>NW_016806879.1:1392720-1435449 GCF_001698545.2 Rhinopithecus bieti | reverse complement strand
TGTCACCCAGCCTGGAGTGCAGTGGCGCTATCTCGGCTCACTGCAACCTCTGTCCCCCGGGTCCAAGCGATTCTCCTGCCTCAACCTCCTGAGTAGCTGGGATAACAGGCGCCTGCCACCACGCCTGGCTAATTTTTGTATTTTTAGTAGAGACGGGCTTTCACCGTGTTGGCCAGGTTGGTCTTGAACTCCTGACCTCGTGATCCACCCGCCTGGGCCTCCCAAAGTGCTGGGATTATAGGCGTGAGCCACCATGCCTGGGCTTTTAAAAAATTATTATTATTAACTTTTTAAAATTTTAAATTTGAGACAGGGTCTTGCTATGTTGGCCAGGTTGATCTCCAACTCCTGGCCTCAAGCAGTTCTCCCACCTCAGCCTCCCAAATTGCTGGGATTATAGGCCTGAGCCACTGCACCCAGCCACAAGATTCTCTTAAAACCCCATACTTACCATCCTCTCTAGATGTTTCCTCTCCCTCCTATGCATGATATAGTTAGCCACTATCTTTCTAATAGAAAGGTGTACTAGTCACGTTAGGCTAGACTCTGATGATAAATAAACCCCCAAATCTCAGCGACTTAACAGCGCAAGGCTTATTTTGCATTTGTGCCAAGTCCAGTGTGAATCGGGCAGCTGTTCAGGACAGCTCCTTTCTGCGGCGGCCCAGGGATCCAGGCTCTGCAATCTCAACATGTGGTCTCCACGGTTGCTACTAAAGGGAATGAGAAAGTGCGGGTAACTCACATTTGCTTGCAACTCGGAAGCAACACGTGACACTTCTCAGAGCCCTTGGGCCACAGCCAGTCACATGTTCCTGTGGAACTGCAAGGAGCCTGGCAGGTGTGGTTCTCCCTGGTACCCAGGAAGGAGAAGAGAAGCAGATCTGGCTGAGCCTTAGTCTCTACCACAGTCTGTTCTGCTGGTTTCCTTGTACCGCGTTGGATTCGCTCTTCTTCCTACACACCACAAACAAAATGAAATCCCTTTCCAAGAGAGAAAACCCAGAGTGATGCGCAGCTCCTGCCTCCAGCCAGGGTCTCATGGGCTGCCCTGGGGTCTCTTTATGAGGTCTAGAGGTGGCCCTTTTTGGTCCAGAGATGTAGGAATTTTAAAAAGTTACCTGTTGGGGGCCAGGCACAGTGGCTTATGCCTGTAATCCCAGCACTTTGGGAGGCCAAGGCGGTGGATCACCTAAGGTCAGGAGTTCAAGACCAGCCTGGCCAACACAATGAAGCCATGTCTCTAGTAAATATACAAAAAAAATTGGCCAGGTGTGGTGGTGCATGCCTGTAATCCCAGCTACTCAGGAGGCTGAGGCAGGAGAATCGCTTGAACCCAGGAAGCAGATGTTGCAGTGAGCCAAGATTGCCACTGCACTCCAGCCTGGGTGACAGAGTGAGACTCCGTCTCAACAAATAAAAATAAATTTAAAAAGTTACCTGTTGGGCACAGTGGCTCACACCTGTAATCCCAGCACTTTGGGAGTCCAAGGTAGGTGGATCACTTGAGGACAGGAGTTTGAGACTGGCCTGACCAACATGGAGAAACCCCATCTCTGCTAAAAAATATAAAATTTAGCCAGGTGTGGTGGTGCACACCTGTAATCCCAGCTACTTGCGAGGCTGAGGCGCAAGAATCACTTGAGCCTGGGAGGTGGAGGTTGCAGTGAGCCGAGATTGTGCCACTGCATTCCAGTCTTGGTGACAGAACGAGACTCTAGATCAAAAAAAAAAGGCAAGTTACCTGCTTCCCCCTCCCCACCCCCATGCCATACACAAAGGTGGAGTAGGGGCAGGGGCAGGGGCAGGATAACCACAGTAAAGATACCCCGGGAAGTGGGAGCTGGGGCCTGCTGGGCAGACCTTGTGGAGGGGCAGGGAAGTTTCTGGAAGGAACTACCTTCATTACTGCTCTCAGGGCCACTTGGCTCCCTCATTTGAGGCTCTTTTTCCCCTACCTTACCTTCCTTAATCATATCTGAAGCAGGGATTGTGTGTTCCGCCCTCCTTGAGGGTCGTGTGGATATCTCGACCCACTTCCTGCCCATGGAAGTTTTAAGTTTCAAACAGTCACCATCTTTTTAAAGACCAGGCTCATGGCCGGGGCGGTGGCTCATGCCTGTAGTTCCAACGACTTGGGAGGCTGAGGCAGGAGCATCTCTTGAGTCCAGGAGGTTGAGGCCACAGTGAGCTATGATTGCGCCACTGCACTCCAGCCTGGGTGACAGAGCAAGACCCTTTCTCTAAAAAAAAAAAAAAGGTCATGGTTTTTTGGGCATTACTGTTTTCTCAAAATTTCAGTAGGCCTCTCATCTGTCTGCTTCCAGTGAGTTTCATATGCCAGAATGTGACAGTTAATTTATGTCTCAATTTGTCTGGGTGACTGGGTACCTGGATATGTGATCGAGGATATGTATTCTTCTGGGTGTTTCTGTGAGGATGTTTTTGGATGAAATTGACAGTTAAATTGGTAGACTGAGTAAAGCAGTCTGTCCCCCTAACGGGGGTGGGCTTCATGTAATCAGCTCAAGGTTTGAATACAACAAAAAGACACTTTCCCCAGTGAAAGGAAATTCTTTCTGCCTGGCTGGCTTCAAACTGAGACATGGGCTTTTATCCTGCCTTCAGACTGGCCTGGGAACATTGGCTCTTCCTGAGTCTCAAGCCTGCTGGCCTTGAGACAAGAACCACATCAGCTCTCTCAGTTCTCAGGCCTTTGGACTTACACTGGAACTAAGCCATCAGCTCTCTTGGGTCGTCAGCTTGCCAACCAACTCATCCTGAAGATCTTGGGACTTGCCAGCCTTCATAATCACGTGGGCCAATTCCTTTTTTTTTTGAGATGGGGTCTTGCTCTGTTGCCCAGGCTGGAGTGCCATGGCACAATTATGGCTCACTGCAGCCTCAACCTCCAGGGCCCGAGTGATCCTCCCCCCTCAGCCTCCCAAGTAGCTGGGACTACAGGCACACGCTACCATGCCCAGCTAATTAAAAACAATTTTTTTCTTGTAGAGACGGAGTCTCACTGTGTTGCTCAGGCTGGTCTTGAAATCCGGAGCTCAAGCAACCCTCCACTTCAGCCTCCCAAAGTGCTGGGATTACAGGCGTCACTGGCCCAGCCAGAGCCAATTCCATATAATAAATATGTCTCTCTGTGTCTCTCGGATATGTGTGTGTGTGTGCACATTCTGTTTTGCTGGAGAATGCTGACTAATACAGAATCACATCCTAATTTATTTCCTAAGAAGTTCTCAGATCTTCATTTCTTTGCTTATGCTGCAGTAACAAAAAAACCCCGAAGCTCAGAGGCTTAAAACAGCAAGGTTTATCTCTCTATCACATCCCAGTGCGCTGCAGAAAAAGTAGCTCCAGGGCAGCTGACTCCATGCGGTGACTCAGAGATCCAGCCTGCTTCCATCTTTTGGTTCTTCCATCCCAAGTGTGATTTCTACCCACAGAGAATGGAAAACTGACACCCACCCCTAACTACTCAGACTGGGAGTGGCACTGCTCAATTCCACCCACAGAACCAGCCATGTGGCCCTTATCTAACTGCAAGGAAGGCAGGAAAATGCAATGATAATCATAAACATTTCTTGAGTGCTTTCTCTATGCCAGGCTGTGTGCTAAGCATGTAAATATTGTCTTTTCTGTATTCCAAGCCCTAAGTCTCTTAAAGTTCTACTGTGACCTCATCATACAGCCAAGGAAACAGGCTCAGAGAAGTTAAGGAAGTTGTCCAAGGGCACATACCTCATAAAGGCGGGGCTGCAGAACTGAACCAGATCTCTGTGCACTGGAAACCTACCCCCTTGACCCCTGTCCTGGTTTCTTGCTCATCTCTGCCAAGAATATCTTCATTCCATCTGAGGATTGGGAATGGCTTCTTATTTTCTGCTCCATCTCATTTCGTCTTCCCCGGGAGTCATGAATTTTTAAACCTTGTGTGAGATCAACAAGTTCACCCAGAGGAGACAGTAGAAGAACAGAACAGGCAGGAACAGAACAGCCATCAGATACACAGGATAGAATCTTCCAGGAAATGCCCACCAAGGGGAGAAATGAACCACAAGTGAGGCCAGGACTGTGGGAGGCTGGGAGGGAAAGCAATCCAGTCATCAGGGGAATCATTTTGGGAGGCTGGGAGGGAAAGCAATCCAGTCATCAGGGGAATCATTTCCTTTTACGAAAGAGAGAGAGATGGGACTTAGCCATTAGACGTGGGCTATTTCAGTTCCTGGTAATGACACAGCTCAGTGAATAGAACCCCCAAAGCACTTTCGGAAGGGGGGCCCCAGCCTGGGCAGCTCTCCTGCCTTAAGCACTGCAAGTCACAGAGCAGAGAAACTGGAGATGGGCAAAACTGATGACAGTGAGGCCTGCCAGCGGGCCACTCCCTGAACCCAACCTGCACACCCATGGTCATTACGTCACCCGTCACTCCTTGGTGCTCACACAGCTGAGCCCATGAAGCAGGGCAGCCCCCACCCCCAGCACTAGATGGAAAGGTGGTCGCACGAATCCAGGGCTCCCTGCTCTTCCCCATCACAGGGAAGACAGGGCCTCATGGGCTTGGTGTCCTCCCGGTCAGCTCTTCTCTGTCATGATCCCCTTATGGTGCATCCCAGCTTCAAACTGCCTGCCTGAAAGGGTCAGTTGGAGCAGCTGAGCTTGAGGCATCTCACCTGCGTGAGCTTTGTTGGTGGGCTCAGAAGAATCTGGGTTGGGAAACAGTACTCTGGTGGGCCGAATGAGGCGTTCAGTGAGCTCTTGTGTCCTTTGTGGGCACCTCGGAGTCTGGCTTGGGAGAAACTCCCTGTGCAGGTCCAGCCAGCCTAGAGGCCAGGCTGAGTGTGGGTTGGCATGAGGCCGACTCCCCTCCATGCCCCGCTGTAATAAGGCAGAGGGGAAGGACCTTGGAAGGGGTAGGCTGGGGTCCTGCTATTTCACAGATGGGAGGTGAGGGGACCAGGGGGAAGAGACGTGGAGCCAGCCGTCACTTGAGTATATGAAGATAGAGCTCCAAGTCCTCCAGGCCAAACAAACAACACTTCTCAAACTAAAGCAAACCAAACCTCCTATTCTGGCTCCACCCCCTCTTCACAGGCAACAGGATCAGAGGGAGGCAGTTAATTAAGAAGGGTCACATAGCACTATTTGTGCCAGAGCCAGACCTCAAACTCAAGCTTAGAAGAGGCTCAGAAAGGGGCAGGGATGTAACCTCAACTCACCTGAAGCCAAGAAACATTACTCTCGGTTTGTCCCAGCCTCCAGCATGGGAATTTTGAAAGTAGGAGTATAATTACCCTCTCCCTGCCACCCCCAGCCTCCTGGGCTGGGAGGGCTTAGTGCCTTCAGCTGTATCCCAGGGATCTGTTTCCCATTTCTCAATCATCTTAGCTGATTCAAATAATGTCAAACCTTTCTTCTCTGAATTTTTCACCCAGCAGTGCCCAGCACAAACTAAGGAACATGAGAGGGATGAACTCTTTAAAAGGATTTTTAGGCCTAGCATGGTGGCTCACACCTGTAATCCCAGTACTTTGGGAGGCCGAGGCAGGAGGATCCCTTGAAGCCAGGAGTTTGAGACCAGCCTGGGCAACAAAGCAAGATCCTGTCTCTATAAAAACTTTTTTTTAATCTTTGCTTTTAATTTTTTTCTTTATAGAGGTAATCAGGTTTAAAAGAGATTTAAAAGTCATTGGAAGTCAAATTTTGAAAATAGAGAACCTGTAGCTTAACCTTTGAGGCAATATCAAAGTGGTCACCAGCATGACCTTTGAAGCCAGGATGTCTGGGTTCAAATAATGGCTTTTCCCCTTACTAGCCGTGTGACTTGTGACAAGTTACGCAGCCTCTCTGTGTCCGGGTTTCTTCATCTATAAAACGGAGGAGCTGATACCACCCACTAGGTAGGAATGCGGTGAAGTTTAATTGTGCTAATCATGGGAAGTGCTTAGAAACAGTCCCTGATACCTAATAAACCAGTGAAAGTTTGCTATTATTGTCATCCTGTCAAGCTGCTTGCATGCCTCTGGGATGGGGAACTCACTCCCCCCAGGGCAGCCTGTTCCCCTGTTGGATTATTTAGTGTGTTAGGAGACTTTTCTATCCATTAAGCTGAAGTATGCCAACCTGTCTCTTCCCTACAAGAGCCCTGGCTTCCCTCTGAGGGCAGCCATAAAGACCCACGTCAACCAAAGCAAAATGACACATACTTGGTGGTGTGTGGCTTATTCACTTGAGTTAATCCTCCTTTGGGGAACTACAGCCCACACGGCCCAGCACAGAGTGCAGATGTCTGTCTCCGCTCAGCGCTTTCAGCGGTGGTGTGCTCTGGCCTCGGAAGCCTGTGAGCGCCTACCCCACTGATCTCAGCCAAGGAGCTCTATGGGCCGAGACCCAGCATGTCCTTTCACTGGGTCCTCTCTGCTAACCTAGTGTATCTCTAGCCTCTTCCTTCCTATAGGGAAACAGGGGAATCGTTTTTTTTTTTTTTTTTCTGAAATGGAGTCTTGCTCTGTCACCCAGGCTGGAGTGCAGTGGCACGATCTCAGCTCACCGCAACCTCTAACTCCCACGTTCAAGGAGTTCTCCCTGCCTTAGCCTCCCGAGTAGCTGGGATTACAGGCACCTGCCACCATGCCTTGCTAATTTCTGTATATTTAGTAGAGACAGGGTTTCACCATGTTGGCCAGGCTGGTCTCGAACTCCTGACCTCAGGTGATCTGCCTGCTTTGGCCTCCCAAAGTGCTGGAATTACAGGTGTGAGCCACCATGCCCGGCCGGAAACGGGAATCTTACTGCCTAGGAGTGAGCCAGAAAGTAGGAGGCAGTTGCCCATCTGGCCAGGGCAGTCCATCTCTTTGGAAAATCATCCCTTTGGAAAAACCCAGTGCTACGGTCCCAGCGCTTTCTGGAGAATTTGCTGGTGTGTTCCAGAGGGCAGGGCATAGATTCCAGGTTCAAAGCTGAGTTTGGATCCCAGCTCCACCGCTCCCTGTCTGCGAGGCCTCAGGCAGCTTCCTCACATGTAAAATGGGCACGATTACAGTAGTTCCCACATAGGGCTGGGAGTGAAAAGCGATGAGGTGATTCGTAGCTCAGCTCTGGCACAACGAAGTGCTGAATAAATGGGGACGGGTATGGAAGGGAGCGGGATGAGGTGGGCCTAGATTTTCCAATATGGAAGGACTTTTAGTCTGTCCCTTCACTTTGTAGATGGAAGGACTGAGGTCCACAGGTGACAGGTCCAAAAGTAACACTGCTCTTGGGCCACCTGGCACCTGCAACCAGGGGAGGGGCCCCTGGGCTCCTGCTCCCTGCGGGCTCCAGCGCTTGCCCTCCCGGGACACTCCTTGCCCGGACCCAACCCTTCTGTTCTGGAGGGATGGGTGAGTGAGGCTTGGGGTGGGCTGTGACTGGGTCGACGGAGCTGCTCTGTCCCCAACTCCTAGGATCCCGCCCCCACACCCCAGTCTTAGGGATGCACCTGCGTCATCTCCTGCAGTTCCGAGTTACGGCCGCTGGGTGTCGCCACACAGCAAAAAAACCCACCGGCCGCCGGGAGGACGGGACGTAAATGGGGCTCTGATGGGACAGCACCGCCAGACCTTGATCCCCGACCCCGGAACTCCTGCCCAGGTCCTTGGTCGGCTACAGCCTAGAGCCTTCCTAAGAGAAGCTCTAAGGGACGATTTCAAACCTTTCTACCACCCCTCCTGGCCCCCTCCACCTGTTAAAAGGAAAACCTGGCTACAGCCGACCTGGGGGCTGCTTCTCCCAGCTGAGCTCCTCCTCCCCACGCAGTGCTCCAGCCACGCTGCACCCGTCAGGGCTCCCAGCCTGCTGGACACCTGTCCGCCTTTGTGTTGTCGGGCCCTCCACGTAGAGGGCCCTTCCTTATCTCTGCCTGGTGCAGGCGTGTTACCTCTTGTGCATAGGGTATTTCAAATCCACCAGCGACCCTGCTAGGTAGACACGGTTACCCCTGCCTACAGGTACAGAAACAGGCTCGAAGAGAGGAAGCTCCGAGTCACACACAGCAAAAGCAAGTTTTGAACTCGGGCTCCCACAGTGAGCTTTCTTTTGCCACATCTGAGATCCTTCCTAAACTGTGGGCTCTCTGAGGCCAGGGCCATGTGGATTTCCTGTTTATAACCCTTGGGCCCAACCGTTTGCCTAGAAGGCAGTGAGTACTCAAAAGGCACCTCTCTCCAGGGCCTTTCCCTAACTCTTAGATGGCACCTACCGTGTGCCAGGTACTGGGCTAAATGCTTCGTGCCTGCCACAACCCTGCAGGTAGTTAGCATTATTATATTCATTCTCCAGAAGGGAAAACAGAGGCACAAGGAACATGCACTGTCTTGCAGTTATCTAGTGGCAGAGACAGGACCCACACCATCTGGCTTCAGAGTCCAAGCTCTTGCTCGTAGCCATTTCTCCAGGCACACTTAGAGGAGGGCCCCTCTCTCCCTTCAGCCTGTGAGCACCTCACCTGTGGTGGTCTCACCCTTTGTGCTTCATGTGTGGAGCTCACATGAGCCTCTGTAGTAGACTGGGAGCAGCTTGCTGGAGGGCAGGGCTGTGTGCACTCACTCCTGTGTCCTTGCCCCCTGTGATCCCTGAACAGAATCGTTAGTCTGGAGGGTAGGTGCCAAACGTGCTTCAGCTTGCCTTCCCATGGTGGGCTGGGTGAGGACTTGAGCAAACCTCCATCCTGGCAGACCAGGTCACTACAGGATGAATGCGGCAAGGGCATCTCCTGGCTGAGGAAAGATGTCTCCTTTCCCTTTATTCAGCCTTCATTCATACCTCACTCTCCCCTGAGAGCAGGGGTGCTCTGGAGCCAGCTCTACCGGCTTCCAGGAGAGCTGAAGGCGAAAATTCCAGGAAATTGGCGAGCTGGTTTTTAACTCTGCCATTGTTAAAAATTAAATTACTGGCTGAGTGCTGTGGCTCATGCCTGTAATCCCAGCACTTTGGGAGGCTGAGGCAGGCAGATCACTTGAGCTCAGGAGGTTGAGACCAACCTGGCCAATGTAGTGAAACCACATCTCTACTAAAAATACAAAAATTAGCTGGGCGTGGTGGCGGGCGCCTGTAATCCCAGCTACTCAGGAGGCCGAGGCAGGAGAATTGCTTGAACTGGGAGATGGAGGTTGCAGTGAGCTGAGATCACGCCACTGCACTCCAGCCTGGGAGACAGAGCAAGACTCCATCTTAAATAAATAAATAAATAAATAAATAAATAAATAACTTAAACCTGCAATTTAATTATATTAAAAACAAAAAATACATACCTAAAATTCATCACCCCTTAATTATGTGAGTACATTTTTCTATTATTTGTGCTGTCGAGGTTACTTATGCCCATTATGTCTGCATGATAGAACTACTCCTGTACAGTGCTGAGCGGCCTCCCCACGTCCCAGTTCAAAGACAATTGTAGTGGTGGTTTGAAAGCAGCCCTGATGGGACTATTGACACCACAGAAATTGGCAAATGCTACAAAGTAGGGCTATCCTACCCCACCCAGAGATCCAACTGTTACACCATTTACAAGCCCGAGAGCCAATTTGAGGCAAACAGGCTGTCACGGAAGAAACTTGTCACTGTGGAGTTTGCACACTCAGATTTGAGTCCAGGCTCCGTCTCCACCCACTGTGGGGCCTGGGCTATTTGCCCTTGAGCCTCACCTTTCCTATCTGCAAAATAAGGCTAAAAGTACAGCAGTTTTTACAAATTGAGCATTTGCCGAGTGTGGTGGCTTCTTCCTGTAATCCCGGCAACTCAGGAGGCTGAGGCAGGAGGATCACTTGAGGCCAGGAATTCAAGACCAGCCTCAGCAATATAGCAAGATGCTGTCTCTACAACAAATAAATAAATAAATAAGCAAGTCAGGCATGGGGGAACACACACCTGTAGTTCCGGCTACGTGAGCGTCTGAGGCAAGAGGATTGCTTGAGCTTAGGAGTTGGAGGCTGGACTGAGCTATGATGGTGCCTCTGCACTCCAACCCAGGTGACAGCATAAGATCCTGTCTCTCTTAAAAAAGAAAAAAAAATGAGCATTTACTACCTGCCAGGTGCTGAATCCATGCTCTTGCTAAATCTGCCAGCAGCCCTGTGAGGTGGGTGCAGTCACATCGCTTGTGAAGATGGGGATATGGGGGCGTGAAGAGGATAAGTACCTCATCAAAGGTGACAGATCGGATTTGAACCGCACTCTTAACTGCTGCAGTTTATTGGCCCTACAATAATAGTGCCCAGTTCAGAGGTTGGTTTGGGGGAGTACACAACGTAATGTGTGTTAAAGGGCTTAGCACAGATGTGGCTCCAGCGGAACGTAGTAAACATTGATTTACCACGAGGCACAAGAGCGGGATCTAGATCCACCCACGTTTGAATCTCAACTTGGCTATTTTCTGATTGCGAGATCTCTGGAGTCAAGTCACTTTGCTTGTCTAAGCCTCATGTTCCCCCAGTGAAAATGGGGATAATCATAGCTACTGAAGAGCTGCTCAGAGGACAGAGATAGAGGATGTAAAGTATCTGCCGAGAAGTGGGTACTTTATGGGAATGAGTGTTCGGGATTATCTTTTATTTTATATCATGCAGACAGCAACTCTTCCCAGCCCTGTGGAGGAGGCCAGAGGTTGGGGCTGGAGCCCTGGAGGCAGGGCCTTGCTCGGGCAGCTCCTGACCCTCCCCTCCTGGCCAGGTCAGTCCCTCAGTGGGCCCTGGCCCTAGAAGGGCTCGGAAGCCTGGGGATGCTGTTGCTAGGCACCAGTTGCTAGGCTACACATTGTTTCTCCTGCTTGGCCACCTCCAGGAGGGCTGGCTTCTCTGCAGAGCTCTGACTCCTGCAGCCTCTCTGTGACCTCAGAGCCTCTCTCTGCAGAGGAAAGGTGAGGGTGGAGCCGCTGCGGTTGGGCCTTGGGGAGAGCGGAGCCAACTCCCAGGGGAGGCAGGCAAGGCCAGAGGCAGGCAAGGCCATGGGAGCTGAGGGAGAGAGAGGAGCCGGGAGCTGAGAGTGAGCGTCCCAGCCTGACTTCTTGGGTGGGAGCCAAGAATTCCCCAGATAGCGGGTTGTTGGCTCATTCATTCCGAGAGGTGGATATGTAAGGTTCAGGTCGGGGGCCGAGGAGTCAAATACCTACGTCTGAATCCCGGCACTACCACCTATTATGAGCAAATCCTTTATCTCTTTAAACCTCACTGTCCCCGCGGTAAATGGAGACAGGAAGAGTTAATAAGAAGGTGTGGGAAAGTGAGAGGAGACACGAGGACTCTTGGGATAAGTGTGGATGATCAGTTTTGTCCTCAGTTTAGGGACGTGGGAGCTGGGGCAGAGAGACAGAGGCCTGGGAGAAGGGGCCAGCTGTGTGGGGACGCAGGTCTTTGCCCCGGGGGCTTCCGAGCTGGGCTTGGGACCCACGAGGCTCCCCGCGCTTCCTTTCTAGGCCCCCCGGGGCCCTGCCCCACAGCATCATGATGGGGAAACTCCCCCTGGGGGTCGTCTCCCCTTATGTGAAGATGAGTTCGGGGGGCTACACGGACCCCCTGAAATTCTACGCCACCAGCTACTGCACAGCCTACGGTGAGGGCACCTTTGCACAGCAGCTTCCCCCAGGACATTGGCTTCCCCCAGGACTCCCTCTCTGAGGGAGGAGCAGCCCCTCTGGCTGTCACACTGCAGAGCAACCTGTCACGCTGAATCCGTCTGTCCCCTGAGCCCGGCCCGGCTGCTCCCTTCTCCAGTTCTGTCCCTGCAGTCCTGTCACTGTGATTCTGCCACACCGACCTTGTCCACAGCCCACCTACTCCATTTCCTGCCATCACAGTCCTGAAAGGGCAGGCTTGCAAAGCTCCTGCCCGTGGCTCTGAGCCCTCCCCTGTCACTGTGACCCCTGTGCCCCTCGGAGGACACTGGCCCTGCCTGGGAAGCCCTGCCTGTTTTTGACCTTGGGGTGTGTCTCCTCGTTGCCCCTCTGGCAGGTCGAGAGGATTTCAAGCCCCGTGTGGGCAGTCACACAGGCACCGGCTACAAATCAAATTTCCGGCCCGTGGTCTCATGCCAAGCCAGTCTGGAGGCCTTAGACAACCTGGCCACGGGGTACGGTCTGTATGGCTCCTTCCCAGCCCCTGCCCTGCTCATCAGACCAACTCCAGGCTCCATGGATGGGGACCCTGAGCTTTGCCTGGCCTAGGCTGGGGGTCCTGGGTGACACAGGGCACGGCAGACCCCTGAGCCATCTGTGGGAGGGTGCAGGGAGGAAGGTAGCTCCTGAGCAGTGGACAGAGGCAGGCGGCCTGGAGTTCTAGCTCCTCCTCACCCTCAGGGAACAAGCCCAGGACCATTTCCAGTCTGTGGCCAGCCAGAGTTACCGCCCCCTGGAGGTGCCTGACGGCAAGCATCCCCTGCCCTGGAGCATGCACCAGACCAGCTCAGGCTACGGGCGGGAGAAGCCCAGTGCAGGTCACCCCACCAAGGAGGTCAGTGCTGGGCCAGGGCCAGGAGAGGGAAGCCTTAGGCTACGGTGGGGCTAGGGCTGCACTGCCAACAGTTGGTCAAGGTGGAGGTGACAGGGCATGCAGCAGCCACATTGTAGGGATGGGGGCCACTCATCTTTCTCCCCTTTGTCCTCATCCTTGTCCCCACCATCCCCACCACCTCCATTCCCTGCCCCAGCCCCACCATTACCTCCGCCTCCATTTCCATCCCCATCGCTGTCCCATTCCGATGAGTCTCACACTTCCTTCCACACCTGCAAGCCCCGTCACCGTCCCTACCGCCACCACTGTCCCCTACCATTGACATCCTCACCCCATCTTTTTCATTTCTTTTTTGTGAGATGGAGTCTCACTCTGTTGCCCAGGCTGGAGTGCAGTGGCACGATCTCGGCTCACTGCAACCTCTGCCTCCTGGGTTCAAGTGATTCTCCTGCCTCAGCCTCCCCAGTAGCTGGGACTACAGGCATCCGCCACCACACTCGGCTCATTTTTTGTATTTTTAGTAGAGACAGCGTTTCACCGTGTTCACCAGGATAGTCTCGATCTCCCGATCTCATGATCCGCCTGCCTCAGGCTCCCAAAGTGCTGGGATTACAGGCGTGAGCCATGGCGCCTGGCCCCATCTTTTTCATTTCTATCCTCATTATTACTACCCTTCTTATCATCAGCACCACCACCAGAATAGGCACTCATTCATTCATCCCGCCAGTATGTTCTGAATATCTCCTTCATATTTGAAGATGATAAGAGCTGGTAGAGTGCGGGGTGGGACGGGTGGTAGGAAATATAATGGGGAGAAGCAGGGAGGAAGAGAAGTGAAGGAATTGCAGGCCAGGCACTATGGCTCACACCTGTAATCCCAGCACTTTGGGAAACTGAAGCGGGCAGATCAGTTGAGGTCAGGAGTTCAAGACCAGTCTGGCCAATATGGAGAAACCCCATCTCTGCTAAAAATACAAAAATTAGCTGGAAGTGGTGGTGCACCTGTAATCCCAGCTACTTGGGAGGCTGAGGCAGGAGAATCGCTTGAACTCGGGAGGCAGAGGTTGCAGTGAGGCTGAGATTGCCTGGGCAATAGAATGAGACTTGGTCTCAAAAAAAAAAAAAAAAAAAAAAAAAAAAAAAAAAAAAAAAAAAAAAAAGGCCAGGCACAGTGGCTCGCACCTGTAATCCCAGCACTTTGAGAGGCCGAGTCGGGTGGATCACTTGAGGCCAACTGCTGGTGGGCCAGCCTGGCCAACATGGTGAAACCCCAACTCTACCAAAAAAATACAACAAAATCAGCCGGGTGTGGTGGCTTGCGTCTGTAGTCCCGGCTACTTGGGAGGCTGAGGCACAAAAATTGACTGAATCCGGGAGGTAGAGGTTGCAGGAAGCTGAGATCACGCCACTGCACTCCAGCCTGGGCAACAGAGCAAGACTCTGTTATAAATAAATAAGAAGTGAAGGAGTTGCAACTGCAAATCAGGAGGGTCGGGAAAGAGCTTGCTATGGAGACACTGGACAAAGACTTGAGGGAGGCCAGCCCCTCCAGATGCAGCTGTCTGAGGGAGGAGTGGTCCAGGCAGTGCCAACAGCAAGTGCAAAGGCCCCAAGGTGGGAACAGAAAGGAGAAAAGCAGCTAGAACAAGGTGAGGCACTCAGGTTCTTGTGGACCACCAGGAGGATGTGGAATTCCCTGTGAGCGTGATAGGAAGGCTGCAGAGCTCTAAGCAGAGGAGGAAAGCACAGGTTTCATTGTAAAGGGACCCCCTCTGGCTGCTCTGCTGATACTGTACTCTGTAAAGGTCAAGGGCAGAAGCAGAGTCAGGTAGTGACTGCTGCCCCCTCACCTATCATTGACCTTCTTCCTTCCAGGTCCGGAAGGTTCATTTTGACACCCAGGAGCATGGGCCCCAGGCCATCACGGGGCTGGAGCCCAGGGAAGTGCCCCTGCTCCACCAGCAGCAGGGCCAGAGCCCGCTGGAGCGGGAGAACTTCCGATATGTGAGTGGCAGCCCAGCTAAGGTCTTCGGGGTGGGGCAGAGGGGCCACACCCGCCTCCTCCTCCCACCTCAAGAAAAGTGTAGCGCTGATTCATCCACGAAGCCAGCTCGGTGTGAGCTCAGGGCGCCAACCAAGACGGGAGAACAAAGGATTTGATATTGGCTATTTCCAAAACAGCATCAATGTGACTTCTCGCGATTTAACGCTCATCCTCTTCCCCAGCCTTCTTCCTCTCTCTCACGGCCCCTCCTGTTCTCGGTCCCTCTGGGCCCCCCACTCATTACCAGGAGTCTGGTGTGGGGTGTGACGTGGTATTCATAGTCACGGGGCACTGTGCTCTTACACTGAAACTCCTGGCCCTGCGATGCCCCACCCCAGAGAGACCTGTGTCCAGGATGCTGTACTGGCCCACACAGGCCTCCTCAGAGCACAGATAACCGAGGCGCCACTCCACTGCCGCCGCATGCCTTTGGGGCCCTGGTGGGCTGGTGCCACCATTCTTCCAACCTCTATGTTCCAGGGCCCACGCTTCATGACTTCGGAGTACAATTCCAAGTATCTCAGGGAGCCTCTAGACCAGCCAGGTAGGCCCTTCCAATCCACCTCCCTACTTCCTGCCCCAGGGGCCCTGGAGCTGGCTTAGGACTAAGAAGGCACCAGTGGAAGAAAGAAGGATGCACAGGTGGCTGGGGGGAAGCGCCTCTCCCAGGCTGACCTCAGTGCGTTGGGCCTCTCAGGAGGGCGGCTTGGCTGGTGCATGCCCTTCCTCTGCTCCCTCTCCTGTCCTCTGGCCTGGACTCTGGAATCCTCACCCTGCCACCCACAATCCTCATGGCACAGGTCTCCAGGATCTTGGGATCCACTCCCTCTGCACCTGCTGGGACACTGAGCCTCTGGAGGACACGTGGGGACCAGGTGGCCTGGCAGCAGATGGGACATTTCTTTTGCAGATTTCTTGCAGAAGAACTCGATCGGCGCCAAGGAGGGGAGCAGCTTCACCAAACGGTCCCGCCAGAGCCCCATTGTCTTCCAGCCACCCTCACAGGCCCTCCCTGGGGACCCTGTAAGTCGGCTGGGCTCCTGCTAGAACTTTAGGGGGCTTGACGCCCTCCAGTCTCAGGGTTCCTAGCTTTCCTAAAGAATGTGAGCTGCAGAGCCCTTTGTTCAAACACAAGATGAAAGAGCTTAGGTGAAAACCACTGCTTTGGTCCAGTTCCCCCATTTTATAGATGAAAAGACTGAGATCCAAAGAGATGAAGAGGTGTAGCCAAGGTCATTCAGAGTTCAGACAAGAGCCCTGGCCTGCTGGTCCCATTCAGGGTCATGCCTTCCCCTGTCTTCTCCCTAAACACTTCCCTTTTCTCAATGATGCCCATTTGAGCTGAGTTCTTCTCTGTGCTCAGCACAGCAGGGGCCTGGAGGCAGAGTGGGTGGGAGCTGCCAGGGGCCCAGCCTGCCTCTGGGGAGCTGACATCCTCTGTGGGCCTCTTTCCAGGCCCTCCTCCCAGGCCAGAGTGTCACCAAGTCTGACTTCCTCCCCAAGACTCACCTGCATGTAAGCTGAGCTAGGGGGAGGCTGGGGACCGCCTGGCAGGGAGCAGTTAGAACATGGCTCTGGAAGGTGGTGGGGGAAGCAGCCACATCCTGGTGCCAGTGGCTGCTTTGCTCCCTCCAGGGAGATGAGTTCCTACCTGTGTTGGCCAGAGGCTCCAAGCGGGAAACAGCCTTCAGCCGAGGGAATGAAAGGATTCTGAACCCCAGAGTGAGTGGCCTTGGCTCCTCGCTCAGAGGAGGGAGGAGACAGGGAGATTTCTGGGATGAGGTGGCATTTGGGTCAGGCATTGAGGAATGGGAAGAATTAGAATATTTGAGGATGTGGAGGTAGAGCCCCAGGTGGAGGGCGAAGAGAGACTGGGCCTTCCCGGGGGCTGGAAGACGAGGGGTGTGGTCTGAAATAGACTTGACTAGAAGGGGAAGGGAGGGTTACTGGGGCTGGGGACAGGTCACAGCTGTGTGTGCCTCTGCCTGCCCCCTCTCCATCCCTGCTGCCTCAGCCTGGCCACCTCAGCCTCCCTTCTGGTGGCTCTGTCCCCTGCAGGTGCCCCCTCCCTGCCCAGAACCCAGCAGCATGAGCCACCAGCAGTTCCAGCCACTTCATCGGATGCAACAGACAAATGTTGCCCTGCTTGGCCGGGAGACTGTGGGGAAAAAGGTGAGACCTGCTACATCCAACCTCCACCCCCAAAGCCCCACCCCTTCTGACCTGACAATTCCCCTGTCTATTCCCTTATTGTCCCCTGACAATTCCCCTGTCCCTTATGCAGGAGCCCACAGGGTTCAGCCTTAACAACCCTATGTATGTCCGGAGCCCCTGTGATCCTGACAGGGATCAGCGATACCTGACCACCTACAACCAAGGGTGAGGTCCGCTTCCTGGTCCAAAGCTGAAACCATTTGAGAGACAGACTGAGACTGGGATAATGAGCTCACAGCCTCATGGAGAAGATCAACACTGAGTGAATGTGGGTTCCCCAGAAGCAGACCCTAAGCCAAGGATTGGAGTGCAAGCATATTATTAGGCAGTTATTAGGCGTGTGGGAGTGGAGAAGTGGGATGAGGGAGGGAAGGCAGTAATAATGAGCATGTTACTAAGCCAGCTATTCCACCAGGAAAACTCTAGAAAACAGTGTAAAGCACACAACTCAGAACCACCCCAGTCAAAGGTGAGAGAGCTGGGGTATTTATACCCCTACATCCATCAGTCATTGGTTAAAGGTTATCCTCAGGCAACATTAAATCCCAGGTGCCTCCTTGCTCAGGCAAAGCAGGTTCTAGCATCCCAAGGGTAGCTTTCCCACAGATATGCAGTACAGGGCATTGGTGGCCAGGCTGGTGGGCATGGAAAGAACAAGGGAGAGCGAGGGAGTCTGGAGCAGCAGCATCTGCTAAGACACTCCATCCAGCCAATGGTTGGTGGGCTTGAAGCTCCCTCAGAAGGTAAATTCTGTGCTTTGCATTCCCTGGATGAAGAGTGACTGTCCTGGGCATCAGGGAGGGCTTCTAGGAGGAGGTGGCCCCAGAGCCATGGGGAAGGCTTCTGGGGCCAGGACTGGGTGGGGAGAGCATTATAGGAATGGTATAAAGGAAGTGTAATTCTTCTTCTTTTTTGTTTTTTTGAGATGGAGTTTCACTCTGTCGCCCAGGCTGGAGTGCAATGGCATGATCTCAGCTCACCGCAACTTTCGCCTTGTGGCTTCAAGTGATCCTCCTGAGTAGCTGGGGTTACAGGCATGTGCCACCATGCCCAGCTAATTTTTGTATTTTTAGTAGAGATGGGATTTTGCTGTGTTGGCCAGGCTGGTCTTGAACTCTTGACCTCAAGTGATCCGCCTGCCTCAGCCTCCCCAAAGTGCTGAGATAAGAGGCATGAGCCACCATGCCCTGCCAGGAAGTGTAATTCTTTTTTTTTTTTTTTTTGAGATGGAGTCTCCCTCTCTTGCCCAGGCTGGGGTGCAGTGGCACGATCTCAGCTCACTGCAAGCTCCGCCTCTGGGGTTCACACCATTCTCCTGCCTCAGCCTCCCGAGTAGCTGGGACTACAGGCGCCTGCCACCAAGCCCGGCTAATTTTTTTGTATTTTTAGTAGAGACGGGGTTTCACTGTGTTAGCCAGGATGGTCTCGATCTCCTCACCTTGTGATCTTCCCGGCTCCAGGAAGTGTCATTTTTAGGACAAACTCCTCTGAGCCAGGAAGTGCAAGCTTTCCTCACGTATCAGTCGTCTGTGTCCACCCTGCTTCCTCTCCAGCTCCTGGTCCTCCAAGGTGTCCCTGCAACCTCCCTGTCTCCTCAGGCTCCGCCTGGCCCACCCCCTGCTCCAGGATACCTCCCAGAATCCATTCATAGAACAGACTTTAAGTGAGCCCTGACTGGGTGCCAGGGCCTGCTGCAGGCCCTGGGAATGTGTGTGCAGCTCCTGCCCTACGGAGCTCAGACCTCAGCACGGGCGGGGGCATGCATGTGGCTGCGGTCCGTTAGTGAGAGCTGTTAGGTGATGGGCGGGGAGAAAAGGATCGGGAGGGCTGCAGTGGGCACGGGTCAGATTTGAAATCGGTGGCCTTGAGCAGATGACATTTGAACTGAGACTGAAAAGAGGGGAGGGCGGTGGCCTGGAGGAGCAACAAGAGCTGGAAGGGCCGCTGGTTGTCCTCTGGCCTGACCCCTGAGGCTCAGAGGGGAGGAGCAGTGCTCCCGCCTCGCACAGCAGACTCGCGGCACAGTGGCTGCTCCAGTTCCCACGGAGGTGGGGGGAGGGCCAGAGGCTCAGTCTGGGTGTGAGGGGCAACGATGTTCTGACCCCTTCTTCGGCAAACATCTCCTCCTGTGGCTCTGGCAGAGACCAGCTCCAGCGCTCTCTGCTGGGTCCCTCCAGCCTGTCGTGTCCTGTCATGTCCTGAGCTCCTTCTGGCTGTCAGGCACGCTTGCTGGTGCTTTCTGGTGCGCGCAGAGCCCCAGGGCTGTTACCACCGATTTCTGCATGGATCTATCTGCATCCCCTCTTCATAAGTTCAAGGGTGGGACCCCCATCTTACTTGTCTTTGCACCTTCTGGACCTGGCTGTGCTCAGTTAAATGGAAGGAAATGGAAATGAAATGGAAGGAAAGTTAAGTGCCTAGAGAAGTGGATGAGACGGGGTCCCCACCCCAAGGTGCTGGCAGGCCAGGGACAGGGGCGTCACTGAAACTCTCCTTTTATACTCCAAAGAGTGTTTCAGCATCAGGCAGAGGGGAGGGCAGGCTTTTCGAGTAAGGCTTCCCCCAGTGGACGTGGGCTTAGGGAGAGTCAGACGAGGAGGACAGCATGAGCAAAGGCGGGGAGGCTGGGTGATCTGAGGGCCGATGGAGAGGGGCAGGAGGGGCTGCAGAGGTGGGCAGAGGCCAGATTCCAGCCAAGGACCCCTCCTCTCCTCCAGGTACTTCGAGAACATCCCCAAAGGTCTAGACCGGGAAGGCTGGACTCGAGGTGGCATCCAGCCCCAGATACCGGGAGGCTACGCCCTCAGCCAGCCGGTCAGCTGCATGGAGGCCGCCCCCAACCCCACAGAGAGCCTGCGGCACCTGCACCCCCATGTGGGAAGGTGGCACTCCCCCCAGCTCTGTTCCTTCTCCCTACCCCTCATCCAGGCCCTGCGCCAGGCCTCTCCCCTCCTCTCCTCTCTTGTTCTGTTAGTCCGGTTCATTCCTATGAGAGGCCCATCTCCTCTGGCTGGCTCTAGTGTGCCTTCTCCTGCCAGCACTGACTCCTCCCTCCTCTCCATCCAGCGATCCCTCCCTCAGATGTCTCCTCTTCCCTCTCCTGCCCCGGTACCCCAGGCCAGGTGGGCTGGAGCAGGAGGATCTGAGCGAGGGGCTCTGGAGTGGTTTGGATCCAGAGGGGGATGGGGGGACGGATCTAGAGATGAATGGACTGTGGTTCCGCCTCACTCAGCTCCTTTCTGCTCAATTCAATTCCTCAGAAATTACATTCATACCAACAATGGCCCAGAGTTGGCCGGCAAAGAATGTTTGTGGCTTGGCTGCCCTGGCTGAGCCCTGGCTGTGCTCTCTCAGGGAGGGTCAGGCAGAAGACGAGAAGACAAGGTCCATCCCAGCCTGCCAACGCCCCCAACACTCTCCTCTTGCCTCCCTGCAGAACCCTGACCTCAGCCGACCCCTTCTACCGGGACGCACCCCACAGGAGCCGCTTCATGGCACACAGCTGAGCCCTGAGCCCTTGGTAAGGGGCTAGGACTCCCACACTCAGCTGTTCCGGTGTGTGGGCAACCGTTGTGGGCCAGCCCTGCCTCCCAAGCCCTGGGTTAAGCCAGTCCTGCCTGGGGATCCCCACTTCCGAGTGGGGGGTGCGAGATCAGGAGGCCTCTCAGAACCTCTTCTGTGCCAGGCAAGCACACGGAAATACCCCTGAGCCCCTTGCTCAGGCTTTGCCTCTGCTTCTCCTCCACAGGTTTGTCAACCCTACGGGACAGGAGCCAGGCTACTGTCTGTACCCCCCACTCGATCCCCCAGGGGGACACCCCTGCCCAGCTACTTTCCTAATGAAATAAAGAGCATTGAAGCAGAGAAGTGTGACATCACTATCAGGGTGGCTGGAAAAAGGAGGGGTGAGCTGGGGCAGTGGGTGCAGGGGTGGAGGAGCTGGGCCAGATTTGGAGTCGGAAGGGCTCAGCTGGAACCTCTGAAGAACCGTGACACAATGGATAGGCACTTCCTTCTCCCGACTCAGTTTCTTGTCCTGTAAAGGGTCCTTTATGGCCTGTGCTGTTTGGGAAAGTACTTGGTTAAGTGTGGGTGGAACAACCCCAGGGGAGGGGCCAGTGGGCCAGAGAAGGGGAGGGAAGCAGACTCAGGGCAAGGAGAAAGAGGAGTCTCGGACGCATGGCCACCTGGACACCGATACGGTGCGGGGGGCTGATCACAAAGGCTGGTGCCACTCTCCCTCCCAACCAAGGTGACCAGAGCAGGGCGGCCTGTTTGTGAGAAAGAGAACAAGCTGCCCCTTACGCGTCCCAGGTGAGCGCAGGCCCTGATGAGCCAACATCCTGCACGAGAAGAGAAGGGTGTCTCTTCCTCCAGATGTTGCAGCCTGACATAGGCCCTCAGCCTGCAAGACAGCATCTGGGCCAGCTCTCAGCACCTTTTGTCACCTCAGCCAGGTGCATTTGTGCAGTGCACAACACTACAACTGTATGCCGTGGCCCTGCTAGCACCAGCTCCTTATAAATGAGGAGTGTGGACCCAGAGAGGGTGCGTGAGCTGCTCAAGGTCACACAGGGCAGAAAGGCAGCAGCAGCGCTGGGTTGGGGATGTCCCCTGTGCCTTGCATCCCTGTCTGGGCATGCAGAGGGGGTGTCTTCCGACCCCTTGCCTCCACTTGTGCTCCTTAGTGGAGGTCTGTGGAGCAGTGCTGCTGGCCCCAGAGCCTGACCGTACCCAGCACAGTCTTGAACGGCAGGCCTGGGGGCTGTCCACAGCTTGGCTGGGGCTCCATGTGGGCTGTGGGTGGCTCCAGCTGGTCCCAGCTTGGGAGGAGGGAAGCAGAAGACACAGAGTCTCAGAGCCAGACTCAGGACCCAGCGACAGCCCAGACTGTGGGTGGCGACCTGCCAGTCCATGCCCCAGCAATAGGAGTGAGTCACCAAAGGGACTGGGCTGGGCCCCAGCCATGGCCATAGTAAGGTGGAGAGTGAGCGAGTGCGGGATCAGCCAGCCTCTCCCTGCCCAAAGACACACACACACACACACACACTCAACACAAAAGCACAAGCAAATACAAACACACAAGTGCACACAGACCCCTGAAGGCATGCACACACACATCTAGGCACATAAATGCCAACGGAAGTACACATAAACTAACACAACCACACACACGGAAACACAAACAAGCGTGCACAAACACCAGATCTTCACATCCAGGACTCTTAGACACGCAGACACACACACAGCCAGCCTGATGTGGTTTTGAGTATTTGTCCCCACCCAAATCGCATGTTGCATTGGAATCCTCAGTGCTGGAGGCGGGGCCTGGTGGGAGGTGATTGGGTCATGGGAGTGGATCCCTCATGGCTTGGTGCTGTCCTCACTATAGTGAATTCTCGTGAGACTTGGTTGTTAAAAAGTGTGTGGCACCCCCCACCTCTCGCTCCTGCTCCTGTGTGTGAAGTGCCTACTCCCAGCTGGGCGCAGTGGCTCACGCTTGTAATTCCAGCACTTTGGGAGGCTGAGGCAGGTGTCACTCGAGGTCAGGAATTTGAGATCAGTCTGGCCAAAGATACAAATACCAAAAATACAAAATATTAGCTGGGCGTGGTGGCGCATGCCTGTAATCCCAGCTACTCAGGGGGCTGAGGCACAAGAATGGCTTGAACCTGGGAGGCAGAGGTTGCAGTGAGCTGAGATCACACCCCTGCACTCCAGCCTGAGCAATAGAGTAAGACTCTGTCTAAAAAAAAAAAAAAAGAAAGAAATGCCTGTTCCCCCTTCACCTTCCACCATGAGTGGAAGCTTCCTGAGGCCTTCCCAGAAGCAGATGCTGGTGCTGTACTTCCTATACAGCCTGCAGAGCCGTGAGCCAATTAAACCTTTCTTCTTAGAAATTACCAAGTGTCAGGGTTGTTATTTGTTTTTGAGACAGGGTCTCCCTCTGTCACTCAGGCTGGAGTGCGGTGATGCAGCCACGGCTCTCTGCAGCCTCAACCTCCCGGGCTCAAGTGACCCTCTCATCTCAGCCTCCTGAGTATCTGGTACTACAGGCTCACACCATCACACCCAACTAACTTTTTGTATTTGTTGTAAAGACGGGGGTCTTGCTATATTGCCAAGGCTGGTCTCAGACTCCTAAGCTCAAGCGATCCTCCCACCTTGGCTTCCTAAGGTGCTGAGATTAAAGACATGAGCCACCATGCTGGACACATAGACACAAAAACAGATGGATGTACAGAGACTTACAGAACAGACACACAGGCAGACACACACACACACACACACACACACACACACACACACACACACGGCGCCTCATCTCTATTTCGTGTCATTTCTTCTCCTCCGAGTGTCCTTTTACAGCTCATGTTTCCTGTGCATCCTTCCTCTATCTGGCTCAATGGGGGGTGGAGGAGTTATGGTGCCAGGGACATTGGAGCCTGTTTACACCCTCTCTCCATCGTCTCCACCTCCGTTGTCCTGCACCAGGCAGCAGTTGGCCAGGGCAGGGGGACAATTCATGAGGCACTGCATCAGAGAAGGCAGGTTGGTCAGATTAGGGGGAGGCTCAAAGGCCATGCTAAGGAGCCCTTCTCAGTTATGAGCCTCAACAAGGGCATGGACCATATATGCCTTGTTCACACTGAAAGTCCAAAGCCCAGAACAGTGCCTGGCACATATGGAGGTGCTCAGTAAATACCAGATGAATGAATGAATGGATAATGGCAGATGTGGGCTTCTCGGTATCACCCACCTTAACACCAGGATGTCAGTCGCCCAGCCTCCCTGAGTCCATGCAGTTGGCTCCCACGTTGCTACCCCCTACCTGCCCAGCTGCCATGGCCTTGTCCCTTAGGGACCACTGCTTTGTCCCCAGGATGCACCTTTCCTCTCTGAGTGTGCCCTTCGGTCTCCCCTTGCACAGAGCCCATCCTCTGACCAACCTCATTAAGCTCTCCTGCAGTGGCCTAAGGGCCTCTACATTCCAGCCTTGGCGTCTGGTAGGCACCAAGACCAGGGTAGAGTCAGTGCTGGGAAATTCTCTGTGTCCCAAGGACAGGAGGAGGGGACACTTTCTATCTGGTGGCTCCTCAGGATGCCAGTCCCTGTTGAAGGGACGTCTTGCTGTGTGGCTTCCCTCTCCTGCTCTGTGATGTCAGGGGACAGCGGGAGAGTTCCGGTCTCTCAGCATGAGAGTTTACAAGACTTGTAAGGCAGTTAGTCTCTAGGGCATGGCCCAGAGGAGCAGGCCAGGGGCGCTGACCATGTGGCTTCGTTTTCAGTGGCCTCATCCCCTTGCTTCCAGAGAGCATCAGCCCAGAGCTCTTTCCCAGGCCCAGGCAGTCAGCAGACTATACCTGTCACAGGCCTGAGCCCTGGAATCCGACTGCCTGGGTTCAAATTCCTGCTCTCCACAACCCAAGGCAGCTCCCTACCATCAGTCAGTCACCTAAGCCTTCTGTGACCTCCAGTTGTCACTTAACCATTCTGAGCTTCAGCTAATAGCAGCAGCTGCCTTCTGGATAAAATCCAACATGTACAGAGTGCACACAAATAGAAGCTGCTCTGATGCTGGAGCAGAGGAAACAGAGGCCAAGACAGAGGTGGAGACTTGGTCAAGGCCACACTGCAGGCTGGACAAGGTGGCTCATGACTGTAATCTCAGCACTTTGGGAGGCTAATGCGGGTGGATCACGAGGTCAGGAGTTCAAGACCAGCCTGATCAACATGGTGAAACCCCATTTCTACTAAAAATACAAAAATTAGCCAGATGTGGTGGCGGGTGCCTGTAGTCCCAGCTACTCAGGAGGCTGAGGCAGAGAACTGCTTGAACCCGGGAGGCAGAGGTTGCAGTGAACGGAGATCGTGCCACTACACTCCAGCCTAGGCGACAGAGTGAAACTTCGCCCACCTCCCCATCCCCCAAAAAAAGCCACAATGCAGATTGTTACAGAATCTGGCCTCTGTCTCCTGCTTGGCCCTGGGTGGGCCCCCTCAAGACCCTTGCCTGAGGCCAAGAGAGGTGGCTCTTGCCTATAATCCCAGCACTTTGGGAGGCTGAGGCTGGCGGATCACTTGAGCTCAGGAGTTCGAGACTAGCCTGGGAAACAAAGTGAGACCATCTTTACAAAAGAATTAGCTGGGCTTGGTGACACGTCCCCGTAGTCCCAGCTACTTGGGAGGCTGAAGTGGGAAGAGAACTTGAGGCCAGCAAGTTGAGGCTGTAGTGAGCCGTGTTCACACCACTGCATTCCAGCCTGGGTGACACAGTAAGATCCTGTCTCAACAAAAAACCAAACAAGCCCTTCCCTGAGAGCAGACCTCCTCTCTATCAAGGGTGGGTGATCACCTGCACAGCCTGACCTGGAAGGCCTTGGCTGACCTTCCAGGGGGTTGCCCCCACTTAACCGCCCCGTCCCTATGGCCCACTTCTGCCAGGCCCTCCTGGCAGCTGCCTGCTTCTCCCTTCACCTGGTAACCAGACTTCGGGTGTTCACAGAGTCAGTCCTTCCAGCGGGTGACAACGCTGCCGCTGCTGGAAGCTTCCTGCACGCTCCCCAATGGCTATTTTTAAAAACTTGCTGAGGTGTACGGGATGATGATTAACCTTCATTAAGCCCCCACAGCCTGCGGGTGCTGAGAATATTCGTGGGCCTTCACCTTTCCAGCAAGAACACAGAGGGGCCTCTCTCTGAGGGAAGTTTGGGGACACAGGTGGGTGCGGCGCTGACGGCTTTGGTGTGGGGGTGTGTTGCCCAGAGGGCTGATGGGACAGCAGGTGGGGTGGGTGCTGGGTGCTGTGAGATCAGGCACGGCTTGTGACGCGTGTGGACGCGTGTGAAGCTGCTGTTTGTTCGTCATGGCCTGGTGGCGGCTGATGTTGACAGGTGCCATCTGTCCTGGGTCACGTGGTGGCAGGCAGCAACACCGGCTCGTGGGCTTGACAGCTGTCCAGCTGGGAACACAGGGCTCCTAGGGTGGGGGCGGTTAGAGGCATCTGTCTTTGGGAACTGGAGGCCTGGGGGTGGTGGGAGGCCCTGCGTGGGGAGGTTGAGGACGGGGTGTATGGTACACCCAGACAGATGGAGTGTGTGAGGCTCTGAATCGGTTCCCTAGTCTCCTCTCTGACCATCTGGAGGGCCACCCATTCCCAAGGAACTGTTCACTGAACAAGCAAGTATGTAAGGGCAGAGGATGAATCAGACCCAGCCAGCCCCACTGAGGGCCCCTGTTGAAGAGTCAGAGGGGTCTGGCAGGGCCTGTGGGACATCCCACCACGCCTCGCTTCCTCCCCACGCTGCTGCAGACGGGCTCTGCCCAGGACCATTGTGATGGGCAGGTCAACCTGACCAGAGGTGAGGCAACCTGCCCAAAGCCATGCGGCGCTGGCCCGGTGAGCCTGCTTGCACTCCCTTCTGAATCCAAGCCTCTCCCCACCCCATCACTTCCCCGGGGTCTTGGATGGGCAGGAATGGGGCCTGGGAACTTTCTGGGAGAACCAGGCAGTGATAGGTATGGGCTTTGATTTCTTTTGCTAAAGAGGTGAGTGCACTTGTGTGAGAGTGTGAGTGCTAGAGTGTGTGAATACGAGTGTGTGTGAGAGCATGTGAGTGAGAGCATTAGTGTAAGTGCATGAGTGTGTTTGGGACTGTATGGCCTGAGTGTGAGTATATGAGTGTGTGTGAATGTGAGTGTGAGAGTTGTATGTATAAGAGTGTATATGTAAGTGTGGTGTGTAAGTGTATATGTGTATGTGTATGTGTGGGTGTGTGTTGGAGTATATGTGAAAGTGTATGAGTGTGTGAAGATTGTGTATTTGTGTCTGTGTGTGGGGGTTAGTGTGTTGGTATATGAGTGTGTGTATGCATGTGTCTATGTGTGTAAGTGTATATGTGTGGGTATGTTAGTGTGTGGGATATGGGTGTATGAGTGTGTGATTATGAGTGTGAGTGTATGTGTATTTTGTGTGTGGGTGTGAGTATACGTGTGTTAGAGTGTGAGTATATGTGTGTATGAGTGTGAGAGTGTATGTGAGTGTATAAGTGTGTGTGTGGGAGTGTGAGTGTGTGTATGTATGTGTGTGGGTGTGAATGTGTTACAGTGTGCATATATAAGTGTGTGTATGAGTGTGTGTGAATATATGTGACTGTGTGTATGTGGGAGTGTATGAGTGTGTGTATGTGTGTGATGATTGTGTGTATTTGCATATGTGTGTGTCTGCATGTGTGGGTGTTAGTGTGGGTATATATGAGTGTGTGAATGTATGTGTGTGTATGTAAGTGTAGATGTGTGGGTGTGTGTTAGAGTATGTGGGTATGAGTGTATGCGTGTGTGAGTGTATGAGTGTGTGAGAGTGTATATGTGTGTATACGTGTGTGAGTGTGTCTGTGGGCGTGGGTATGTGTGTGTTAGAGTGTGAGTATATGAGTGTGTATGAGTGTGAATATGAGTGTATGTGTGAGTGTGTATATGTGTGAGTGTATGTGTGTATGTACGTGGGTGTGTGAGTGTACGAGTGTATGTATGTGTGTGAGAGAATGCGTTTGTGTGAGTATATGTGAGTGCATGAGTGTGAGTGTGAGAGTGGGCGAGCATGTGTGTGTCTTTTTTTTTTTTTTTTTTTGCTCTGTCGTCCAGGCTGGAGTGCAGTGGCGCGATCTCGGCCCACTGCAAGCTCCGCCTCCTGGGTTCACGTCATTCTTCTGCCTCAGCCTCCCGAGTAGCTGGGACTACAGGCGCCCACCACCAGGCCTGGCTAATTTTTTGTATTTTTAATAGGGACAGGGTTTCACTGCGTTAGCCAGGATGGTCTCGATCTCCTGACCTCATGATCTGCCCGCCTCGGGCTCCCAAAGTGCTGGGACTACAGGCGTGAGCCACTGTGCCCGGCCAAGTGTGTGTGTGTGTCTTTAGAGTCCCCAGTTAGAGGGCCAGGGCAGGAAGTTATGTGTGTTGCTCACCTGGCCTAAGCTTGGGTGAGAAGCTGAAGGCGCTGTGCTCAGAAAAGGCTACATGAGCCCCTGGGCCAAGCAGCCTCGTATGGGGCCTGATGACAAGCTGTGGTCCCTATGGTCAGACAGCCTTGCAGAGCCATGCTCTCCTGGTGGGCCCTGGCACTGGGGGCGGGTGGCTGGTGTTGAAGAACATGGGCAAAGCTTCTCCTGAGCACAGAACAGCATTTGACAGTGTGGGACACCTGGGAGGACAGTGGAAGCAGGGGCAGGGGGAGGGAGAATGATCACGCGACTCCCTGAGTGGTCACAGGCTGATGAGGTCTGACGGTGGAGGCTATCAGTCAGAGTTCATCACAAGCAACAAAAACCACAGCTGGCTAATTTAAGCAGAAAAGGAATCTCTTTCTTTCTTTCTTTCTTTTTTTTTTTTTTGAGACGGAGTCCCACTCTGTCGCCCAGGCTGGAGTGCGGTAGCGAGAGCTCCGCTCACTGCAAGCTCTGCATCCCGGGTTCACACCATTCTCCTGCCTCAGCCTCCCGGGTAGCTGGGACTACAGGCGCCCGCCACCTCGCCCGGCTAGTTTTTTGTATTTTTTAGTAGAGACGGGGTTTCACCGGGTTAGCCAGGATGGTCTCGATCTCCTGACCTCGTGATCCGCCCGTCTCGGCCTCCCAAAGTGCTGGGATTACAGGCTTGAGCCACCGCGCCCGGCCAGAAAAGGAATTTCTTAAAAGGTCTTGGGCACTCACAGAATCTTCAGGTGGACCTGAGAATAAAACTTAGAACCCGGCCGGTCGTGGTGACTCACATCTGTAATCCCAGCACTTTAGGAGGCTGAGGTGGGCGGATCACTTGAGGTTGGGAGTTTGAGACCAGCTTGACCAACATGGAGAAACCCTGTCTCTACTAAAAATACAAAAATTACCCGGTCCGTGGTAGCGGGCGCCTGTAATCCCAGCTACTCAGGAGGCTGAGACAGGAGAATCACTTGAACCCAGGAGGTGGAGGCTGAGGTGAGCTGAGATGGCACCATTGCACTCCAGCCTGGGCAACAAGAACAAAACTCTGTCTCAAAAAAAAAAAAAAAAAAAAAAACGTAGAGCCCACTCAGCCAGGAAGCACAGAGAAAATCGCCCCATGGTCCTGGGACCACAAAGACCCCAGGCCTCCCCACCGCTGCTCCTCAGACACAGCCCCTGCTGCCGCTCCTCACACCACCCTCAGGAGGGATCTGAGTGGTTTTTTTTTTTCTTTTTGAGACGGAGCCTAGGCTGGAGTGCAGTGGCCGGATCTCAGCTCACTGCAAGCTCCGCCTCCCGGGTTCACGCCATTCTCCTGCCTCAGCCTCCGGAGTAGCTGGGACTACAGGCGCCCGCCACCTCGCCCGGCTAGTTTTTTGTATTTTTTAGTAGAGACGGGGTTTCACGGTGTTAGCCAGGATGGTCTCGATCTCCTGACCTCGTGATCCACCCGTCTCGGCCTCCCAAAGTGCTGGGATTACAGGCTTGAGCCACCGCGCCCAGCCCTGAGTGGTTTTTTTGCTCAGCAGTTCTCATTTCTCATTCAGAATCTGACGTGGGTGTATCTGGGGGCGACTTCCGGGTCACAGGCTTCCACCCCGCTTGCAAGGGATGCTGGGAAAGTGAGCTCCCAGCGTTTTCAGCTGCCTTGGGAGGAGAGTGGGTTCTGTTTTGTAAGACAGGTGGATTCTCCAACATAGCCAGGAGCTTCAGATGCTGGGAGGCCCAAATAATTCAAATGTCCTTCCCACGCGGGTTACCATCACTAATAAGGGCATTTGTGGGGTGTCTTCTGTGAGCGGGGTGCTCTGGGTGCTTTTACACACCTAGGGAGTTTGCTCTTGGCCTGTGAAGACCCTTTATGGGACATGGATCAGAGGTGCTGTTCCTCGAGATACTTACCTCCAGTGTAGGATCCTGCTGTCAAAAGGAACCGTTAGATATGGCTCCATTGTACATGGCATGACTTGTATAGCCAGACAGAGCAGGTATATGTGAGTATGGACTTTATAAGCCGTACTCAAGACCTCAAAAGTGTATCTCGGGGCCGGGCGCGGTGGCTCACGCCTGTAATCCCAGCACTTCAGATGGCCGAGGTGGGTGGATCAACTGATGTCAGAAGTTTGAGACAAACCTGGCCAACGTGGCAAAATCTGGTATCTACTAAAAACACAAAAATTAGCCGGACATGGTGACGCACACCCTTAATCCCAGCTACTTGGGAGGCTGAGGCAGAAGAATCCTTGAAGCCGGGAGGCAGAGGTTGCAGTACACCGAGACTGCGCCTTTGCACTCTAGCCTGGGTGACCAAAAGAAAAGTGTATCTTGGTTTATCAGTAACTGGATTTGGCAAAGACGTGGACTCCCCAAGTCTAATCTCTCAGGACACCCATGTCTGTCTTGCAGGTATGGAAACTTCTGGATGCCCGCCCTTGTGAGTTCACCTCTATGTCTACTCTACTGAGGCCTCTCCATACAGATACAGTGACTTGTGGGAGGCCTGTTACATCCTCAGGCCACAGCTGGTAAGGGAAGTGCAGGTGGGTCCCATTTGCCCTGGTGGCCCCCAGTATACCTGGGGGTATATAGTTTTCTCATGCCACCCCCAGGCTCTGCCCAGATGGGGCTGACGACTGGTTTTTGGGCCGGCATGCGTGTTTCCGGGTGCTGCTTGCCCCTTCTCTCCCACCTGCCGGTGGAACCTTAATCTCCTTTGGGGTGGTATCTTCTGGGATGACGCATCCTTCCCCTCTCCAGGGCTTATGGCATCAGCTCTTTGCTCTCGAAGTTCAAAGCCAAGCTTTTTTGGACCTACACAAAAGATTTCTCTTTCAAAATCGGCTCTTGTAACGGTATAGTCTCAGCTCTGGATTTCAAAGCTTCTTTTGCAACTCAAAGCCAAGGATTTGATTCTTTGTTCTGAGTTTCCCTGGAAAGCAGGGAGTATGGGAAACCAACTTAGCATATGAAAGCAAGTCAATGGATATAAGGAAATTGTCTATAGTGGAATAAGTATCTCAAAATGACAGCACTCAGCTCCCATACGCTGTCACTGATGCTTTGTGATAATCCTTCGAGGAAGGGCGATTTTGCCCGATCCAAAGCTGAGACTAGGGTGAGAGGAGCAAGGCACTTGTTCTAGGCATCATATTTAAAGAAGCGCCAAAAAAAAACACCACCTCCAATGATGCAATCATTGTAAAGTAAAATTATTGCCAAAATCCATGATGAACAAAATATCAAAATTTTAAACGAAGATGAGATTCATGTTACTGATTTTTCCTTTGCCCGAAGCTTCCCATAATGGTCCACACAGCATTGGCACTGATCTGGTCTTTTTTTTTTTTTTTTTGAGACAGAGTCTCACTTTGTCACCCAGGCTGGAGTGCAATGGCACGATCTCAGCTCATTGCAACCTCCATCTCCCGGGTTCAAGCGATTCTCCTGCCTCAGCCTCCTGAGTAGCTGGGATTACAGGTGCACACCACCATGCCCGACTAATTTTTGTATTTTTAGTAGAGACGGGGTTTCACCATGTTAGCCAGGCTGGTCTTGAACTCCTGACCTTGTGATCCGCCCACCTCAGCCTCCCAAAGTGCTGGGATTACAGGCATGAGCCACTGTGCCCGGCCCTCTGAACTGGTCTTTATGGAGCTCACATCCTAGTACATCGGAAACAGACTTCAAATAAATCATTCACAGTTATTATTTATTTAGTATGATTGGAATAATTACTTTGAAGGAGAAATGTGGGAGCTCAAGAATCTATAGCAGGGGCTGGACGTGCTCTGAAAGATCCTGGAAGGGAAGTGTGTTAGTCTGTTCTTGCGTTGCTATACAGAAATACCTGAGGCTGGATGGTTTATAAAGAAAAGGCAGGATGGGCATGTTGGCCTCACTCCTATAATCCCAGCACTCTGGGACGCCGAGGAGGGTGAATCACCTGAGGTCAGGAGTTTGAGACCAGCCTGGTCAACATGGTGAAACCCTATCTCTACTAAAAATGCAAAAATTAGCTGGGCATGGTAGCACTTGCCTGTAGTCCCAGCTACTCAGGTGGCTGAGGCAGGAGAATTGCTTGAACCCAGGAGGCAGAGGTTGCAGTGAGCTGAGACTGCTCCATTTTACTTTAGCCTGGGCAACAAGAGAGAAACTCTGCCTCAAAAAAAAAAAAAAGGAAAAGAAAACAAAAAGGTGTTTATTTTGACTCACAGTTGTATAGGCTGCACAGGAAGCATGGTGCCATATCTGCATCGGATGAGGGCTTCAGGGAGTTTACAGTCATGGCAGAAGGTAAAAGGGAGTAGTGTTATCACTTGGCGAGAGAGGAAGCAAGAGATAGGAGGGAAGGTCCCAGACTCCTAAACAACCAGATCTTGAGTAAGCTGAGCAAGAATTCACTCATCACCAAGGGGATAGTGCTAAGCCATTCATGAGGGATCTGCCTCCATGACCCCAATACCTCCATTAGGCTCCATGACCAACACTGGCCATTACATTTTTCTTTCTCTCTTTCTCTCTCTCTTTCTTTCTTTTCTTTTCTTTCTTTCTTTCTTTCTTTCTTTCTTCCTTTCTTTCTTTCTTTCTTTCTTTCTTTCTTTCTTTCTTTCTTTTCTTTTTCTTTCTTTCTTTCTTTCTCTTTCTTTCTTTCTTTCTTTCTTTCTTTCTTTCTTTCTTTCTTTCTTTCTTTCCTTCCTTCCTTCCTTCCTTCCTTCCTTCCTTCTTCCTTCCTTCCTTCTTTCCTTCCTTTCTTTCTTTCCCTCCCTCCCTCTCTCTCTTTCTCTCTCTCTCTCTCTTTCTTTCTCTCTCTCTGTCTCTCTCTCTCTTTCTTTCTTTCTTTCTTTCTTGATGGAGTTTTGCTCTTGTTGCCCAGGCTGGATGGAGTGCAATGGGGTGATCTTGGCTCATTGCAACCTCAACCTCCCTGGGTTCAAGCAATTCTCCTGCCTTGGTCTCCCAAATAGCTGGGATTACAAGGGTGCACCACCATGCCTGGCTAATGTTTGTATTTTTAGTAGAGATGGGTTTTCACCACGTTGGCCAGGCTGGTCTCAAACTCCTGACTTCAGGTGATCTGCCCAACTTGGCCTCCCATAGTGCTGGGATTATAGGTGTGAACCACCGCAGGCAGCCGGGGATTACATTTCAACATGAGATTTGAGGGGGACAAACATCCAAATCATATCAGGAGGTTTCAGCTGAGACCTTAAGGATGAGTAGTGTGAACCAAGCAGAGTGGGAAGAAGATAATTCCAAACAGAGGGACTGGCATGTCCAAAGGTCCTGGAGTGGAAAGAAGCTCGTCAGGTTAGCTCATCTCCAAGTGGTGACTCTGGGATCCAGGATCCTTTCCATCTTTAACATCACAGCAGATACACAGGGCATGGACGATTGTGCATTGATGTGGTATGTTTCACTTCTGCCCACATCTATTAGCCCAGCAGTCATCCCAGGGTCTTACCCTCTTGGCTAGGAAAAGTAGTTATACTGAGGGCTCAGGAAGAAGAGGGGGAAAAGCAGAAGTTGGTCACTCTCAGTAGCCTCTGCCACAGGGGGACCGGGCCAGGCAAGTCTTTGGTAGTCTTGGTTGGGACTTGGATCTGTATTCTTGGAACAGATTATCTGATTTGCATTTGGCCACAGATCCAAGAAGGTATTAACACAAAGAGCGGCTGCCACCCATGACCCCAGCATTCCTCCCAGGAGGAAGGAGTCGTCATGAGGGAAGAGAGAGACGCTCTCATATTGTTTTATACTGGGTACCTGTTTTAGGAAGAAACGAGGAAGTGAAACCAAAGGCAGGCAGCCCGGTGCCAGGCACCAGACCCAAAACCAGACCTGAAAACAGGCCTGGGCCTGCCTGGCCTAAACCTAGTAGTTAAAAATCAACTCATGACTTGGCAATCAATGTTATCCATGGATTCCAGACATTGTATGAAGAACATTGTGAAACTCCCTGCTCTGTTCTGTTTCACTCTGACCACCGGTGCACAAAGCCCCTGTCATGTACCCCCTAGATTGCTCAATCAATCACGACCCTTTCATATGAAATCTTTAGTGTTGTGAGCCCTTAAAAGGGACAGAAATTGTGCACTCGGGGAGTTCGGATTTTAAGACGGTGGTTAAGAGGACAGGGAGCAGCAGTACTAGTAGCAAAGGGACAGTTAGTTAAGGAAGGTTCTCACTCCACCCGCAGAGGGAAGCTGGCACCTAAAGTTCTGTCTGACTCAGAGCTCGAGGACTCGTGGCAGGAGATGGCACCAACAGTGCCCCACCCAACCCTTATCAAGCGGAGAGCCCCCCTTCTCCTGAGCCCACAGCCCCTAGACTATCCAGAGTAGACCAGAAGGGAAGTAAAGCTGCAGGAGAAACTCCTCCCCTGGCGACTTGTTTACGGCCCAAGACTGGAATCCAAATGCCCCTGAGAGCAGCCATATACTGGGATAGATGAGGACGGACACATGGTGGAAAGGCGTGCCTTTGTGTATCACCCTTTCACCTCGGCTGACCTCCTCAATTGGAAAAATAACGCTCCATCTTACACTGAAAAGCCTCAAGCTCTAATTGACTTGCTCCAAACAATTATCCAGACTCATAATCCTACTTGGGCTGACTGCCACCTACTCATGTACCTCTTTAACACAGATGAAAGGCAAAGGGTGCTGCAGGCGGCAACTAAATGGCTAGAGGAGCACATCCCAGTCGATGACCAAAATCCACAGGAATATGTAACAATTCAGCTGGCCAGGAACAGACCCTCAGTGGTATCCAAATGAAGGACCAGATATGGAGAGGCTAAGACGGTACCGAGAGGCATTCATTGAAGGTCTGAAAAAAGGGGCTGAAAAGGCCACCGATGTAAATAAAGTTTCTGAAGTCATCCCAGGAAAGGAGGAAAGCCCAGCCCAGTTATATAAAAGACTGCGCGAGGCCTATCTTATGTACACTCCTTTCGATCCAGATAGTCCTGAAAATCAGCGTATGATTAACGTGGCCTTAGTTAGTCAAAGCGCAGAAGATATCCGGAGAACATTGCAAAAACAGGCTGCGTTTACAGGAATGAATACCTCGCAGTTGCTGGAGATAGCTAATCAAGTATTTAAATACAGATGCAACAAGCCACCGAGAAAGCCGTAAGGAGGGCGAAAGCCAGGCCAGGCGAAAGGCTGATTTGCTGGCTGTGGCAATTAGAGGAATCCCCGTGAAAGGGCAGGGAAAGGGGGTTCCGGGAGGAATGCCTCGTCCAATTGCTCACATCTGCAGCGTAACCAATGTGCCTACTGCAAAGAAATAGGGCATTGGATATTTCTTTGGAAAGATAAATGTCCCCAACTAAAGGAGAAGCAAGGTGATGCAGAGCAAAAGACCTCAGACAAAGATGAAGGGACTTTGTTCAATCTGGCCAAAGGGCTACTAGACTGAAGGGGACCGGGCTCAAACGCCCCAAAAGAGCCTATGGTCAGGATGACAATAGGGGGCAAGGACATTAAGTTTTTGGTCAATAACGGAGCCGAACACTCAGTAGTAACCACCCCAGTGGCCCCCTTATCTAAAAAGACCACTGATATAATTAGAGCAACAGGAGTCTTCGCCAAGCAGGCTTTCTGCCTACCGCGGACCTGCTTGGTGGGAGGACATAAAGTGACTCATCAATTTCTGTATATGCCTGACTGCCCCTTGCCTTTGTTGGGAAGAGACTTGCTTAGCAAGTTGAGAGCCACTATTTCCTTTACAAAACAGCTGAAGTTACCAGAAACAGGAGTCATCATGGCCCTTACAGTCCCCTGGGAAGAAAAATGGAGACTTTCTCTAACAGAGCCAGGTCAGGAAATAAAACTGGCTCTAGCTAAGCGATGGCCCTGAGTATGGGCGGAGGACAATCCTCCGGGGCTGGCAATCAATCAAGCCCCCATACTCATAGAAGTTAAGCCTGGGGCCCAGCCAATTAGACAAAAGCAGTATCCAGTTCCTAGGGAAGCCCTTAAAGGAATACAGACCCATCTTAGACGCTTAAAGGCCTTTGGAATTATAGTTCCTTGCCAGTCTCCATGGAACACCCCCCTCCTACCTGTCCCCAAACCAGGTACCAAAGACTATTGACTCGTACAGGACTTACGCTTGGTAAACCAAGCTGCAGTGACTCTGCACCCAACAGTTCCTAACCCTTACACACTGCTAGGATTGCTGCCAGCTGAGGACGGCTGGTTTACTTGCTTGGACTTGAAAGATGCCTTCTTTAGCATCAGGCCAGCTCCCGAGAATCAAAAACTGTTTGCCTTTCAGTGGGAAGATCTGGGGTCAGGTGTCATCACTCAGTACACTTGGTCTCGGCTTCACCAAGGGTTCAAAAATTCCCCCACCATCTTCAGGGAGGCGTTGGCTTGAGACCTCCAGAAGTTTTCTGCGAAAGACCTAGGCTGCGTCTTGCTCCAGTACGTGGACGACCTTCTGCTAGGACACTCCATGGCAGTTGGGAGTGCAGAAGGGATGGATGCCCTGCTTCGGCACCTGGAGGACTGTGGGTATAAGGTGTCCAAGAAGAAAGCTCAGATCTGCAGACAGCAGGTACGCTACCTGGGATTCACTGTTTGAAAAGGGGAGTGCAGCCTAGGGTCAAAAAGAAAGCAGGTCATCTGGAGCCTACCAGAACCTAAAACCAGAAGGCAAGTAAGGGAATTTTTAGGAGCTTGTGGGGTTTTGCAGAATATGGATTCCAAACTTTGCAGTGCTAGCCAAACCGTTGTACGGGGTTACAAAGGGGGGTGACCGAGAGCCGTTTGAATGGTGGCCTCTACAACAGCAAGCCTTTTGTAAGTTAAAAAAAAAACTTATGTCAGCCCCAGCTCTAGGACTACCAGATTTGACAAAGCCCTTCACACTCTATGTGTCAGAAAGAGAAAAGATGGCAGTAGGAGTTTTAACTGAAACTGTGGGGCCCCGGCCAAGACCAGTGGCCTACCTCTCAGAACAACTAGATGGGGTTTCTAAAGGCTGGCCTCCGTGTCTACGAGCCTCGGCGGCAACGGTCCTGTTGGCACAAGAAGCAGATAAGCTAATCCTCGGACAAAACCTAAATATAAAAGCCCCCCATGTGGTGGTAACTCTGATAAACCAAAGGACACCATTGGCTAACAAATGCTAGAGTAACTAAGCACCAAGGCTTGTTATGTGAAAACCCCCGCATAACCATTGAAGTCTGTAACACTTTAAATCCTGCCACCTTGCTCCCAGTATCCAACAGCCCTGTTGAACATAACTGTGTAGAGGTGTTGGACTCTGTCTATTCTAGCTGACCCGATCTTCGAGACCAGCCATGGGCATCGACAGACTGGGAATTATACATGGACGGGAGCAGCTTCATCAACTCGTGAGGAGAAAGGTGTGCCGGATATAAGGTAGTAACCTTGGATGATGTTGTTGAAGCTAAACCATTGCCTCAGGGCACTTTGGCCCAAAAAGTAGAACTCATTGCTTTAACTCGGGCTCTGGAACTCCGTGAAGGTAAGACTGTAAACATCTATATTGATTCTCCATATGCCTTTCTAACCCTTCAAGTACATGGAGCATTATATAAAGAAAAAGGCCTACTAAAATCTGGGAGAAAGGACATAAAATACCAACAAGAAATTCTACAATTATTAGAAGCAGTGTGGAAACCCCAAAAGGTAGCAGTCACGCATTACAGGGGACATCAGTGAGTTTCCACCTCGGTGAGTCAAGGAAACTCCCGAACAGACACAGAGGCATGAAAAGCAGCATTTATTCCTTACTGGGCATCAGTCACAGCCCCACTACTCCCTCAAACACTTGATCTGGTGCCTACTTATTCTAAAGAGGAAAAAGACTTTCTTCAGGCAGGGGGAGGACAAACAATAAAGGAAGGATGGATAAAGTTACCAGATGGAAAAATAGCCGTGCCACAGCTGCTAGGAGCCGCAGTCGTGCTGGCTGCACATGAAACTACCCATTTAAGCCAAGAATCACTTGAAAAGCTGTTAGGCTGGTATTTCTACATCTCACACTTGCCAGCGTTTGCTAAAACAGTAGCACAGCGATGCGTTACCTGTCGACAGAACAATGCAAAGCAAGGCCCCTCTGTGCCTCCTGGCGTACCAGCCTATGGAGCGGCTCCTTTTGAAGATCTTCAGGTGGACTCCACAGAGATGCCTAAATGCGGAGATAACAAGTATTTACTGGTTCTAGTGTGTACTTACTCTGGGTGGGTGGTGGCTTATCCAACACGAACTGAAAAAGCTGGTGCAGTAACCTGTGTGCTTCTTCGAGATCTCATCCCTAGGTTTGGACTGCCTCTACAAATCAACTCAGATAATGGGCCGGCATCTATGGCTGACTTGGTACAAAAGATGGCAAAGGTATTAGGAATCACATGGAAGTTACATGCCGCCTACCGACCTCAGAGTTCTGGAAAGGTGGAGCAAATGAATCGAACTATCAAACATAGTTTAGGGAAAGTATGTCAGGAGACAGGATTAAAATGAATACAAGCCCTTCCTATAGTATTGTTTAAAATTAGGTGTATCCCCTTTAAGAAAACAGGATTCTCCCCCTGTGAAATTCTGTATCAGAGGCCTCCTCCTATACTGTGAGGACTTCCGGGTACTCCCCAAGAGTTAGGTGAAATTGAATTACAACGACAGCTACAGGCCTTGGGGAAAACTACCCAGACAATCTCAACTTGGGTAAATGAGAGGTGCCCAGTCAGCTTATTCTCCCCAGTTCACCCTTTTTTTCCAGGTGACCATGTGTGGATCAAGGACTGGAATGTGGCTCCTTTGCGGCCACGGTGGAGGGGGCCCCAGACCGTTATCCTGACCACTCCCATAGCTGTAAGGGTGGAAGGAATCCCAGCCTGGATTCACCACAGCCGCGTGAAGCCTGCAGCCGCTGAGACCTGGGAGGCCAAACCAAGCCTGGACAGTCCCTGCAAAGTGACCCTGAGGAAGACGACAAGCCCTGCTTCAGTCACACCCGGAAGCTGACTGGTCTTCGCACGGCTGAAGCATGAGGAAGATCATCGTGGGACTTGTTTTCCTTATAACATGGACCCGTGTGGTAAAAGCTTCCACTGCTTCTTCCCACACAGAGGACTATTTTCAGTGCACACGTCAGGTCACTGAGGTAGGACAAGTTAAGACAATCTTTTATTTTATAGTTATTAAGAATGCCTAGGAACTCCAAAGGGAACCTGCTTGTATAATAACACTCAGTACAAAGTATATGATCCAGGAAGCGACCAGCCCAATGTGTGCTGTGACCCCTCTGAACCTTCCATGATCAGTCTTTGAAATAAGACTAAAGACTGGTCCTTTCCTAAGGGACACAAGTAAAGTAATAGCTGGAACCGAAGAAAGGGGGGTCCCCAAAATGTAACCTTAACATTTGATGCCTGTGCCACTATTAATAGTAAGCAGCATGGGATAGGATGCGGTTCTCTACACTGAGAAAAAAGTTACACAGCCGAAAATAAGTATATCTATCAAGAGTCATATGTATGTGAGATGTATCAATACTGGTCTTGTGTCATTTGGGCTACTTGGAAAGAAGATAAAAAAGATCCTGTTTGGCTCCAAAAGGAAAATCCAGCCCCTCCTGCACGAGTGGGAACCCCAACCCTTTAGAATTGGTCATCACAAACCCCTCAGACCCAAAATGGAATAAAGGTAAATACGTAACATTAGGCATTGATAGAAAAGGACTAGATCCTAGCGTAAGCCTCCTAATAAAAGGGGAGGTTCGAAGATGCTCTCCAGAACCAGTATTTCAGACTTTCTATGGTGAACTAAATGTGCCAGTACCTGAGATTCCTGGAAAAACTAGAAATTTGTTTTTGCAATTAGCTGAACATGTAGCCCAGTCTCTAAAAGTCACTTCATGTTATGTTTGTGGAGGAACTGTAACAGGAGATCACTGGCCATGGGAAGCCCGAGAGTTAGTTCCTACAGACCCAGTTCCTGATGAATTCCTGGCCCAAAAGAACCACCCTGACAATTTTGGGTTCTAAAAGCCTCAATTATTGGACAGTATTGCATAGCTAGAGAAGGAAAGGGATCCACTCATCCTGTAGGGCGGCTTAGTTGTCTTGGGCAAAAGCTGTATAATGGTACCGCTAAAACAGTTACATGATGGAGTTCCAATTACACAGAAAGAAATCCATTCAGTAAATTTCCAAAGTTGCAGACTGTTTGGGCCCACCCGGAATTCCACCGGCCCCCACCGGGTTATACTGGATATGTGGACATAGAGCCTATGCTAAGCTGCCTGATCAGTGGACAAGTAGCTGTGTAATTGGCACCATTAAGCCATCTTTCTTCTTACTGCCTATGGTGGTAACTCTGATAAACCAAAGGACACCATTGGCTAACAAATGCTAGAGTAACTAAGCACCAAGGCTTGTTATGTGAAAACCCCGCATAACCATTGAAGTCTGTAACACTTTAAATCCTGCCACCTTGCTCCCAGTATCCAACAGCCCTGTTGAACATAACTGTGTAGAGGTGTTGGACTCTGTCTATTCTAGCTGACCCGATCTTCGAGACCAGCCATGGGCATCGACAGACTGGGAATTATACATGGACGGGAGCAGCTTCATCAACTCGTGAGGAGAAAGGTGTGCCGGATATAAGGTAGTAACCTTGGATGATGTTGTTGAAGCTAAACCATTGCCTCAGGGCACTTTGGCCCAAAAGTAGAACTCATTGCTTTAACTCGGGCTCTGGAACTCCGTGAAGGTAAGACTGTAAACATCTATATTGATTCTCCATATGCCTTTCTAACCCTTCAAGTACATGGAGCATTATATAAAGAAAAGGCCTACTAAAATCTGGGAGAAAGGACATAAAATACCAACAAGAAATTCTACAATTATTAGAAGCAGTGTGGAAACCCCAAAAGGTAGCAGTCACGCATTACAGGGGACATCAGTGAGTTTCCACCTCGGTGAGTCAAGGAAACTCCCGAACAGACACAGAGGCATGAAAAGCAGCATTTATTCCTTACTGGGCATCAGTCACAGCCCCACTACTCCCTCAAACACTTGATCTGGTGCCTACTTATTCTAAAGAGGAAAAGACTTTCTTCAGGCAGGGGAGGACAAACAATAAAGGAAGGATGGATAAAGTTACCAGATGGAAAATAGCCGTGCCACAGCTGCTAGGAGCCGCAGTCGTGCTGGCTGCACATGAAACTACCCATTTAAGCCAAGAATCACTTGAAAAGCTGTTAGGCTGGTATTTCTACATCTCACACTTGCCAGCGTTTGCTAAAACAGTAGCACAGCGATGCGTTACCTGTCGACAGAACAATGCAAAGCAAGGCCCCTCTGTGCCTCCTGGCGTACCAGCCTATGGAGCGGCTCCTTTTGAAGATCTTCAGGTGGACTCCACAGAGATGCCTAAATGCGGAGATAACAAGTATTTACTGGTTCTAGTGTGTACTTACTCTGGGTGGGTGGTGGCTTATCCAACACGAACTGAAAAGCTGGTGCAGTAACCTGTGTGCTTCTTCGAGATCTCATCCCTAGGTTTGGACTGCCTCTACAAATCAACTCAGATAATGGGCCGGCATCTATGGCTGACTTGGTACAAAAGATGGCAAAGGTATTAGGAATCACATGGAAGTTACATGCCGCCTACCGACCTCAGAGTTCTGGAAAGGTGGAGCAAATGAATCGAACTATCAAACATAGTTTAGGGAAAGTATGTCAGGAGACAGGATTAAAATGAATACAAGCCCTTCCTATAGTATTGTTTAAAATTAGGTGTATCCCCTTTAAGAAAACAGGATTCTCCCCTGTGAAATTCTGTATCAGAGGCCTCCTCCTATACTGTGAGGACTTCCGGGTACTCCCCAAGAGTTAGGTGAAATTGAATTACAACGACAGCTACAGGCCTTGGGGAAAACTACCCAGACAATCTCAACTTGGGTAAATGAGAGGTGCCCAGTCAGCTTATTCTCCCCAGTTCACCCTTTTTTTCCAGGTGACCATGTGTGGATCAAGGACTGGAATGTGGCTCCTTTGCGGCCACGGTGGAGGGGCCCCAGACCGTTATCCTGACCACTCCCATAGCTGTAAGGGTGGAAGGAATCCCAGCCTGGATTCACCACAGCCGCGTGAAGCCTGCAGCCGCTGAGACCTGGGAGGCCAAACCAAGCCTGGACAGTCCCTGCAAAGTGACCCTGAGGAAGACGACAAGCCCTGCTTCAGTCACACCCGGAAGCTGACTGGTCTTCGCACGGCTGAAGCATGAGGAAGATCATCGTGGGACTTGTTTTCCTTATAACATGGACCCGTGTGGTAAAAGCTTCCACTGCTTCTTCCCACACAGAGGACTATTTTCAGTGCACACGTCAGGTCACTGAGGTAGGACAAGTTAAGACAATCTTTTTATTTTATAGTTATTAAGAATGCCTAGGAACTCCAAAGGGAACCTGCTTATATAATAACACTCAGTACAAAGTATATGATCCAGGAAGCGACCAGCCCAATGTGTGCTGTGACCCCTCTGAACCTTCCATGATCAGTCTTTGAAATAAGACTAAAGACTGGTCCTTTCCTAAGGGACACAAGTAAAGTAATAGCTGGAACCGAAGAAAGGGGGGTCCCCCAAAATGTAACCTTAACATTTGATGCCTGTGCCACTATTAATAGTAAGCAGCATGGGATAGGATGCGGTTCTCTACACTGAGAAAAAAGTTACACAGCCGAAAATAAGTATATCTATCAAGAGTCATATGTATGTGAGATGTATCAATACTGGTCTTGTGTCATTTGGGCTACTTGGAAAGAAGATAAAAAAGATCCTGTTTGGCTCCAAAAAGGAAAATCCAGCCCCTCCTGCACGAGTGGGAACCCCAACCCTTTAGAATTGGTCATCACAAACCCCTCAGACCCAAAATGGAATAAAGGTAAATACGTAACATTAGGCATTGATAGAAAAGGACTAGATCCTAGCGTAAGCCTCCTAATAAAAGG
>NW_016806879.1:1384658-1391926 GCF_001698545.2 Rhinopithecus bieti | reverse complement strand
GTGAAAACGAAGCATAGCCATAGGTAGGTAATTGGAAAGATAATGAATGGCCCCCTGAAAAAATTACACAATACCATGGACCCGTCACTTGGGCAGAAGATGGCTCATGGGGATATCGGACCCCCATCTACATGCTCAACCGGATCATACGGTTACAAGCTGTTTTAGAAATTATTACTAATAAAACCGGTCAAGCCTTGACTGTTCTTGCCCAGCAAGAGACTCTGATGAGAAATGCTATCTATCAAAATAGACTAGCTCTTGACTACTTGCTAGCGGCTGAAGGAGGAGTTTGTGGAAAATTCAACCTTACTAATTATTATCTACACATAGATGATCAGGGGCAAGTAGTTGAGGATATAGTTAAAGATATAACAAAACTGGCATATGTACCCGTGCAAGTGCGGCGCGGATTTAATCCGGGAGCCATGTTTGGAAATTGGTTCCCAGCCATAGGAGGATTTAAAACTCTCATAATAGGAGTAATAATAGTAATAGGAACCTGCTTCCTGCTCCCTTGTTTGCCACCTGTACTTCTCCAAATGATAAAAAGCTTCGTCGCTACCTTAGTTCCCCAGAATGCTTCAGCACAAGCATGTTATATGAATCACTATCAATCTATTGCACAGGAAGATATAAGTAGTGAAAATAAAAGTGAGAACTGCCACTGGTAAAATGAGCGAAATCCTCAAAGGGGGGAAATGAGGGAAGAGAGAGACCCTGTCATATTGTTTTATACTCAGTACCTGTTTTAAGAAGAAACGAGGAAGTGAAACCAAAGGCAGGCAGCCCGGTGCCAGGCACCAGACCCAAAACCAGACCTGAAACCAGGCCTGGGCCTGCCTGGCCTAAATCTAGTAGTTAAAAATCAACTCATGACTTAGCAACCAATGTTATCCATAGATTCCAGACACTGTATGGAAGAACATTGTGAAACTCCCTGCCCTGTTCTATTTCACTCTGACCACTGGTGCATGAAGCCCTTGTCACGTACCCCCTAGATTGCTCAGTCAGTCACGACCCTTTCATGTGAAATCTTTAGTGTTGGGAGCCCTTAAAAGGGACAGAAATTGTGCACTCGGGGAGCTCGGATTTTAAGATGGTAGCTTGCCGACGCTCCCAGCTGAATAAAGCCCTTCCTTCTACAACTTGGTGTCTGAGGGGTTTTGTCTGTGGCTCGTCCTGCTACAGTCAAGTCCACTTTGTGGCATGATGGCCTAACAGAACCCACTGGGGTGGTCAGAGTTCCATCCACAACATTCTGGAACATGGCCTTGGGAACCAGTCAGCTTCTCCCCCTCTTCACACTCCCTTGGCCTCTGTTGCTTCAGCTCTGGCGTCTCTGAGGGAGACCTGGGAGGACTCTCAGCTTTCAACAGATCAGGCAGGTAACTCACAGAGCTAGGGTTCCAGGTAAATATGATCCCCAGGCCATGCCTGGGCTCTGGTTTCTTAGGCAGGTTGGGAGGAGTAACTTGGCAGTGGCTGAGCCAGCCTGGTGAGTTTGGCTATCACTGATGGACTCTAGGCCAATGGTGGGCCAGAGACTGTCTGGAATTTGCTATGAGATAAGCCCTGAGCCTAGATCACAGGCCTAGGACGACCCAGGACCTGGGGACCTCTTTGTTCTGTCTTCTGGGGCTGGATTTGGGGTTCCTAGGTTTGCCCTGAGGATTTCAGGATACCCCCTAGTTAAGCAAACGTATGAGCCCTGGGGCCTGGGATGGGAAAAGGGAAGTGGTATGGCTCGTAGCCACTCTTGTCCTCTCTGACAACATCAAAATCTCCAAGTAGGGCACCCCTAGAAATATTTTTGCTGTTTGCAGGATGGGGGTGAGCGTTTGAGCACGCAGCATGGTTTCTCTAATTTCTCCCAGCCCACAGAGTCAATGAGACATAGCAGGCAAAGCCCGGGCTTTGCAGTAAGATGGACTGGGTTTGAATCCTGGCTCTGCCCCTTACCAGCTGTGTGACCTTGTAGCTTGGCAGTGGCTGTTTAACCACATTGAAACTCAAACTATTTAATGTCTCGGAATCTAAGCTGTTTCTTCATCTGTAGAGCCAGAGGTGGTGGGGAATATAGTACCTGCCTGGCAGAGCTGTTGTGAAGAATACATTTGACAACCTGTAGGTGTTCAGTAAATGACAGCTATCATTACCCTGTGGGAGAGAACCAAGAGGAGAGAGGTTAAAGTTGCACAAACTCCTTTCCCCCAACACACACACATGCACACACATGCACACACGCACATGCACACGTACACACATGCACACACACGCACACATACACACACCCCTATTCCTGCAGTTGCAGCCAAAGGGATCATGTTAAAACATGTATCCTCTGTGCAAAATTCCCCCATGACCTCTTACCCAGAGTCAAAGCCAAAGTCCTTGTGAAGGACACGGGCCCTCCTCGGCCTGCCCCGTCCTTACTTTCTCTCTCTGATCTCCTCGACCACCATGCTTCCCTTTGCTCCCTGGGCTGGGCCCCTTGCTGCTCCCAAAGGCCCAGGCATATTCTTGCCCCAGGGGCTTGGCACTGCCATCTCCACTGCCAGGAGTGTACCCTGCCATCTTTGCTCAATGCCATGATCTCAATGAGGCCTCCTCTGGCCACTCAGGTGTTTTTTTTTTTTTTTTTTTTTCTCTGCTGCTCAGGCTGGAGTGCAGTGGTGCAATCTCAGCTCACTGCAACCTCCGCCTCCCGGGTTCAAGCAATTCTCCTGCCTCAGTCTCCTAAGTAGCTGGGATTACAGGCATCCACCACCACCCTGGCTAATTTTTGTATTTTTAGTAGAGACAGGGTTTCACCACGTTGGTCAGGATGGCCTCAAACTCCTGACCTCAGGTGAACTGCCCACCTTGGCCTCCCAAAGTGCTAGGATTACAGGTGTGAGCCATCGCACCTGACCTTAGCCACCCAGTTTTAAATGATAGCCCCTCCCCACCCCCCACATTTCTTAGTCCTCCTCTCTTTTTTAAAATTTAAATTTTAATTTAAATTTTTTATTAATAGAGATGGACTTTCACCATGTTGGCCAGGTTAGTCTTGAACTCCTTGCTTCAAGTGATCTGCCTACCTTGGCCTCCCAAAGTACTGGAATTACAGGCATGAGCCACTGCACCCAGCCAGTCCTCCTCCTTTCTTATCCCTGCTTTATTTCTTCCATAGCCTGATTATGACCTGACACGTGTTTTGTTGATGATCGCCACTTGCATGAATATAAATTCCACAAAGGCAGGGGGTTTGTCTATTATGTTCACATTCATAGTAATTCCCCCTGCCTAGGCATAGAGGTAGGTGCTTAAAGTTTGTTGAATGAATACTTGAAAGATGGCAGGAACTGAAGTTCTGGCTGCTGCAGGTAAGGGGAGTGGGCCATGAGGTGAGGACATCATCGCTTTCCTTTTTTGCCAAATGAAGGGGTTGGCCTAGACACCCAAGAGACTATGAACCCCTGGGAACGGCGCACATCATTGGGTGAGTCTCTGCCTCCACGCATTTTTCTGGAACAAGGAGCCCTACCTTCTTGCAGACATTGAACAGAGCCTGTGACCTCCCAGAGGAGCTAAGCACCCTCCCAGCTCTGACATCTCGTGGTTGGCTATAATAGATTTGAATCCTTGTTTTTTAAGAACCTAGGATGCTAAGATCCCATCATCTTATTCAGCAGCCAGGGATGTCCTGGCCCCAAGGCAGGGAGGGGAATCCAGAGGGGACTTTGGCAGGGTCAGTGTGGAGGGGGCGGTAGTGCCTATGGGGACATTGGAGGGGAGACAAAGGAGACTTGTATAGTACATGTGCTGTTTTCTTCCTTTTGTTTAAAAGAAAATAGGTTTAAAGCAAGTTTGACGAAATGTGAACAATTGTCAATGCTGGGTACTGGGCACGGGGGTGTTTCTCACAGCGCCACACTTTTCCTGTATTTTAAGAAATTCTTTAAAATACAGAGTTGGGGTGGGCACTAATAGTTATAGCTCATGATTAGTAACAGAGAGGCAGTTTCTGGGGGCCTGGGGGACCTGCACTTTGGGTGTTTTTGCAGTGTGCGAGTGGGCAGAGGGGCTGGCCAGGGTTCGGGACCCATGCCTGGAGCTGACAGAGTCCTCTCTTCTCCCCTGCTTCCCACTCCCAGGTCTCAGTTTCCTGCCTTCCTGGGAAGTGGGGAAAGGCTGAGAGGCCCCGTGCTGGGGGCGAAGCTAATTCATTAGTTACGCCTCAACAAGGACCAGGTGCCTGCAGTGCCAGCGTGATTCATCATGATGATTTGCCCCACTGCCAGCCTGCGTGGGCCTGGAATGCCAGCACATTTTACCTTTACCCACTGAGAAGGGCCTGGTGGGAGGTGAAGGTACAGGATCTGCCGAGAGCAAGAAAAAGACTGAGAAAGAAGACGCTGGTCCTCCATGCTCTCAGCCCCAGGAAGCTCTGCCAAGCTGGTGCCGGGGTGGAGAGGCTCATGTGGGCTCATGTGGTGCTGCTCGTGCGGATGGAACCCAAGAGGGCAGCCTGGTGCTGGGTGCCAGCCTGAGCATGTGACGAGGCTGGGCTGCTGAGCCTCCTCCTCCACAGCCAATGTTCCCTCGGTGAAACTGCTTGGGGGCGGGGTGGGGGGGTAGGGACTCATCCTCATCCCATTAGCCTCATTGGGTATTACCTACCTTTCTGGTCTCTGAGAGCCTTACCTCTTCCAAGAAGTCCTCCCGAATGAGTAGAAGGGAGACAGCTGGACTGGAAATTAAGTGACATTTGAGAGGGGCCTGAAGTCTTTCTGGTTGGGGCTGAGACTTCTATACCCCAAGTCTTGTGTCTGGGTTCCACCTGGGTCCTCCACCTTGGCCTGGATTCCTGCTTTCCTTTTGCCAGTCTCTCCCAGGATGGGGGTGCATGGCTGGTTCCTGGTTCAGAGCAACATCTGCCTCTGTCCCACAACACCTGTCCGCCCCCTGACACCTCTTGCCATATTAGAATTGCTATTGCTCTGCTCTTTCATTCGTTTATCCAACAAATATATATTATCTGAAAAAAAGTATGTGCTGAATAATTTCATTTGTGTGAAATTCAAGAACAGGGAAAACTGATCCATGAGGATAGAGGTCAGGATTGTAGTTGCCTCTGCAAGGTGGGGATTGACCGCAAGAGGCTTGAGAGAACTCTTGGGGTGATGGAAATGGGACAGGGGTGTGTATGTTTGTGAAAATGCATCCAAGAGTACACTTACGACTATGCATTTCACTGTATGCAATGTTTGCCTCCACTTTTTTTAATGTTAAAATTCTTTTAGCCAGGTGCAGTGGCTCATGCCTGTAATATCAGCACTTTGGGAGGCCGAGGCAGGTGAATCACCTGAGATCAGGAGTTCGAGACCAGCCTGACCAACATGGTGAAACCCTGTCTCTGCTAAAATACAAAAATTAGCCAGGAATGGTGGTGGGCACCTGTAATCTCAGCTACTTGGGAGGCTGAGGCAAGAGAATCGCTTGAACCCAGGCGGTGAGGCAGAGGCTGCAGTGAACCGAGATCGCGCCATTGCACTCCAACCTAGGCAACAAGAGCAAAACTCCGTCTCAAAATTAAATAAATAAATAAATAAATAAAAATTTGCATTGAATGTCTACTGTATGCTCTAGAGCCTGTGCCAGTAGGGAAGGAGATTCCCAAACCTCCCTGGCTGGGCAGTTTACATTCCAGTGGGGATGGTTTCCATCCTCACCTTGCATTGGCAACTGCTCTCTGCCCTTGGGCTGTCTTCCATTTCCCTTCCCCTGCGGTGGGGATGGCAATGGGGGTGGGCCAAAGGACAGCGTGCTGTCCTGAGGTCAGTCCATTCAGCCAGTTACATGGGTCACACCAGCCGGGTTCAAGAGAAGGCAGGAGGCAGGAGGCTTGGAGCCCGAAAATTCGGCTCCCAGGCTGCAATCTCTATGCATTGTGTGACCGTAAGCAGGGTGTCTAATCCCGGTGAGGTCACTTCTCTCATCTTTCATATGGGATTATAATGCTCTCTTTGTAGCTTTGCCCCGAGAATCAGAGGCTCTGTTCTGAGAAAACTCATTGCTGGAGGTGCAGTGACCCTCGTTTCCATCTATCGGTATGGTTTATGGTTAGGAACACAGGCTCTCGAGTCACACTACCTGGCTTCGAATCCAGCTGCTCATCAACTGGGTGACCTTGGGCACTTCACCCAGCTCAGACTGACCCAGCTCAAGTCATGTCTCTTTGATCCTCAGGTTATCCATCTTTTAAATCGAGGTGATGAGGGTGTCTACCTCATAGACTGTGTCAAGGACCCAAAGCAATGCTTTCAGCATAGTGCTGGGCACACATGGGCTCGAAGCCAGTGGCAGCCAGTGCTTTTCTGCCAGGAGCTCCGGCAGGTGGGCTCCGGATGGGAGGTGGGGGGAGAAGGCAGTGGGGAACGGCTGCTGGTGGTAGCAGGCAAAGGAAGAGTCATGGAATGCGAGTGGCCATGATTGGTGGCTCAAAGGCGTTCACGCGTCCCAGTCTTCTGTCCACCGCAGCCACACACAGACTTTGAGCGTCGGTGGAGGGATCCTGGCAGGAGAGAGGGGTGTGAGTTTAGCAATGAGGAAGCTGTAGGGCAATTAGGCAGGGCGGAGCCAAGCCCTGGGTCCCGGTAAAACCAGCAGATGTGAAAAGGGCCAGACAGTAACACAGTTTCGAGTTACTATACTGAAGTGATCCCAGCAGGTAGGCCGGCCGCACGCCGCTGGACGTGAATGACCAGCACTGACCGCGCCCCTCAGCCCCTCCTTGTGAGCCTCTAGTACGGAGTCTTTGATCCACCGCCGGCGTTTCCTTGGCCTTCCTCTTGGACCCACGGCTCTGGGGCGCACACAACCGCACACCAAACGGCGTCGGGTGTCGGGTCTCAGTGCCAGGCTTGGCCGGAAGGGAATCTCTCGGCTTGCGCTTGCTCTGCGGTGGGCTGGATGGGCAGGTAGGGGGCGGGCTCCGGCGCTGGGACCCCGCTCGGGTGGCGCCTTGGCCCCGCCCCGCCCCGCCCTCCCTCCGCCTCATTGGCAGCCGCACGAGCGTCGGGGTTGCCAGGGAGACGGGTCGCTGAGCTGCGAGTCAGTGCGAACCCTAGCCAGTCGGCCTCCGGCGGAGGCAACGGGGGAGGCCAGAGGGCGGGCGGTGGAGCGCAGCGCGCGGCGGCGGTACCCCAAGTGGGTGCCTCCTCCCGGTCCCGCACGGCCCCCCTCCCGGCGCGGGGGCAGGCCGGGGCGGGGGGCCCGGAGGC
>NW_016806879.1:1370570-1384264 GCF_001698545.2 Rhinopithecus bieti | reverse complement strand
GNCTGCCCAGCGCCGTGTGCGCGCTGAGCCGCCTGCAGAAGCTGTATGTGAGCGGCACGGGGCTGCGCGAGCTGCCGGAGGAGATCGAGGAGCTGCGCGAGCTGCGCATCCTGGCGCTGGACTTCAACAAGCTCGAGCGCCTGCCTGACGGCCTCTGCCGCCTGCCGCGCCTCACGCGCCTCTACTTGGGCGGCAACCGGCTGCTGGCGCTGCCCGCCGACTTCGCGCAGTTGCAGAGCCTGCGCTGCCTCTGGATCGAGGGCAACTTCTTGCGGCGCTTCCCGCGGCCGCTGCTGCGCCTGGTGGCGCTGCAGTCGCTCCAGATGGGCGACAACCGGCTGCGCGCGCTGCCGGCGGAGCTGCCGCGCATGACGGGCTTGCGCGGCCTCTGGCTCTACGGCAACCGCTTCGAGGAGTTCCCGCCCGCACTGCTGCGCATGGGCCGCCTGCACATCCTCGACCTCGACCGCAACCGCCTGGGCGGCTTCCCCGACCTGCACCCGCTGCGCGCGCTGCGCGTCTTCTCCTACGACCACAACCCCGTCACCGGGCCCCCACGCGTCGCGGACACCGTGTTCCTCGTGGGCGAGGGCGCCGTCGAGCGCATGGCGGAGCGCGACGACCCCACGCCCCGGCCTCCGCCCCGGCGCCCAGCGCGGGCCTTTGAGGATGAGGAGGAGGAAGACCTGCTCATAGGCGGCGCTGGTTCCCGGGCTCTGGGCGCCCCCAGGGGCAGCCTCCGCGCCCTGGAAGCCGCTCCAGGACTGGGCACCTGAGCCTATGTTCTGGCTGAGGGGCTTCAGCCACTCTGAGAGGAGGGGCTCTGGGAAGCTTTGGCTGCTTAGGCCTACGGGACCGGCGGGCCCCTACTTGGGGCAATGGAGCGGCCACTTTTGGCGAGTTGCCGAGCACAGGCAGGGCGGGGGCACATCTTCAGACACTCCTAGGTAGTGAGAGGACTGACTATCCCCTGGCTGATCTGTGGGCAATTGTCAGACCAAGAAGTCTGGGCTGGGTCCAGTCCCCGATGGAGCCACTGATGACAGAGGCGCCAGCTTCCACCTGGAACCAGGGTCACTGAGGGCTACAGAATCTTCACGTCTCGCTGAGTCTGGATGCAGGGCGCCCACCACCCTCCCTCCTTCTGGGGTTTGGGTCTCCTAGGCCCACCCTTTCTAGGGCAGGAACCACTACCTCTGGGGTGGAGTGGGTGCCTGTGTGGGGTCGGACTGCCCTTGGGAGGAGGGCCTGGCCCAGGAGCAGGGGCTTGGAGTGGGGCTGGTGCCCGGGACAGAAGTGGGAAACAGATGGGGGCCCCAGCACCAAAGCTGCCCTCACCCCTCCATCAGGGCTGATGGTACATACCTCCCTCCCCAGCCCCCTGAGATTCGTATGGGGCACAGAAGGCAGGGGGTCACCCCCACCTTATTCTGTTCTCTTCTCCCAGCCTCCCAGCATGTGCCTGGAATCTTGCTGGGAAGAGGGAGCTCGTCCTCCACTCCCCACCCCATAGCCTGAGCCTTCCAACTGTCAAGTTTGAAAAGAAGCCACCGTGCCTCCAGAGCCTCCTGCACCGCAGAGAGGGGCTCTCTGCTCTGGGAGGCTGCTCGGCGCCTCTCCCACGGCCTGCACTCTCCTTTCCCTTAAATGGGCACAGCCAGGGTGGCTGGCACGGGACTGGCACTCTGTACCTCCACTCCGTCACCAGGGACAGCCCCGAGGGGGTGAGGAAAGGGGCCTTGCTCTGCAATTCCCAGAGCCAGATCTTCCTCATCCAAGCAATAACGGGACGAGGGAGCCAGGGCCAAGGATACTCAGGGACACTGTTGGGGCCGGAGCCCCACATGGTAATGTTTTCTTTAGGGAGAAGAAAAAACAACTGGCTGTAAACATAAATTATATTTCTTGGAGAAAGAATGTGCATTTCCCATGTGCCTGTTTATTTATAATCCCTGGGAGCACCGGAACCCACTGCTGTAGGGACCCTGGACTCCCTCTGGCACTGCCCCCGCCCCACGTACCCCCCGTTCCATGTCAGACTGACCCTGCCAGCTGTTGTGTGCTGTCTGGGGAACAAGTGCTGTCGTCAGCAGTGACTTTTGCCCCTTGAGGCTGCTCTCCTGTCTTGCGGAATCTCACCGCTTAATTCTGCAGAAGATTTTGTTTGTTTTTGAATCACCCTCAAGCTGGGCCCATCGTTCTCTTTCACTGGCGCTGCCCCTCCACCCCCTCCATGACTCAAGACTGGACTCCCTCCATCTCTCTCGCTCTGTTTTCCTCTTTCTGTCTCTCTCCTTCTTAGTCTCTTTTTGCTCTGTTTTGGCATTTCTTTCTCCCCTTGTTCAGGAAAAGAATAATGATTTAAAGAAAGGAAGAAAGTTGTAAAACCCCAAGCCTGGAGGCCCATCTCATGGGAGAAGATCCTGCCAGGCCTTCATCACCATGGCAACAGGGGCATACCAGGCCAAAAGGTCAGGCCCTGCCCAGAAGCTCTGCGGGCACACGGGGCTGGGCCCTGGCTAAGGAGGAGGCTGGGCATGGATCTGGGGCAGTCAGCTTGCAAATGAGAGTGAAGGCCTTGAATGGACAGAAAGAGGAAGTGGGTGGGGAAGATCGGAGGCTGCCTCCTTCCCGAGGAGGAAGAGGGTCTGGGGCCTGGCTGCTGCAGACCTTGTCCCTCCCATAGCTCCCCCTGTTGGGGTTCTGTCAGGGCCAGTGGGCCTTCCAGGGTCTGGAAACTTGGAGAAAGTAATTTGATGATCACTCAGATGGGGTAGGAGCTGCAGCTGACTGGAGACTGTCCTCTTGATCTGCCACTTGTATCGCAGCATAGGGAGAATACCCCTGGGCCTGGAATCAGAAGAGGGGTTCCAGGCCTAGTTCTGCTGTTGACCAAGTGATCTTGAGCAAGTCACGACCCCCCTGGGCCTTAGCTTCTTCATCTGTACACGAGGAGTTGGGCTTATTTATTTATTTACTTTTCTTTTATTTTTTTCCAAGATGGAGTCTCTCTCTGTTGCCCAGGCTGGAGTGCAGCAGCACGATCTTGGCTCACTGCATCCTCTGTCTCCCGAGTTCAAGCGGTTCTCCTGCCTCAGTCTCCTGAGTAGCTGGGATTACAGGTGCGCATCACCATGCCCGGCTGATTTTTGTATTTTTAGTAGAGACGGGGTTTCACCATGTTGGCCAGGGTAGTCTCAAACTCCTGACCTCAGGTGATCTGCCTGCCTCGGCCTCCCAAAATGCTGGAATTACAGGCATGAGCCACTGCACCTGGCCCAAGGAATTGGGTTTATTTAGATCTGATGCTGCAGCTCAATACTTCATGCAAGGGGTTTTTCTACCTTCCTTTATGCAAACCTTAGACACAGGAGCAGCAGGATGCAGAGGCAGCCATGGTCACTTGCAGTAACTGCTGTCATTAGTGAGCTCAGGTCTCCTCCCTCTGTCTGGTCTGTTTCCCTGTACTTCATCCCCTGCTGCTCTCACCTGAGGACTCTAGGTTGGGGCAAAGTCCTCGCAACGAGTCCCCCTGGGACATCCTGAGGCACTCAGGGCCCTACCCTTTTGCTTTGTCAAATGTGGCACCCGCAGCCATGACTGAGCTCAGCTCCCAGCTGAGCGGGAGCTCCCCCGAGGAATGGGAATGGGCTCTGTCCCTGGCTCCTGCTGCACACTTGCTCTACACCCTCAGAAGCCAGTCCCTTCTGGAAAGTTTGAATTTGGTTGAATTGGGTACTGATGCCATAGAGCATGACTGAGGGTTTCTGTCTCCATGTGAGTAGGGAGGGAGCTACTGCCAGGGACAGCTGGGTGTCACGGCTCCCCTTGGTGACAGAGAGAGCACGGTATTAGGAGTCCTAGCATTCCCCCACCCACAACTTCCTGTGATTCCCACTTGGCCTCCGGGGAGCAGGGGGCAGGGGAGACTGGAAGGGACGCTTTAACAATGGGATGGGATGGATGGGCTGCCTCTGCGGTTCCCCACATCGTTCCGGGGCAGTCAGAGGTGGGCAGGCCATGGGGGAATAGGGCAGGGAAATTCCTCAAGTGTCATGTTTGTACCAGGGATTCAGGGGCAGAGGCCAAGGGAGCTGGCGGTCAGAGCAAGAGGCTTCCTTCCTGCTGTGGGAACCAAGTGGAGGGAAAGGCAGAGGAGGCGGCAGGGCAAGAAACAGGGTGGGGAGGGTGAGTGACTCACCCACAGAGGTGTGAGGACTCCCAACCCAGTGCTCACAGAAGAGCTGCATAGTCCCTGGCTGGCAGTCAGGTCTGTGAGTGGAATGGCTGAGAACTGCACCTGTTCTTGAGGCCCCCACCCCCACCAGCCTCCAGGCAAGCAGCCCTGCTGGCCAGTGTGGCAGCGGAGACCCAGGGCTGGAGCTTTTTCCAGCCTTGTGAATGCCATTCCTCACCCCCTTCCCATCCACCCTCATGGGACTCAGGAAGGGGGGAGAACAGGTTCTTGGAGCTGGGGGCCCTACCCAGAAGTCCCTCCCTGCCTCCGATGCCACCACACAGGCTTACTCAGCCATCTGTCCCAAAGCTTCCTCAAGACACGTGGCGCTCTTGTTCTGAAGATGAACATTTATTAGCACACCCGGGCGTGTCACAGGGAACACGTATGCAGACAGGGATCCCTGCCCAGGGGGCTCACAATCTAAACAAGACACGACACACACACACAGGACACAGACATGGGGAGCGGGGCGTCTTCATGGGAAACAGATGGTCAGGGAAGCCACGAGCGGGGGCATCGGCGCGCTCAAGCCTTGGCCTTCTGGCTGTCTTTGCGGGGGAGGGAGAGGAGCGCAGGACGTCACCCAGGATGGCCTTCCAGAAAGCAGCAGTATCCAGGGGGGACTCACAGGAGAAAGAAAACACCAGAGGGCAGTGGTCCCAGGTACAGGGAGAGGTGGGGGAGCATCTCAGATCAGGCATAGATGAAGACAGACCCAGAGAAGTAAAAACAGAGGAAGGCAAAAAGTCCAGGGAAGGGCCTGAGCCAGCAGCAAGAGACTGCCACCTGTGCTGGGCCTGGGCTGTCTCTGACTTCAGGCTCAGTTTTCCGGGGCTGCTTTCACAGAGAAAGCCTGAACAGAAGCTCTGGCCAAGGGCGCCCCTGAGGCTACTTACCTGACCCCAGGGCTTCCTCCGATCTCTGGAACAGAGATCAGAAGGGATATCTAAACCAGGTTGTGGGAAACGAGAGACAGACAGCTTTGGGTGGGGTACTTAGTGCAGTTCCAGGAGGCAGCTGCTGGCCCCAGGTGCTGGGAGCAGGGGGCGGATGGGGTGGCCCGCTTCACTCCTGGCAGGGCCAGGGGCCAGCAGGTGGACACATGACAACGGGGATGTGCTCGTTCCTTTTGTGCCTGTGTCTGAAACAGATGTAGCACCTTCCTTCTGAAGTACCCTGAGAGCTGCGGGGGCTCAGCTTCCCCTGGGCTGGGTTGGGAAGAAAGGGCAGGGGATGGGGATGGTTATTGCTTTGTCGTGGTCAGAAGAAACAGGTGGAAGAAAAGAGCTTGCCCAGGGCCACAGAGGCTGGAGAAGGGATTACAACCCAGCTTCCCACACCTCAGGCTGGAACCTGTTCTACTGAGTGGAAAAGACTTTTCTAATCCTAAAGAACGAAAGTAGAAGAGGGCTGAGAGAAGCCACAGTTCCAGCCAACAGCCACAGAGCTCCTTATCTTTCCTTTGCGCACCTCAGGGACCAGGAAGGAGGCGCTGGCCTGAAACTACAGTGGCCCCATGGGTGGTGGTGGGAAAACTGGAGTGTGCCCCTTTGGTTTGTCTGAGCTGCCTTGAAGGGTGGTGAGGGTCCTCTGGGAACTGAGGGAGGGGACGTCAGGCTGGGTGACCCTGGAGGGCACCTCTGACGCCTAGAGAGGACTCTACTCCCAAAAAGCTTTGTGTCAGGCCTGATCTGGGAGATGTAGCTGCCTCTCTGCTTTCTGGGAAGCCGGTGGGATCATATTCTATAGCGATCTGAGGACGGGCTGGATGCTTAGGAAGGGCCTGGTCACCAGTGAAGTCAAATCCCAAAGGTGACACACTGAGGGGAGGCTCAGCCCCGGGGCCCCCATCCCCTTCACCCCACTGCCTCTGCCCCGGGGAGGTGAGGGAGGGCTGGGACCCAAGGAGGAAACAGCCAAGGCCCTACTTTTTCACGATCCTTTATTAATCAGAACAGGCCTTGCCACAAAAAGCAGGACCCATTCCCACAAAAATAGGATTTTGCAAAGAGGAAATCTTGCTGGCTTAGAGGGTATGTGTGGTGGAAAAATTTTGTATGGTTCTTTTTTCCTGTTTTTTTTTTTTTCTTCAGTTTTTTTTCATTTCTCTTCGCTGCAATTTTTTTTTTTTTTTTTTTTTTTTTTTTTTTTTTTTTGGTGATGGTGGGTTTTTGTTTTATTTTTTATAAAACATTTGCGCTCAAGGACATACAAACAGTGGCCACCGATCCCCACCCCTGGGGGACTCAGGGGAGCCCCCCTGGCTTGTTTGTGGCTGTTTTCCTCTGTCCCTTCCCTGGCATCTGGTGCCGGAGGGCAGGTGTGGGTGTCCTGGGGCAGGTGGAATTTATACAGCAGTTTATGGCCACGAGAAAGGAAACCAGGACAAGATAAGGACTAAGTCTAGGGCACCCACAAAGATGGCAGATGAGGCCCATGAAGGGGCCTGCGACACAGTGAAGAGACAGATGGGCCTGGGTTGGCCTCGGCTAGCTCTGGAGGCTCTGTGGGGGAGGGGCAGGTGGGCCTTGCTGTCAGGATTCGGTAATTACACTTTGCTCACGGGTAGCACCTTCTCTCTTGAGTCCTCCTGCCTTGACCCTCAGGTCAGGTGATGGTGGCCTCACAACCTCCCCTATGAGGTAGGTGAAGTATTATTACCATCATATTACAGATGGGGAAACTGAGGCCCAGGGAGTGCGGGTGACTTGCCCAAAGTCCTAGGATGGTGACAGGGCTCCAAGTGCCCTCCCCCCACCCTCAAGTTCCCCCATTCCCTGCTCTCCTATCGCCCTAGACCACCCCTGCCCCATCCCATACCACCCTTGCCTCCCGTGCTAGCCTACTCAGCCCTCGGCCCACCGCTTGCCGCCCTGACATAGCATCCCAGAGCTCCACCTGCACGTGGGGGGGCTGGGGAAGCCCAAGCCTGGTCGCCAATGTGCCTGGATGGGGTCTGGTTGGGAAGAGACCCCTCCCTGCCAGGAGATGCTCTCTGCATAGGATTGGCTAAGAGCTCCATGGGCGGGGCTCGGGAAAAGGTGGAGCCATTGCCCCGCCCACTCGATACAAGTTCGTTGGATTCCCAGGGGGCTCCCTAGCAGGCGAAGGGGCCTGGGAGGCGGGGGCTCGCTCACTGGGCAGTCTTCCGCGGGGCAGGCGGGTGCTGGTGGGGGGACAGGAAACCGAGGCGGATCCAAGGGAGGGGTGGAGAAGGGCAGATCCCCTCCTCCACTCAAAACTTCCCACCACACCCTCTCCCACGTCCACGTGGCCTCGGGGTCGCTGCCCTCCCGTCCCTGCTGGGGGCCGCTCCCCAGCCCGCCAAAGAGGAGGGTGCAGTTGGGGCCGACCCCATTTTAAGCAAAGCTACAATATAGAAACATTTGGATTTACAAGGAACGTGGGTGACTATTTGCTTTACATTAGCATTCTTCACTCTACAAAACGATTCACCTACTATGTATGATGTTCTTCCAGATCCCAGAGAGAGGAAATGGTGGGGGTGTGAGAGTCAACTTAAGAAAATTTCGGTATGGGCAAAAGGCGACCCGTCTACTGCAGCAAGCAGAATGCTCAGCTCAAGGGGAAGCCGACTGAAGGAAAATGGTTCCCAAATGCGTATGCTCTCCCCACGCCCTGGATGTGGGGACCCATCCAGAGTCCCCTTCTTCTCTTTGGGGTGTCACAGGCCCATCCTGGGTGAAACTGTGGGCTGACCACGCCACAGACTGTGGGGGCCTGGCGCCACCTGGTGGTGGTTCTTGGAGTGTCAGGCCCAGGCTCATGGACCCCCAGGTTTGGAGGCTTTGTCACCAGCTGGGTCCTGTATCAATAACAGGACCAGCGTGGGGATGAGAGGGCTTAAGCAGGGATCAGCCTGAAATCTGCCATCTCCAGGGGGAAGCCAGTTCTAGTCTCATCAGTGGCTGAGGCAGAGAAACCACGGCTTCTTTGTGTGTGGCAACCTCAGAACTCTCAGAACCTTGGTCTTCTCCCTGCCTCCTTTCCCTGCACTGTGAGTGAGCCAGGCAGAAGGAGCTGCTCCTGGGGACCAGGGAGTGGGGAGGGTGAGAAGACAGTCCTCGAGAAGGTCAGGTGATGGAAGATCAGAGACCACGCACGATGAGAGGGAATGAATGGAAGGCCTATAAGCATTGGGGGATGGAGGGGTGAGGAAAGAAGGGTGGGGGTCTGCACAGACAGGGAGAGACGAGGAAGGGCAGGGAAGCTGGAAAGCATGGAGAAGAGGGCAGATGTGGCTGCGTATGAGGTGTGGGAAGCTGGCGGGGGGTCTTTTGATGAAGGAGTTAGGGCAAAGCTAGTCGGGGCTCAGGACCCCTTGAGAAGGAAGGGAGATGAGTCCTGGTGGAATGCTATGCACACAGTAGGTGCCTAAAAGGTGTGAGTCAGTGTCCAAGAGATGAAATTGCTGAAGAAGGAACTATTTCAGATTCTGAGCAGAACGGGGCACCAAGGGGAGAAGGGGAGGAGATGGGGGGATGGCAGGAGGCAGCCCGGTTCTCAGCCCAGCTCCAGCATCTGCCGCTCTTCTGTTCCTGACCTCTGCCTCACCCTACCCCACTCAGCCCTACGGGCCTCTCCTCTCACACTCCCGGCCTCCAACCCTGCCTGGCCTCCACGAAACCTGCCTTCTCTGCATAGTCCTCCGCACTTCCAGGCCTCTGTTCCCACGCACACACACAATGCACACAACACAAGTACAAAGGGCCACGGCTCCAGGACCCAGGAGCGGGCTATATACTGTCTTCGGCATTCAGGGCCCAGCCGGCACCTGAAACTGCCCTGGGGATGGGCCTGTCCTGGCCAGACTGGGGCCAAACGCCTCAGCCTCCCCTCCCCTGGGTCCACATCGGGGGCTGGAGAGGGAGTGGCCTCTCTCCACTCCAGGTGCTGCCTTAAAGAAAATGGGGGACCATGCCCACCTGGCGGGCCTCTGGAGGGGTCTGCCTGTCTGGCCGCCTGGCTCTCGAGGTCCCCCAACTTCTTTAGTATTAGTAAGTCAGGAATAAAAGGGGCAAAGCAGGAAAATGCCTCCCAGAGCCCCTTCCCCCAAGCTGGACCGTGGGGGACGGGGCTGGTACTTCCTAGACACGGGGCCCAGTTGAGTCCTGGGACCCCTCCCTGGCTGAGCCCTCAGGGTCCTTCCCTCCCTATGGCAGGGGGCTCAGGCCGGGCATTGTGCATAAAGTGGTGAGGGCATGATGGGGACCCGGGCCCTCGGCCCCCTGGGCCTCCCTTGGCCCTACTCAGGCCTTCAGCTGGTGCCACTGGGCCACAGGCTGCCGGGGACGGGCAATCATGTCCTTCCAGTGCTTCACCTCCCCTGGCCCGCTCTTCCAGGACAGGTAGATCTGGGGAGAAAGGGGAGAGGATGGCATTGGCACAGGCTCCAGGGCACTGGCCCTTTCCCCCACAGGGGTGACACCTCAACTCCACCATGATACCCTAGCCTGTGGCCCCCCAACCTCCACATGCTGTGACAACCTACCCCACAGAGACGCCCTCCTCCCTCCCCTGGCCAGCCTGATCTATTTTCCTGGTTGTCTACCCCGACACCTCCAAGTCTGGGCACACCTGGCCTCTTGGAATTAGACTGCCAACCTACTTTGCAGTGGGGTCTGGAAGGTGGGGTTGGAGGCAGCTCGTCTCCATGGCCTTCCCTGCCCTATCTGTTGGGTGCTGTCCAGCCTCCCTTAATTATAATTGTTCCCAGCTCCTGGGCACTCGCTGCATGTGAGCACTGAGCTAGGGACTTCATATGCATGGATCATACAATCCTACAACTGCGAGGTAGGGTTATATGATTATCTCCATTTTTCAGATGGGGAAACTAAGGTACAAAGAGTTAAGAGACTTACCCACAGTCACAGCATTTATAAGTGGCGCAGAGAGATTGAAATCCAGGTCTTTGGAGCTCTACGCTACTGGCCTAATCCTGCTTCGCAGCCTCACAGGGCTGCATGCATGAATCCCCCTGGAACCCCCAGGATGGGCCCCGCTGACCTCAGCTTTGGGACTTGGGGGCGATTAAGAGTATGAGCATTGCCCCCATTGCAACCTCAGCCCAGCATGATACCTACAGCCTTGGATGATGCCAGGCAGACAAGGGGCAGACTCTTGGCTTCCAGGGGCTGAGCAGGAGCCGGGAGTCAGAAGGATTCAGAGATCCTTGGGCTCCATAAGTTACCCAGGCCAAAGTGAGAACAAATCCATGTTTGCTTTGGTTCAGCCAACAGAAGGTAGGACTGTTCCAAAAGGAGCTCTAATCAGTATCTAAGGGACACCCAACTCCAAAAGGCTAAGCTTCAAAAGAACATCAAAGTAGATACGGTCACTTGGCCTTTGGGCTGAGCTGGTCAAGAGGGGATCGGTGGGACCTGAACCCTGGCCAGGCAGGGGCGCATACTCTTTCTGGAGTACGAGTGGCAATGTCCTGGGGAGTTGTCCCACCTGTGACCACAGATTGGCCGGTCATACTCCCCGTGCCATACCTGATGGCAGGCAGGGCTAGCTCTCCTCTTTCAGGCCAGGCTGCCTCCCTCACCCCAGCAGGTGAGTTCTCCATTCCCATCTGTCTGAGGGTTGCCTCCAACTCAGCTCCCTTCCCTGTGGGTATCCAGTCCCCCTTTCCCTTTCCCCCACACAGGGTAATGCCCAGGTGTGTGCCCCTCACTCTTGGCATCTCCCCTTCCCTGAGCACTGGTTCCTCACATGGTCCTGGTCAAACCGCCCTGCCTGAATGGATATACATGTCCCTTTATTATCATACTAGCTGACACGCGTTCCAAGTCCTATGCTGTTTAGTGAGCTGTTTAGCTCACCTGTGCGATCTTACTTAATCCTCCCGGCGCATTGTGAGGGTAGGACCGTCCTACTCTCGTTTTGAGAGAAGAAAATGAGGCTCAGAGAAGTTACAGCCTTAAAAAGTAAGGCTAGGATCTGGACCCAGGCAATCTGACTCTCAAGCCCATTCTCTCAACACTAAACCATAAATAAACACAGAAAGAGACATTTTAAGGTAGAAACATGGAAGGGCTTATGTCACAGAATCCCATCCTGGGAAAACTCAAGGTCAGGTAAGAATTTTTTGGTTACGTGATATGAAGAGATCACTTTTGTTTTTTTTTTTCCAGGCAGAGTTTCACTCTGTTGCCCAGTCTGGAGTACAGTCTTGCAATCTGGGCTCACTGTAACCTCTGCAGTTCAAGCGATTCTCCTGTCACAGCCTCCTGAGTAGCTGGGATTACAGGCACCCGCCACCATGCCCGGCTAATTTTTCTATTTCTAGTAGAGATGGGGTTTCACCATGTTGGTCAGGCTGGTCTCGAACTCCCGACCTCAGGTGATCCACCCGCCTCGGCCTCCCAAAGAACATCCACATACCTCAAGCAATTCTTACACCACCCTGTAAAGTTCTACAGGGACAGTACTAGTTGCTCCATTTTACAGATGAGAACACTAAAGCTTGGAGAGGCCAAGCCACTTGCCCAAGGTTATATGGTTTATCTGAAGATGGGATGGGAACTGAAACGAGGTCTTTGGAGTCTGATTGCAGCTCCCAACGCTGCCCCACGCAGCTCACCCTGTGTAGACAGGACCCCGGGCAATATTGCCCCAATGTCATCATCCTGTCCAGAAAACCTTTCGTTTGAGATCCAGGCCATTCCTCTCTTGCACTGCTTCTTTCCCTGCCCGCTGGTGGTCTGTCCTAAGCTGACCTACCCATAGGAGGATGCTTAGAGAGGAAGCCTTGCGAGGGGGTCATCTCATCCCCTTATTTTCAGATGAAGAAACAGAGGCCTGAGAGGGGAGGAGACTGATCCCAATCTCTCCTGGTGTCCAGCCTGTGCCCACTACCCCCGCCGCTTCTTTTAAGGAACGGAGCCTCGCTGGTACCAGCTGTGTGCACCACACCACCTGCCTCGCCCCTACCTTGCCGATGACGTCATTGCGGCTGAGTCTGTCCTTGTCCATGACGGTGATGATGATGGTCGTCTCCCTCAGCTTCTCCGTGGGGATATCGAAGGCAAAGGACTCATTGAAGATGGGGTTCAGGTTCCTCTTCATCGTCACCGTCTTCTTCTTCTCCACCCGCTTATCCTTGTACATCAGCCACACCTTCACGTAGGGGTCTGGGGGAGGGAGTGGGGAAGGATTAGAGGGACCGTGGGGGAGGGACTTCCTAGGATCCCTTTCCCCTTCCAGGAATGGAAGCTGGGGCAGGAGGGCCGTGTGCTTTCCCCAGAGGCAAGGAGAGACCCAGGCAAGAACAAGAGGGACCTGGGAGAATCAGCAGATGGACCTTAGCGATCACCTGGGCCCTCCTGTTACTACCAACGAGGAAACTGAGCCCCAGAGAGGCCAGGTCTTGCCCAAAATCTCAGACAAGTAGCATCAGAGCTGGGGATAGAACCCAGGTCTTCCCACAATGTTCCCTTTCTTCCTGATTCTGGGAAGAACAGAGTCCAGGATGATGCTGACATCTTGACTCCTGAACAGAGTCCAAGATGAGGGTGTTCCAAAGGGGGCCCCCAAGGTCCCTAGGGTAAGGAGTGAGGACTGGAGGTGGGGGTGTGGCGGGTTGGGGTGAGGACCACTGCAGACCCTGCTCTCCACATCCAGTGTAACCCTTGTGTCACCAGCACATCCCCGGCCCGCCCATCCTCTGCTGGAGGAGCCCCGCACCTGATGTGCCCCCGATGTCCATGGCTTTGAGGTTCCGGGCTTTGATGATGCTCACGATGATGGAGTTGGCAGAGGGGTTGTAGCAGAGAGACAAGAGCAGCTCCCCTCGGCTCCCCTGGGAGGCACAACAGGAGAGGTGTGGGGAACTAGGCTAGCAGAGCTCTCTGATTGGTCCAGCTGCCCCCAGGCCCCATCTACCCTGACCTTGGCGCTTACCCATGCCCCTGTCTGTCACCTCTGTCTCACTCTGTCTCCCCTCCTCTGGCAGGTGTGTGTACTGCCCCTCCCAGGTCCACCATCTCCTCTCTGTTCCATGAACACAGCCCTAGGTTCCTTCTTACAGATCAGGTGAGTCCCCACCAAGTGCCAAGCACCAGTGCTCTGACTACTAGTGAGGACTGAGCTCCATCGGGCCTGCCCATCTGCACCCTCTCCCACAGCCCTCCTGGCCTTTCTAAGGTTGACGAGGGTCTGGGACCAGATCTCCCAGCCCTGCCCTGCTGCCTGTCCAGTTAAGGCCCACCCATGGGGCCTTACACTCCCATCGCTGCATGGCTTCAGATCCTTCCAGAAGGTCTGCATCTGGGTCAGGTCCACCTTGTTAAGGGGGATGGACACCTCCCCGATGGGGTCGTTGCGGCTGAAGCGGTCATAGTCCAGCACTTGTGGTTAGAGGATCCTCTGCACCACCTTCACATAGGTAAAACCTGGGGGTATAGATGGGTTTGAGTGAAGAGGGGCATAG
>NW_016806879.1:1270289-1370367 GCF_001698545.2 Rhinopithecus bieti | reverse complement strand
CCTTCTCATAGGGAAAACCTGGGGGTATAGATGGGTGTGAGTGAAGAGGGGCACAGAGGGGCCACATGGGGCCCGGGAGGCAAGGAAGGCCCTGGGAAGAGGAGGCAGGCCCTGTGCCCTCCCGCTGCCACCCCACCGGGCCAGCAGGCACACTGGATTGCAATTAGACCTTACTGAAGTGCTAGCAAGAACTGTCACCGTCTCATGGGATTCCCTCAACAATTCTCCAAGGTGAATGGCATCTCGTCCATCTTACAGATGAGGCTCAGACGGCTTAAAGTACTTGCCCAGAGTCCCAGCTAGCTAAGAATAGAACTGTGATCATCCATTCACACATGCACCTTGTGTCCATCTCAGTGGCTGAGCAGCCGCTGCCAATCGTCCCGAGGCAGGTCTGGGCAAGTGGCTCTGCCTAGGTGGCCACAGCTGCCAGTACGCAGGCCCCAGGAGGACTCAGGGCAGAGGGACATGGGGAAGCATCGGTGGGAGGGAAAAGGCAAAGGCACAGAAGCAGGAGGTGACAAGTGTCCTGTGACTCGGCACCCCTCCTCCCGCCTGTGCTTCTGTCCTTCCTCCTGCAGCGTCCCCTTCTCTACTGCCACCTCCCTCGTCCAAGCCGCTGGCACCTCTTGCCTAGGCAGCTGCAAGCATCTCCAAACCGCCCTCCCCGCATCACGCTTTCTCCTACCGTCCATTCTCAACGCGGCAGCCAGAGAGATCTTTTAAAAATAGAAATTCCATCATGATGTGCTCCTGCTTAAAGCCTTTCAATGGTTCCCAGTGCACTTAGAATAAAAGCCGGGCACCCTACCTTGGCTTCAAGTCCTTCCACAATTTGGCCCGGCTGTCCTCTCCCTGCTTGGCTTGTGACCGCTCTTCACTCAATGACTGGGCTCCAGCCACATCGGCCTTCTTCCTGGCCCTTCAACACCCCTACTCCTCCCGCCTCGGGGCCAGGCGCACACTGGCCCCACCACGTGCCCCCCTTCTGGCTACTCTCATCCTTCAGGTCTCAGCATTCTTTCCTGGCACCCCAGACAGTGTCAGATCCCGTTATACGCTCTAGCACCTTCTCTTCCGCAAAACGTATCACACACAGTAACAGATTTCTCTGTCTCTTTCCCTGATTTTTGTCTGGCTTTCCCGGAAGGCAAGGGTTCCCAGAAAGGCCTCTCTGTCACCAACCACTGGATCTCGGTGTCTAACACCGTTTCTGGCACATAGTAGGCACTCAATACATATTTGTTAAGTGAATGCATAATTGAACAGATGAATCAATGCCAGTGAAATGGCCTGATGGAGCAGCAGGACTATGCTGAGGTGAGGTGGCAGCGAAGGTCACAGGGAGAGGAGCAGAAGGAGCTTGAATGGGATGGAGAAGGGAAGAGGGGGCTGGGTGAAGGTCTGAAGCCAGGAGTCATGAGCTCTTGGGAGGCTTAGTCAGAGGTGGGGCTGGCCCAGGAGGTGCAGGGGGCACAGGCCAGCTCGGAGGCCTGAGGTGAGGACATTCTGAACCCAGGTGTGAGCAGGACGGAGGACGCCTGGAACCTAAGCCTGGCTGGTGCAGAAGATGAAGGGAAGGAGGAGCTCCGGAGGATTCCAGCACCTTCCCCCAGAGACTCTGGAAGCACCGAGGAGCTCCGACAGGAGCAGGTGAGTGGGAAGAGGAGACTCTCTGAATTTGTTCAGGGTCCTTTTCCTCATATTGTGGGAAGCTGTGTCCTGCTTATTTCAGAGTCCCCCACGGACCTTGCCCAGGGGACCCCTGGCATCCATTCAGGTAAAATGCATAAGGACAAGTGTTCCAGGAATATTGGAAGCTCCAAGAAGTCGCTGCACCCCAGTCAGCTCTCATCAACACCAGAGGAGGCAGGCTCCTAGGTGGCAAATTCCTACTCATCCATCAGAACCCATTTTGAATGGTCCCTCTTCTGGGAAATTTTCTTCAGCACCATCAAAGGGAGCTCATACTGGCTTCCTGCAGCTCCTGTCCTGCTGCGTGTGGCTGGGTTATCTACACATCTGTGTCTCCATTAGGCCAGAAATGCCTTGAGGGCCATAATGGTGCCTCATTATTTTCTTCACCCCCAGAACCTAGAAGAGTGCCCAGCTTGTGGTTGTTGCTGGGCACATGCTCGTGGAAGAGACTGGAGGATTGGAGTTCTGCTCAAAACCTTTGCCCTGCCAGCTGGCTACATATAGCTCCAGACAGCTGAACCTCTCGCTGGTTGAGCCATCTCTAAACTGGCCCTCATGGTGCCTGCAAAGGAGGGCATCCAGAAACACACGGACACTCACTGCTCACCCTCAGTGCCATTTAGTGGGTGACCTGGCTGTCATCTTGCAGAAGAGGTGGGGTGCTAAGTAGGTGGGACGGCAGGTGGGGAAAGGTCCCTGGGGTACACGGTGAAGATTCTGGAAGGCTAGGGCTTGGGGCAGCTGGAGTAGGGATCTACTCTCCCTGGTTGAATGGGGAGCCACTGGCAAAGGGTTACAGCTTCTCTAAGCGGGGTCCTAGCACCCAAAGGCCCTGGGATAGAAATCACTCCTTAATCACACACCCAGCTTCCTGGTTACCTTGAATCCTCAGAGATAAGAGATAAAGACCGGCCTTCAGAGAGGGCTTGCAGGAGAGAGAAAGGACATTTGTCTCAGCGGCCTCCAGGCATGGTTCAGAGCTGTTGTTCCTGTCCCATGCGAGGGAGGGGGTCAGAGAACGGCAACAGATGGAGTGTGTTTAACAACCTGGTATTAAGCATTTGCTGGGTGTCAGGCACTGTTCTAAGTGCTTTTACAATTCACTTATTTGTTGAACCCTCACTATTATAATCTCTATTTTGTAGATGAGGAAACCAAATCATAGGGAGGCTCAGGAACTTGCTCAAGGTCACGCAGCGAATAAGTGGCAAGAGCTGGGATTCAAACCCAGGCAGCCTAGGCCACAGCCTGTGCACTGAACCACTATGCTCTGGTGGCTCCAGGGTGCTCCAGCTCTAAGTCCTGTGGGTGCCTCCCTCCCTCCCTGCCCTCCTCAGGATGAGCTCTGTGTCTGGACTGAAACACCAGGCGGTGGCCCAGCTTCCCTCCTCGGTCTCTGGCTGTGATGCTGGCTCCACTTGGCTCCTGTGACCTGATCCCAACTAGACACAAAATGCATCAGGTTAACCGGGCCAAGACATTGCCTGTGTGGGCGTTTGTGAGCGCATGTGTGTGGATCTGTGCCTGTGCACGCATGCAGGTGTGCACATAAGTGTATCTGATTGCATGTGTTTGTGCATTTGTGGGCCTGCAGGTGTGTGCCCATATGCATCTGTCCATGTGAGCACAGGTGTGGTTGGGTAGGGGGATGGTGGACGGCAAGAGGTGACCATGGCGGGGGAAGGGTGGCACTAGCCTCACCTTCAAAGAGGAAGGTCTCGTTCCAGTGGGGGTTCAGGTTCTTCCGCTTCACCTTGGTCTCCAGCTTGTGCTTCTTGTCAGGCAGCAGGTAGATCTTGACGAAGGGGTCACTGGTGCCGCTGAAGTCCTTGGCCGGCAGCTCTTGGGCCTTCATGATCTTCACGGTGAGCGTGGACTCCTGGAAGTTGTAGCCGACGCTGAACTGGATCCGGCCCAGGTTCTCTCGGCTGCAGCCCTCGTGGGCCTCATCTTCCTCGGAGCCTGGGGAGAGCTGGGGGTGGGGGAGACGCCGGCAGGGTTGGGGAGGACTCTGCTTCCCCCGTGTCCCCACCGCTGGCCAGCACGGGTAAGAGGCCGAAGGTGGTGGCCCAGCCACATCCCATGGACACTGCTCAGGCTCAGAGGGCAGGTGCCTTGACCAGGGTCTCACAGGAGGGGAGGGGAAGGGGGGATGGCAGAGCCGAGACAGCCCTGTCTCCTGAACCTCAAAGCCGTATGCACGACACCCACCTCCCAGGCTTTCCTCGCAGCCCTGGCTCTGCCGCCTGCCCCAAGCTCCAGTTCCGCTGCCTCGCCTTCCTGGTTGTAGCTGCCCTGGTGCGTGCTGGGGTTCCCGAGCCCCCCAGATCTCCCTGCCCTCTCGTGGCATGGTAGGGCCAACTGTGGGATGCACTGACACAAACCTGGGCTACACAGCAGATGAGGGAGGCTGCTCACATCAAAAAGAGTGTACCGCAACAATTCTTTGGAAAGTGACTCTCTAGGGTGCGGAGAATGATGTGATTTACAAAATGAGAGAGGCAAGTTTTCAGGAGCAATGTCTGTCTGTGTAAGGCAAAATCACTAGGGACAAGAAAATTGCAGACCCCCCAGGCCCTGTCCCCAAGCACTTTGACTAGATGGGGCTGGTGTGGGCCTGGACATCAGTGCTGGGTAAAAGGCACCTTAGATGACTGTACTGTCCATGGGGGCTGAGGAGTGCTGGGAGGGAGGGCGCTTGGGCTGACCCAGGAACGGACAGTCACACAGAGGCAGGGTGGGCGTCTCATCCCATCCTGACATCCAACCACAGGAAGCAGCCGGGAGGAGGGTCTCCCAGCCACGTGTCTGAACCTGTGAGCACACTGGTAGTACCTAGGAGGTTTTGGAACCCTGCCCACCCTCCAGCTGCCTGAGTGCAGCCCCAGACCACTGATCACAGCAGACCCAGTTAGGGGGCTGCATGGCTCAGGTATCCCTGGCTCGAAAGTCTCCCACAATGACTGGATGAGAGACAGGAGTAGGACCCTGGGTACCACAGTTAAGAAAAACTGCAGGCATCCCTTCTCTCTCCCGCTTCCCCTGTAGAAACCTGCTCTGTGCCCTCTCCTTCATCCTGGAGAGGCAGTCCTAGGCTCTGAAAGACTAAATAATACAGATAATAATAATGTATCCAGTGCGCTCTTGCCATGACCAGCGACTCTCCCATCGCCGTCTCCTTACTGAATCCTGACAATAGCCAGATGAGGCAGGTGGCACCACCTTCGCTGAGGACACTGGTTCAGAGAGGTTAAGTCACGTGGCCAAGACTGCACAGCAGTATGAATCCTCTCTGACTCAAAATCCTGCTCTTTCCACGGAAGCAGGCCCACACCCCAGCACAACACCGAGGTTTCCCCTCAAGCTGGCAAAGACCCGCGGACTCACCGTGCTGGGTGAAAAGCGTCGGAATCACACTCATGAGAGTTTTTTGTTTTTGTTTTTTTGAGACAAGGTCTCACTCTGTTGCCAAGGCTGGAGTGCAGTGGTGCAATCCCGGCTCACTGCCACCTCCATCTCCCAAGGTCAAGCAATTTTCGTGCCTCAGCCTCCCGAGTAGCTGGGACCACAGGCGCACACCACTATGCCTGGCTAATTTTTGTCCTTTTAGTGGAGGCAGGGTTTCACCATGTTGGTCAGGCTAGTCTCTAACTCCTGGCCACGAGTGATCTGCCCGCCTTGGCTTCCCAAAGTGCTGGGATTACAGGCATGAGCCATGCACCTAGCCTCACACTCACACCAGTAACTACCATGAACTGGCTGGCTGCCTGTAACCTGTGCCGTGTCCTCACTGACCTCTTACAACATCCCAACGAGGCAGGTACTCCCACTGGAACACTTTCCCGGTGTTCCAACTGTGGCTGCGAGCACAGAGAGGTTGGGTCACTTGCCTCAAGTCGCCTGCGATTGAATGGCCAGTGGGAATGGAACCCAGTTGAGTGGCCAGGAATCCTGAGTGCCCTTCCACCTGCGCCTTGCTCTTGCACTCAGATCTGGAGTCTGGGGCTTTACTCCGGTCCTGCCTAGCTGGGGGTACCACGCTGCCTTACAGCAGAAGATGTTTCCTCCAGCCCCCACCCCTTGGCCGATCCAGATAAACCCTCAAGCCCCACTGCAGGCCCATGGAGAACGTGGTTTCCCTGCCCACAGTCTGCTTTTCCCCCAACGCTCTTTTCTCTGCTTATGCCAGCCCCACACGCACCCTTTGACCCTGTTTTTACATCTGCAGAGTAGGGACCATGAGACCTACTTTGAGGGGTCCTGGGAGAGCTAGAAGGGGTCCCTTCTAGAGTTCTGCCCCGCGACCTGACCCACTGGCAGAGGGACCGAGCACCTGGGGCATAGCATGTGTAGACAGTGCCAGCAAAGACCACTCGCCCGCCCCCTTGCTTCTAAAGTTGGGGTGGAGTTGCTGATGACCGGAGCCCAGGTGGCCCCCGCCCCACCTGAGGTCCCTCTGGTCCCTTGGCTCTAGGCTCCCAAACGGTGTGGTCTTGGGAAGGCCTGGGCTGGCCAGGTGGGTTTCACCTGGGAAAGGGGTGGCAGCTCTGTGCCCACTCCCAGCCCTCTTAAGCCACAACCCTGAGCCCTAATTACTCAGCTGGGGCAGAGCCATCTCTATGGCAACCAGGTTGGCCACCCCATCACAGTCAGGGAAGGTGCTTCCCGAGCCCTTGCAGAAGTCAGCCTCGAAAAGCAGCAAGCCACCCCTGTACCAGGCAGGAGGTGCTCAGAAGCAGGTGTGGCCTCGCCTCTTCTCAGACACCTCTGCCCCTCAGCCCCTTCTCTGGCCAGCTCTGGGTGCTTAACTCTTGTCTCTCGACCCCCAGATTCCACAGCCCAGAGTCTGGAGACTGGGACAGGCTGAGGTCACAGTGGGCTGATTCTGCCCTGCTTATCTTATCATGGCTGTTAACGTCAACGGCCTAGCATTGGCACAGAGCTGTGCCATTAGACTCTGCCCTCCCACCTCTGAGCATCTTCCCAGCACAGGAGAGGGAGATGGGGCCTGCGCTTCCTTCTGCAGGCTGCAGCTGTCGGCCCCTCCCTGGGGGCAGCAAGGGGCAGGCAAGCTGGCTGTGAAGGGGCCGTCCCTTCTGGGAACCTGGCTACCGGGAAGCTGTAACCAATTAAGGGGCTGTGCAGGGAGGCAGGGTGGGCTGTGGTAATGGCCCATCCAGAGGAGAGGACAGCCAGGGTCAGTCTGCCTGGGTGGGGGAAGATGGAAGGAGGGCAGTGGAGGGCCAGACACACAGGGGCCTGGCGGGCGGGGAGAAGGGGAGAGGTGGGGAGGCCCGAGGCGACCAGATCTAGGATGTGGAAAATCTGATGCTCTAATGTGGATTCAAGAAAACCACAGGCTAGGCCGGGCGCGGTGGCTCAAGCCTGTAATCACAGCACTTTAGGAGGCCAAGGCAGGTGGATCATTTGAGGCTAAGAGTTCGAGATCGGCCTGGCCAACATGGTGAAACCCCATCTCTACTAAAAATAGAAAAATTAGCCGGGCGTGGTGGTGCACTACTGTAATGCCAGCTACTCGGGAGGCTGAGGGAGGAGAATCGCTTGAGCTCGGGAGGCAGAGGTTACAGTGAGTTGAGATTGTGCCACTGAACTCCAGCCTAGGGGACAGATGAGATTCTGTCTCAAAAAAATAAAAAATAAAAAATAAGAAAAAAAGCAGGCTCTTAGGCCCCACCAAAGGCCCACTGACCAGGAATCTGCATTTTAACAAGGTTCCTGGGTGATTCCTGCACATGTAGCAATTTGAGAAACGCCAGGCTAGAAGGGGCAGTGGGGATGGATGGTTAGAGCTGGCTGGAACTCTACATGGCAGAAGGGTGGGGGCTCTGCTGCCAGGGCAGTGGGGGAGGGGCTGGGAGCTCCCAAGCCTACTTCCTTCTCTCTAAAGAAGCGAGCGGTTCAATCCAAGGAGATGAAGTGTCCCAGGTCAAGTCCAGTAGGAACAGAGCAGGTGCTGGGTTCCCAACTTCATCCCCTCTTCAAGTCTTCCTGGGACTTCCGACCTTTAACTGATCTCTGCCTGCCAATCTCCCCAGTTTTCTCTCTCCAGGACCTCTTTGAAAAAGTACAGGTGGGGCAAGTGGCTGTGACTCACTGCTGCCCCCGTGGGGGCACCGTGGGAACCACAACCTCTGTCTGCGCCAAGCAACCTAGAACTAGGATCCCACAGGGTTGGAGGCCTCTGGTGGGGCACGGGTGTGGCACCCCATCACAGCTGTCCCCTCAGAGGAGCCGGGACCAGTGGATTCCTGCTCTCCTGTTCTCAGGGGCCTCCAGCCATGGGAATGGGGGAGGTCGCTGGGCTAGGCCTTCCACCCCAGACCTCCACTTAAGGGGACATCACTCTCGGGAGGGGACACCTTCTCCATGAGTCCTCTGCCCACCAGCCTTTCCCTCTAGGATCCTGCAAGTATCTTGCATGAGTGGGTTTTCTTTGGTCCTTTCTCAATCCACAAAGGGATCAAAGCAGGATGGGAATTCTTATTTTCACTTGTCAAAGGAAGAAACTGAGACATGGAGAAGATATTTTGAGGAAAGAGTTGGGAAGCAAAACCCGGTCTTGCACACTCAGTCACCAAGTGCTGAGTGGCCACCATGCTGGGCCTGGCTCTCCAGGCTGCTTCTGACCCGGTTCCCCTGCCTGGCCACTCCCATGCCGTTGCTGGTTCCCACACATGTCCCTCTTCTTCCTGCCCCTGGCCTCCCAGCCCAGTTCCTCGGAGCAGCACAGGCTCCCTCATTCTCACCATAAGCATCTCGCTGGTGAGGGAGTTGACGAGGTCTGAGACGGAGGAGCGTGGCTCGGTCCGGCGGTCGGACTCATCGTGGGGTGTCTGGCCTGGCACTGGGGCTGTGTTCACCGCCTTCCCTCCTGCAGGCAACCTGGGGGCAGGGGAGTCCAAATGAGATTGGGCTGGGAATTGAGCTGGGTTGGGCACCCTGGCCTGGGGGGCGGCAGGACCTTCTCTGAAGACCCCAGCAGCTGCCATCCCCGGCGGGCCAGCAGGAGCGGTACTCCTGTCCACGTGGACACCTGGTTTTCCCTGGAGACCCATCCCTGGGGCCCATTCTCCTTGCAGCCTCTACCCCAGGCGACTGTGGCTTAACTACTCCTATAGGGGATATTTGGGGGAAGTGTCCCCATTCTTCCTGTTCCCCAGAAACCCCCACCCCTCCAGTCATCGGCTTGCATAGTTGGTCTGTGAGCTGGCCACCGCCCCACTCCCCAGACACTTGTTCTATCCCATCCGCCCCCAGCCTGGAAGGGGGAGGCTCCGCCGTGGCATGGTGTGTCCAGGTGCCTCTCTGCATCATTACCCTCTGCAAACACACCCAGAAGGTCTGTCTCCCAGATGCCCCACCTGTGTTTGCTTGGGCTCATCAAGAATCCTCTTCCCACCCTCTAGACATGAGACTGACCAGGTGAGGTCAGGACAACTCTCCACAGTGACAGAGTATTCTGTATTTGTGCTGTCCAGTGGAACAGCCACATGCCACATGTGTGCATTTGAGCATTTGCAATGTGGCCAGTGTGGCTGAGAGCTGAAATTTTAATTTTGTTGAATGTAAGCTCATTTAGGTTTAATGGCCCCATATTGGATAGGGTGAGCCTACACCCCCTTGTTCCCCAGTTCCCATCCTTCTCCCACTTGCTGAAGACTGTGCATTTGGTAAGGCTCTCACCCAGGGTCACAGAAAGACAGGTACCACCAAGAAGCCCTGTCTGCACCTGACTCCATGCCGTTCCCAGGATGCTGGGCTCTTTGACCCAGTGGCTGGGTGGTGAGCCCAGGCTCTGTTCAGCTGGGGATCAGGAAGGGGGCACTAAAAGCCTGCCCAGGGACCAGGCTGGCATGTCCCATGAGGAGGAAGAGAGGTGGAGGAAGGCAGGGAGGAGGAGACGGGGGACCAGTAGCATGGGGCTCAGGACAGGCTAAAATAGAACAGCTCTGAGAGCACACAGCCACAAACTGGGAGCCACACGCTGAGGGTGGACATGAGCCATGGCCCTCGGGTAGAGACCAGCCTCCAGTACACAGGCGACCACAACAGGCACAGACAGACATGCACAGAATACGCCAGGCCCTGAAGGGGAGACATCAGGGTCCTAAAGCAGGGTGCGTGTGTGTGCACACACACACAAGCATGCACACACATGTACACACAAGCATGCACACATGTACACACACATGCACACATGTACGCACATGCGTGCACGCACACACACGTATATACACATGTGCACACGCAGGCACACACATGCACACGAGCCTCACAGACATCCAGAGGGGCAGGGAGAGGACGGCAGGGGCCACAGGCAGGCCAACCACAGCAGCAGTGACGACACACATACAGCGATGGCACACAGGGATCCCGAGAAGAGACGCGTGGGGTGACCCAGGCATGCCACGTGTGCACGTGAAGGGGGACAAACTGAAACGGAAAGGGCAGGGAGTGGTTTCAGGGCCCAACATCCTAATTATCAGAAGCACGATACACCTGCTGTGAAAACCTGGCCCTGCCTCTACAACACGGAAACGCCCACTCCACCCAGCGACACGCGGGCGCCCCTCCCAGAGGGCCATGGCACGCATGGACATGTGGACACGCACGCACCACACACACACACGGGAGAGGACACGTGCTCACACAGGCAGGCAGGGGGTAGGAAAGGAGCCCGAAACAGCTGGAGAGGTAAAGTCAGGTTAGAAACAGAGTGGGAGAGCAGGGAGAGTGCGAGATTGGCTGCTGAAGGTATGAGAACGTTAGAGTCATTTGGCCACGCCGCAGCGTCGGCACAGCTGCCAAGCAGCCTGGGAGAGATGGTCAGCGCCACTGAAGCTGTCGGAGGTCACAGGACAGAGAGACAGAGGTGAGAGGCACAGAGAGAGGCAGAGGGAGAGGCCAAGGGGCCCATCGCCGGCCCAGGGCAGCCCTGTGAGGAGCAGATGGGAGAAAGGAGACAGAGGGAGAGAGAGGCCAAGAAAGTTAGTCAGAGACGTGTGAAGGCTGCCGGGTGGACGAGGGGACAGGGAGGAGCGTGCGGCCAACAGGAGAGGCAGAGAGGAGGCGGGGGACACACACCGTGACAGAACATGGTGGCTTTAGAGTAGGGAGAGCAATGGGGGTGGCCTGGTCCCCGCCTTGCCCTGTCCCCACTCGGGGTGGGGTGGGCCGCGGTGGAAACCATTTGGATCTCAAGGAGCAGTGGTGAAACGATGGCAGACAGCATGAGGGGGTGGACACGAGCAGAGTGGCTGAGGGTGGAATGGGCACAGCAGGGCGTGGAGCCAGGGCCTCCCTCCCTCCCGGGAGTGCAGTCTGAAGTGTGGTGCTGAGGCCCAGGAGCTGAAGGATCCCGGATGGGGGACTTCAGGGACACCAAGAATCGTGGGGACAGAGGCAGTGACTGGCCCTCCCATCTCCTGCTGCTTGTTGGACACACTCGCACGCTGCTTGGAACCTGGAATGGCCACTCCTCCTCCCGGGGCGCTGTCTCCCATGAGCCTGCTGCTCACGGACCAAGGGGGCTGAGTGTTCTCCCCAGTGACAGCCAAGGGCCACTACCCCTTCCTCCAGAGACATCTGGTCAAGGAGTCAGCTGGGGAGGGAAAGGTGGGGCTGGGGTCAGAAGGGCAGACCCTGGGTCTAGAAGGAAAGGCTGAAGAGGGAGGGACAGCCACCCCAAGGCCACCACTCCAAAGTCTGAGGGTCCAGGAGCTCAGAGGGGTGGGGCCCTAAGCTGCCTGGTGCCCAGTGGGTGGTGCTGATGCCAAGCTTTGGGAAGGGGAGAGTCTGCTGGGAAGGAAGCATTGGATTCTGGTCCCCTGTGACAGCCCACCACCCGAGAAGCACCTCAGTGTCCGTGAGGAATGAATTTCCAGGATAGGTGGGCATGACGAGGCTGGAATGGCACGGTCCACTTGGAAAGTCAGGCTGGGTGGTGCCGAGGGCGCACGGCCTCCACCCCCACACCCACCTTTCCCAGGAAGGCAGGGGACAAGCTGATGTGATGATCAGAAGGGATGGGTATATTAAATATGGAGTGAGACCTAAGTGGCAAGGAGGTAAAAATAGACTGTGGGTGACAATGGAGCCGGTTCATTAACACATGGGTGATGTGAAATCTTGTTTCCAGCCTGCTTCTGCTCCCTCATGCTTCACACCTTTCCCAGCACCAGTCTCAGCTTCTTAGTGGGCGTTCAGAGGACTCCAGCCACCCGCTGTGTCTTCTCGCCCCTGGCTCCTGGCCCTCCCAGTGGCCCTCTGACTGCCCTGCAGCCTAGCTTTGAGACCCTGGCTCAGGAAGTCACAGCTCCTGTAGTAGTGCCTAGGTGGGTCAGGGTGGCAGGCTCCACTCCTCGGGTACCCCTGCACATGGGCTCAGGGCCTGACACCATTTGTGCCACTCAGTGAAAGACCTGGCCCCACTCTCTGGGGACTTCCAGCCTTGCCCACCACAGACCATGCAACTGTGGACTCAGGATGGGAAGAAACTGGGAGGGGTGGTCTCCAGGAGCCACCAGAGGGACAGGCAAGCCAGCCATCTTGCCTCTCAGTCTATTCACCCTCCCTAGCCCACAAGCCCAGGGCAGCAGCCTGGGATAGTCCCTTCTGGCCCCTGGGGCCTCTCAAGAGCCTCAGGATGGCCTGTCCAAACAGTTCCTGCCCAGCTCACAGGACACATGCCCCAGTCCAAAGGCCCGTTTCCCTCATGAAAGGCTTAGCATATTTGAGCCTGAGGGGCCATTCCTTAGAGGTTACCCTGTCCAATCCTTCACTGGACAGATAAGTGAGCAGAGAACCCAGAGAGGGGCTGTGACTTGCCCAAGGCTGCAGAATGAGGCTCTGGCAGAACCAGAGCTGGAAGGCAGATGTCTTGGCTGCCAGGCCACATGCTCTCTTGCAGGCCTTTGGTCTGATGGGAAGCAGACCCGATCAAGGTGAGAAGCCCTCCTCCCATGATTCCCAAAGGCTAATTCATCCTGGAAACCACAGGTGTGGTCAACCCACCCTAAGGTCAGGCATCCACTGGCCCAGCTGTGGGATGTTGCCTGAACCCTGGGACTTCCCACCCTACCCCTTGCCCATGAGCAGCACCCCGCCCCCTCCCTGAGACAGGGACAGTAGGAGATGCTTTCCTGAATTCCTGATAGCTGAGGCTGTGGCAGTTTAAATGCCCAGCCTTCTGTTTGGCCTGTGCTGTGGCCACACAGGCTATGCCCGGTCTCCATAGGGTCCCGAGGCTAGCCGCAGTGACAGGGAGCCCAACAAAGCCAGGCCTCACCCTTGCTCAGGATGGCTGCCTGCACTGCTCCGGGCCCTCCCCAGCTCTCTCCTGGTGCCCCGGCTCAGGGGAGAACCTTCTGGTTATTTCTGGCCACCAGGCCTCTCCCATGCCCCAGACCCTCCCACCATGGGCTCCTCTTCCATCAGCCAAGCAGCCCAACAGGACCTCCAGGCAAGAGGGAGGTTGAGGGGGTGGGGATGAGGGAGAACAGGCTGGCGCCCCTTCCCTAACATCCCCCCCGCCCACCAACCACCAGAGAAACAGGGATTTCCGGTTGGGGTGGGGACAGAGATGAAAGATGGAGGGGCAGCAGAGAGGAGCCAAGCAGGAAGATGGGGCAGAAAAGGCTGCACTTGCTCCGGGCTGGGGCAAGCATGCCGGAGAGCAGGCCTGATCCAGAATGGTCCCAGGATGGCCACAAGTGGCCTCAGACCCCAGGGACACCACCAAGGTGGCTGTGTGTGAGGGCACCGGCTGGGGAGGGGGCTCGTCCTCCCGCTCCAGCATCCGCTGAAGGCACCACCACCTCATCCAGCAGCCAGGGCCGGTCGAGGCAGGCGGCCTCTCCGCGCCTCCTTCTCTGCCGCCGCCGCCGCAGGCCCTCGCCTGTGCTCGTACCTCTTGTCCCCCTGAGCGTTCTGGTTCTGCTGGGTTCCTGGGTTTTGCAGGTCAGGGATATTGGCAAAGTCATCCTGTTCCGAAAGCCCTAAGACCAAGGATAGCACCACCATCCGGCCTTCCCTGCCCGGGGTGGGCAGCCCACCGGCCAGGGTGAAACGAGGAGGCCCCGTGGGCAGGGGCAGGGGGGAAGGAGAGAGAGAGAGAGAGAGAGAGAGAGAGAAAGAGAGAGAGAGAGAGAGAGAGACAGAGACAAAGAGAGAGAAGAAAAAAGTGTAAGAAACTGGCCCTGCAGGAAAGAAAGCAAACTTCAGCACTGTCAACAGTTGCAGGATAGAGTGGGGAGAGTGGAGGCAGGGAGGGAGGGGAGGTGACTATGGCCTGAGACTCCACTGGCCCGAGCCAAGAGCAAGATTCTCCAGAGCTAAACTGCAAGGGGCTGGGCAGAGGCCTGCAGAGGTGGCCTATGGCTGGGACAGTCCCAAGGGAACACGGGGGGTAGGGTGGGGGGAATGGAGCATAGGCCCTGGGACCCCACAGATTTTCAAAGGCTAATGCATGCCCAGCTGGACTCGCTCTGACCATCTGGGCCACTGGGAGAAGAAGGAGGGGCTCCGTCAGTATCGGGCTCCGTCAGTATCCTGCACCGGCACCGCGCAGGCTTAGAAAGTTTCGAAATTCAATGGGTACTGCACCCTGTCCTTATGAAGCCCTTCATAGACAATGCTGTGTCACGGTCAACCGGATGTCCTTGAAGCCAGGCAGGGTCTAAGGAGCTACCTCCCCTAGGCTCCTGGATAAACAAGCCCATCAGAGGAGAATGAAAGTCCTTTGTGGTATATGGCAACTCGGCCACAGTGGCTGTCTCCTGTGTCCTCCTTGCTGGAGATCCAGGGAATGAGCTTCACCACTGAGTCCAGGTCAAGGGCCTTTCACTGGAGAAGAGGTCCAGAAGGCACCACAAGCCAAGGCGGCAAGAAAGTGCAGGAACTTGGCAAGGTCTGGAACAGTTTTGGCAGGACTGCAGGGAGCCTGTGCCTGCAGTGAGAGATGGTGCTTTGAGGGAGCACAGTCAAGGCTGAATAGGCGGGGGGTAGGCAAGAGGGCGAGACTCTCTTGGAGTGGACATGTGGGCAGCTGTATGAGGCCAGGTGTGACACCTTTAGTAGAGGCATTCTCAGAGAACCATTGGGCAACTTGCCAGGGTCTTTGCGAGGTTACCCGCATTTGCCGGGGGGGAAAAGGGAGCATCAGTGGTGACCCTGCTATCCCTGAAGGCCATCAGAGTCCGTGAGCGTTTTCTGGGTGCTTTGTGGAGCTCCTCCAGCGTGGGGCCTCTCATCAGAACAAAAGGAAAGGGAGGGGTTCTCAGACAGGCCAGGCAGGAAAGCACGTCTCAACAAGGGCCAAAGGGAAGACAGTAGGGCTGACGGAATATTCTGGAAGGGAGAGGATGCTGGGTCAGGATGTCTACCACTTTAACCACTGTGAAGGGAGGCGAGGTTTACAGAAGAACAGCTTACTCTAACTTCTCAGAGCGGTTGTCAAAAAGGGAACAAACAGGTGAAAAACAGCCTCTGAGGTGAGGGGCGAGGGCATGAGGGTCTTGGAAAATGGGACATTATCTCTGGGGTCTCAGCAAACGGAGGCAGCTAAGTGGCTGCTGTGCCCCTCCCTGTCTTTGCATCTTTGGTCCTGGGCACAGTTACTCCAGGCTGACCCTTGTGCTGGGATCTAACTTTCGGGAAAAAACTCTGCCCCCTCCCTCAGGACAAATCCTCATTTTCTTTGTTTTCTGCCCACCGGTACTGTTTCAGAGTTGGTAAAATTCCATTTGGCTGCTCGGGAGCTAGTTGTGCTGGGGGAAGGCAAACTCAGTGAAAACAACATGTTTTTTCCCCAGTTAATGCATTTTCAGATACTCCTTTTCTCTTCTTAAAACAGAACAGCTCCTCTGCATAAATTCCCGATTCGTCACTCTCTCCAGCTCTGCAGGCCGCGAGGGTTAGGATGAGGGGCAGGGGCTGGAGAGTGGAGGGAGAAGCTGGCAGTGTTAGGGGAGTCACGACCATCAAGCAGAGGGCTGCTGCCCTCCCTGCAAGGCGTGGGTGGGATCATGGGGGGCCAGGACAACCCTCGCCACCTGCTTCTCCACTGGAGCCACCAGCGTTTGGGCAAGAAAAGAGCCTCAGAAGCAGGGCGGCTAAATTGTAAGGCAGGGGGCAAAGTACGGCCCACGAGCTAAGAGTGGTTTTTACATTTTCACATGGTTGTTTTAAAGAAAAAAAGAATGTGTGATGGAGATCACATGCGTCTTGCAAAGCCTAAATTATTATCTGGACCTTTCTAGGAAAAGTTGGCCGACCCTTGATGTGAGCTCTGGAGGTTGCCAGCAACTAGGGGAACATGAGACTTGTCCCGGGGCACAGAGCAGGGACAGAGGATGCTTCTGCATGTGCGATGCTGGGCCGATCCCGGTTAGCTGAGAAGGCAGCAGGCAGGGAAGAGATGGTACCCAGGTTCCTGGCAGGCCCCTGGCCCAGTCTGATGGCTGCTGGAACAGGAAGTGGGGTGACAGCTGTGACAAGATAGTCTGAGGTGGGGAGCAGCAGGGACGTGCAGGCGCCCGGAAGCCTCTCAGTCCTGTTCAAGCCTCTGTCCCAAAACAAACCGCCACCTGGAAGACAGGAGGCTTTTCTGGGCATCTCGTCTTGTGCAGGCGTCCAGTTAGATTCCTGAAGGTCCTTGAGTGGGGTAGAGCCCCAGAGAATAGGGTGTCCTGATTTGCCAAGGAGAGTCACAGGCAGCATGTCTTGCTGGCCATGGGCCACTCACACAGGTATGGGAGCTGGCATGGCAGGGCCTCTTCGGATGGGGTGCCTCGCCCAGGGCAGCGCTCCCACCTACCCAGGAAGCCCTGGCTGAGGTCTCAGAGGAGAGACAGGATGCTCCGAGGAACTTGCTGGCCTTCAGAATCCCTATATCTTGCCAATGCTTCCCTTTCCTCCTCCCTTTCTCCTCTCCCAGGCTTAGTGTGCTGGTCTCCTGCTCCGTGAAAAGTGCTCCCAGGGAAGACCTGGGCGATGGGAAAAATCCCCAGGGCCTGGAAGGAAGCTCATGTTAGGGCAGAGGAGGGAGGTGATGTTGGGGATGGCAGCCCAGACCTGTCTTAGGCTCTGAGAGTGGGGGGCAGATGTCCAGAGGGATGCTGGGGAAGGGGCTTCCTGGGTGGGGCCCCTCCAGGGAGAGCAGGGGTGGGCGACTGGCTGGAGGGAATGGTTAGGGTTAGACACTGATGGTGTGTTGTTACTTCTTAGACCTGTATGCTTGAAAGAAAGCTCCATTTAGAAACAACCTTTCCTAAAGCTTTGGGGCAACATCTCGGATTTGTCCTCAGGGGATAGGTCATTACTGGAGGAAGGAGACTTGGGAAGTCAGGGCGGGAGCTGGAGGACAGGTGGCTACAGAAGGTCAGAGAGATAGGGGAGGGCTGGTGGCAGGGACAGGGATAGAGGAAGTGAGAGGGAGGGAGGGAGGGGTGTGGGCCAGGAAGGCTAGCAGAGTCAGGTTACAGGGGAGAAGTAAATTGAAGGGGAGGAGGCAGGGCTGGAGATGAGTAAAAGGGATGGGTTTGGGAGCAGAGCTGGGAGGAGAGAGGTTGCAGGAGTGAAGGAAGACCGGCCGGGAGGCCAAGAGCAGCCTGGGACTAGCTGGGCTGGAGAGAAGAGATGTGTCTCAGGGCATTGTCCAGTGTCTCCACCTAACTTTTAGGGGGGAACTTCCCTAAAGGCAGGGGTCCTCGTAGGGAGGTGGCTCAGAATCCTTCCGTGGTGGCCTTCAGGCATGAGCCACGAGAGGCTAAGGAGAGGGCTGCCAAGTCTGCTTGGCACCCTGCCAAGGGGATGGAGGGCTGGGAGGTACACACAACCAGCTGCTTCCAAGGAGATCTGGGGGGCAGGAGGCTGGGTCGGGGAGGTGGGGGCCGGCCCGCTCAAGGGGAGGACTTACAGGAAGGATTTCATGTCCAAGCCTCGGTTTCGAATCTGCCCCACCACGTGGTCCCAGCTGCCCGGGTTGGAGCGGCTGCGGCCCCCCGCCGCCCGGTACTTGGAGCCGGCCGAGGTGCCCTGCCGAGCCTGGCCCCGGCCATAGGCCCGGGAGTTGGGGCCCGGCGCCGAGGCCATGTGGGCCTGCAGCTGGCCCAGGCTCTGGCTGGTGGTGGGCTGGCTGGGCTGCCGGCCCCGCTGGTGCTGGCTCAGCGGCTGCTGCAGGCTCTGCTGCCGCATCAGGGTGCGGGGTCGCTGGCATTTCGGCTCTCCCGTGGAGCTGGGGATAGACTCAAGGGTAGTGGCCGTGGACAGGGTGGAGTCCTCGAAACTTGGGGCAGGTGGAGGAGAGGAGAGAAAGGAGAAGCAGGTGAAGGGATCACAGTGGAGGAGAAAGAAGCCGAGGGCCAGGACTAGGAGGCCCCAGTGCAGGGTGCGCGCTGTCGGACCTCGCCAGGCCTCCATCGGAGCTGTCGCCGCTGCCGTCGCCGCCACTGCCTCTCCCAGGAGGCTGCAAAGCCCTCGCACCCACCCTGAGTCCCCAGGTCGGCTCCGCCCACCCACCTTCTGGCCCTGGCTCAGCTAGTGCCAGAATACCTCCTGGCTAAGCCGACCTCCCTGCTGGTCTGAGTGGGCTGCCAGTACTGCCAAGGCTGCGTGGTGAAGGCAGGTCCCCTGGGCCCTGCGGCTGTCTGTCATGTTGGAGTGGGAGGGGTGGAGGGAGCTGCTGTGGCTCCTCCCGCTGTCTCGCTGGGGGACACCAGGAAAGTCTGCCTCTGTGTTCTAAGTACTGCCATCCTTTGGAGACAGGAAGAAATCCAGGCCAGCACAGAGCTGGCCTAGTAATCCTGGGGAGGCCGGGGAAGCCATCAGTTCTTATACTTTGTCCACAGAGGTGAGGAAGCGGCAGACCTCTGCCCTGTGGCGAGCACCACCTTGGGATTCAGGCTCTGGCATGGATCTCTGCCCTCTTTCCAGGGTTCTTTGTTTCAAAGGTCCAGCATCCTCTCCTGGGATCTTGGAAGTATCTCCCAGTCAGAGGACTAGACCAAGGAAAGAGTGCAGACAGTGTGGGAGCCCAGTATCCACTCATCCGACACTTCACCGCAGTTCTAGCAGAGAAGAGGGTGACTGTCTGATGCATTTGCAAGGGGGTGTTCTCCCACAGGCCCATCAGCATCTTTGAAGTGCACTGGGAAGTGGGGCAAGGACAGAGAACTAGGACATGGCTGGTCAGATGCAGTATAGCCTCATAGAGACCTGGGTTTGAACCCCACCTCTGCCACTTACTAAATACGGGACTCTGGAAAAGTGACTCCATCTCTCTGGGCCTCAGTTTCTTCATCTATGAAATGGGAGTAATAAAATAATCCCCAAGCTTCCTCTGTCACAGAGTTGCCATGAGGATCTAATGAAGTTGGGCTGTATTGAAAATGCTGTATTGGTAAAAGGTCCCCACGCCAGTGGTTGGAGTCCGAAGTCCCTGGCCTCCCCTGGAGAACCTGTCTGCTTCATGCGCTGGCTGGAGATTTCACCATATCCCATAGGCAGGGCCAGAGCCAGGCTGCCCCCAGGCACCAGAGCGGAGCCAGAGACTGGGCTGAATGAGCAGCTTTGGGTGAATCATTTCTCATCTTGGAACTTCAGGGTTCCAATCTTCTCCTCCTCTGTCCCTTCCCTCCATCTCTCAATCCAATGGTCCTGGGGAGGGGTTGGGAATTCATTGCCTGTGGGCCACATCTGGCCTGCTGCTTGTCTCTGTAAATAAAGTTTTACTGGAACCAAGCCATTGGCATTAGTTTACATGCTGTCTCTGGCTGCTTTCATTCCACAATGGCAGGGTTGAGTCATTGTGCAAGAGACTATATGGTTTATAAAGCCTAAATATTTCCTAAGTGGCCTTTTACTGGGAGTAAGTTTGCTGACCTCTGGTCTAGGGCCATGGGGCAGTCAAGTATCTCCTGGGCTGCCCAAGGGAAAAGGCCCCAGAGCCCTTGGGAGCCACTTTCACCACTGCAACCAGACCTCAGCTTTGCTCACCCTCTGAGCCTACCCTGGGAACCAAAAGACAACAGTTAGGCTACCCCTGTGGGCTGGGAGAGAGAAAGAAAAAGACAGAGTGAAAGAGCGAGAGAAAGAGTATAGTAAAGAGAGAGCGAAAGAGAGAGAGAAGAAAGTAAAACATGGCTTTAGCTGGGGTCTTGGAGGGGTGGCAGCCTTGCCTGACTCAGGCCTGAAATCAGGGCTACCTCCGGGGCAGGCCCAGGCCTGGCTGGCCAGGTAGGCCCACAGCTCCTTGGGGGCAGGTCGAGTCAGAGCGAGGGTGGCACATTGACAGCTGCCTCCTCCTCCTCCTTGGTGACCTCATTTTGGTTTCCTATCACATCCAAAATTAGTCCAATTTACAACCTCTCAGTCACAGGAAACTAAAATTGGTTCCTCAGGCCTGAAGCCAGAGGATGGCATGGAGGCCTAACTGGCCTGGAGACTGGCTGGGGCAGGCTGGGAGGGTGGGGCACTGGGCCAGGCTCTCTGAAGGGGTGTGTGGCTTCCCTGTGGGACCCTCCTGAGGCCAGATGTTGGGAGAAATTGGCTTGTGTGCACTCAAGCCAACTAGCGAATGAGATCTCAGTACGGTGGCCTTCAGTGCTCCCAGTGGCAGGAACCACAGGTCTTCTGAAGAGAATCAGGAGGGCCCTCAGTTGAGGCAACAGGATGGCCCAACAGCTAGAAAGGGGCAGGGCTGTTGGCCTGTTAAGTGGGAGGCTGCTCCATTAGCTGGGAGTTCCAACTTCTGAAAATGGAATTTATACCCCAAGGGAAACTGGTCACAGCTCAAAGGACTCAGGGTCTAGAAGGGCTCTGCTGAGGGGAATCAGAAGTTTCCAAAGGCCAAGATGAGAATAAAGCTGCCCATGAGAGGGGATATACTATCTGTGGAAAACAGGGGGCAGTCCTACGTCCATCAGCCAAGAGTGGGCCTGACTCTTTGACTAGCTCAGACAGCTATTACAGAGGGGACGGCTCCTTCTGCCTGATGTCTAGAACACCCCATGACATCTGGCGAGTGAAGCTAGCTGGGGTTTGACAACCCGACTTCCAGGAATACACGGTCCCAACAGCCAATGGTGGGATAGCTCGGTAACCAAGACTGGGACAGCCAACAGGGATGGCTGAGATGAGGATGAACCGATGCGGCAGCCTGTGGCTGCTCGTGAGTGGCTTCCACAACAGATGATGTATGGTTCAAGCAAGACTGGGACAGCCAATGGAGTCACCCCATGGTCAAAAATGGAATGGCTCAACTTCTGGGTCTAGAGCCATCTGCTGGCAGTAAGAGGGAAAGCCTGGGAGCTGATGGGTGACTGTCAGGCTGAGAGTGGGCCATATACCCAGGATGAGATGGAATAACCACAGGCCTGCTGCCCGTGGAGGGATGACCTGGTGGCTGAGATGGGGCGGCCAATCAAAGAGGATGGGATGACCCGGAAACTGAAATGAAGCTGCCCTGGGGGCAGAAAATGGAATGACCTGGTCACTGGCAAAGGAAGGGACTGATGGGGCATCAGCCAGAGGCTGAAATGCATCACTGTATGGCTGAGTTTGTCGTGCCAGATGGCAAAGATGATGGGAGAGTCTCATGAAGGGATGGAATGAGCCAGGGGCCGAGGACGGCACCTCTGGGGGCAGCAGCGGGCATGCCAGGGGTCCCGCTGTCCACCCTGGCAGGGCAGGCCTGAGCTCACGGCTCCGGCAGCCATGGGGCGCCATCACTCACTTGGACAAGTTGAGCTTCCCTGCGGCCAGGTGGCTCTGCACCGTCCGCCAGCGGCCTCTCCCCGCCTTGCCACTGCTGCCCGGCTCGCTGGGGGCAGCCCCGCCGCTTCTCAAGGCGTCCTCTCCAGGTGGCGGCACCGGCACCGGCTTCTCCCCCAGCCGGCCTTCCCGCTCCACCGCCAGCCCCGCCGCAGCGGCCACTTTGGCGCCCGACAGGAGGGTGCCACTGGAGGCATGCACGAGGCAGCCAGGCCAGAGGGGCACCGGGGGTGGCGGTGGGGGAGAGAGGGCGGGCCATACGTGGGGTGGGGGGGTGGAAGAGGAAGAAAAACAATAACAGATAAAAGGAAGAAAGAGACAGTGAGAGAGGAGGAGGAGAGAGACAGACGGACAAGAGACAGACAGAGAGAGAGAGAGAGACATCAGCACTGCAAATGGGTTAACAGCAGAGCCTGCAGAGAGGAGAGAGGGGGACCGGGCGGGCTGGGGGGTCGGAGAACAACGCACCACGGACAACGTAGGGGGGCCCTCCCCACCGCCTGGGGCAGGCCGGGGGCGGTTGGGGAGGCAGCACCTCCAACTCTATCCCACAGGACAACGAATGGTTAACGACGGAGGAAGAGCGGGCTGTCCAGGCCAGGAGGCCCCAAGGCAGGGAGGAAGATGAAAGCCGTGCGGTTAGTTCAGGATTCATCACCACCACCACCACCATCACCGCCACCACCGCCACGAACAGCCACGACACCGCCACCGAGCAGCCATGGCAGCACAGCAGCGGGGAGAAGCGACACAACCGAGGGGCGGGACCCAAACGGGCAACCCCATCCTGACTGCACAGAAGATGGGGGTGGGCCGGACCAGCTGGGGGGGCCAAGTATGGCTTGCCGAGGGGGCTCTCCTACAAGGGCTGGCCCTGGGGAGGGGACACGGGAGCGGGCGGCAGGTGGGCGGGGGCAGGAGGGGTTGGCTCGTCTCCATGGTCGGCCTGCCCATGGGTGGATGGGTGGGGACGTTGGGGGACAGGGCGAGAGGAGGAGTGAGGGGGGCCAGGCGTGGGTGGGGGCGGCGGGAGGAGGGAAGGAGGGCGTGCGCGGATACTCGGTACATATGATCAAACCAGGTAAAGTCACTCACTTGAGGGACAGTCGTGGGTCGCCATAAGGGGCGTAGGGTGAAATGTTTAGAATAAACTCCTTGGGAGGGTAGGAGCTCCATTTCTGCTGCACTGTGCTCTCATTGTTATTCCAAAAGTCTCTGTCTAGATCACTGGAGGGGCAGAGAGAGAGGGGAGAAAACAGGGAGATACAAGAAGAAACAAGAACTGCAAGTCCTGCAGGGGCAGAAGGGACCAGGACCCCGGGGCCGGACACACAGGGGGCGGGGCTTCGTGGTCAGCTCCTGCGGGAGGAAGAAAGGCAGGCGGGCACCACAGTCTGTGCCTCGCACACACACGCACACACACACACACGCACACATCTGCAAGCATACCCATGCACACACGCACGCACCCGAGGGCCGGGAAGCCACACAGAAAGGAGGCAAGCGGCAGGCGGCAGACCGGAGCCTCGCACCTGGGAAGCTGGTGGGAGAGAGAAAATGATGAGAGGCCGGGACGTGGGGGAGAAGGGTTGGGGACGAGGCCCGGGGTGAGCAGGGGGAGCAGGAGAAGGAGAGTGCTGGTTTCTGGCTAGATGGAGCTGAAAGGCAGATCAGGCCCAGGTGCCAACTTGCTAGGCCCTACCTCTCCTGGCCTCAGTTTCCTGGCCGGTCAAAGGAGAAGACTGGCTGTAACTGCTATACTATCAACTCTCTCACTGTAGAATAAAAGCTCTAGTACTGGAGAACTCAAGGTTCTCTCCTCTTCCACGTTCTCTCCACTGAGGCCCTCCTGGGGCAGGCCCAGCCCCTCACCCATCTTTCTCCTCCTCCTCCCACTGGCCTGAGGGGCTCCCTGGGTTCCTCTGCTCTCTCTTCTACTCCGTGAGATGGGGTTGCAGCCTTAACCTAAGACTGGGGGATCTCAGCTGAGCTGGAGACCATCTCTACTCCTTGCAAATGTGGCAGCTGGGTCACCCCACCCCCCTGAAAGGGGAGCATTCCCAGGCCTCTGACCTTGCTAAGGATATCACTAAGGTAACCAGGGGGCCCTTCAGTCCTTTGTTCTGGGGCCTGTGTAGCGGGAACCTGTCCTCTGGGTGTGTCCCTGGCCTGCCTGCTGGGGCAGCCCCTCCCTGGGTCCCTGTCCCTTTCCAAGGTGGAGCTGCTGGGTCTGGAAGGGACCTTCACCCCGGACTCTCCACCTTCTCCTGAGAACATGGGGACTTGCAGGTGGGGTGGGTGGCAGAAGCCTTGGCCGGTGGAGGGCACAGCCTGGAACCCCTGGGAGCCAAGGACAAGGGGTGCCACCAGCTTATCAGGCCACTGGGACCCCAAGAAGCAGGGCTGGGAGTACAGGGGAATAGAGACAGTGACTATTCTGGAAGGCAGCCATGTTTCAGGCACGGGAATGCCTCCAGAGAAGAGGCCCCGGGAAGAGCACTGGGGTGGGCCCGGGGAGGACTGAGGCTGTGCCGCTCCCCAAAGCCAAGGTGGGGCAGTGTGGGGAAGGGTGCCATCGGGAGCACACACCAGCCCCCAGGATCAAGCAAACATGTTCTTGTGGGACCTGCTTTTTCCTCCATTTAGAATTTGACCTTGACCTTGGTTCTCAACCTCAGACTCAGGCACAAAAGTGAGAAAGATGGAAAGAGGCTGAGCTGCCACCATAGGCCCAGATGAGATGGTGGCGTTGGACATCCCTGGCATAGACAGATTTCTCTGTCCAGAGTACACCCTGGAAATGTCTCACAGCAGACTCTGTGTACAGGGTTCAAAGCCAAAGCGTAGAGCCAGCTCACAGCGGCAGTAAGTGGTGGGTATGGAGGAGGCAGGACAGGCCCCAGGGGAACCTAACCCCTTGACAAAAAACCCCCTTCCCACCACAGATGTCCCTTCCCAGCAGAGCCTCATACAAGGGCATGGCTGGGGCACCCCTGTGTCAGGTATAACAGAGATGGCGCAGGTGGGAGCCTCCCTTTCCCGCTCCCTCCAGATCTCCAGAATCTAGGGCCACCCAACCCTAGGTCCCAGAAAAAAAATCCACCCAAAGTCACCACTGACGGACTTGTCTCCCACCCTGTGTTCTGAAGAGCTCCAGGGTCTCTCAGGTTTTTCCACTGCGGTACTGGAAAAAAGGATCTTTGATTAAAGAAATTTGGGAAACACTGATTCCTTTACCGCAGGACTTCTCAGAGCCTTTAATGTGCCCATGAATATCAGTATCGCCAAGAGGGAGACAGAGTGTACAGTGCTCCCCAAACTTAGTCGGCCATGAGACCCCTGATTCGTGGAACAGCTATGACTCTTGTATGGGGCACAAGGGCCCCGAGGAACACAGTTTTGGAAAGCACTGCTAAAGAACACAGTTTCCCAGAATCCTTGATAAGATGATCCTTTGTCGGGGGTCCTAAGCCCGTGGAGGGCTGTGCAGGAAGGAGGCTCTGCCTCCTGTGACTCCACTGACTTGGGCCCTTTCTGTTCTCTTCTGGAAAGAAGCAAAGGCCTAGGTGCATGTAGACACACGTGGTGGCTTCCTTCCCTCAGGGCAGAGGGCCTGACCACTCAGCTGCATCAGGGGCAGGCTAGGATTGAGTGCGGGGGCTGCAGGACCACACAGAGGCAGGCTGGATGGCCGCGGCTGCCTCACTTTGTCTTAGAGAGCCCTCATGGGCACTGGTCCCAGCCTGGCACAGCCTGCTGCCCGCCCTCCCTCTGGTTGGGAATCCTGTCTCCTCTCGTGGGCCCTTTCCAGGACTCCAGGCCCTGCCACACGCACCCCTATCCAGAAAGGTTATGATCACCTGGCAGAGACAGGCCCCCAGCCCTGGCCTGCGGCTGTAAACTGCCTGTCCTGGAGGAGGCACAGGTGCTGTGCTGGCCGCGCTCCCCCACGTGCTCTCTCGCCTTCAGAAAGCCTGGGCCTGCACTCTGCAAGAGCCCCTGAGCCCTGCCAGCACTTGGCTTTGAAGGCTGGAGCCTGCGCAACCAACCCAACTTCAAAGGCTCCCGCAGCCTCCTCCTGAGTCTCCTGCCCTCCCCCAGCCTCAGCCTGGCCCACCCCTCCTCTTGCCCCACCTCAGACACATGCACACAGATTCTACCAAGGCCCCAAACAGGATCAATGCAAGAGATGAACAAAATGGGGCAGAGGAGGGCCTGGAAGGGAGCCCTCGGGAGCGGGGTGGAGGATCGGGGAGTTGTGGAGAAGAGAAGGTGGAGAAAGAGGAAAGGGAAGGGAAGGGGAAAGATGCACAGGGGAAGGCAGGAGAGACCAGCAGTGGGCAAGGGCCAGAGGGCAGGGGGAGGGTGGCTGGACCTTCAGAGGGATGAAGAGTGGGGGTAGGGAGGGCTGGGGCATTCAGCTTCTAGGCAGAGCCCTTTGGCTGGCAGGCTTGGTCCAGGCCAGGCTGACATGTAGGGCTACCACCCCTACCTTGACCTCTGGGTTCAGCAGAGAGGAAGGGGCTGGGGCCACTGACCAGTGGACACAGAGGCTTCCCCCCCAGCGAAAGCCTCCATTTCCAGAGCCTAGGTGGCCTGAGTCCCCAGCCAGGTAGGTGGGGGGCTTCTCTTGCTGTCTCCCAGTGACCTCAGCAGAGGGCTGGCTAAGGTGGTCTGCAGTGGGAGGGCAGACCCCTTGAAGAGGACTCTACAGCAGAACAAGGAGACCTGGGTAAGGCAGAGACAGCCACACATGCAGCGGCTGGTGGGGGTGACGGGGAGGGAGGGACTGCTCCCCAGCGCTCTGCTCCCCAAGTGGCCCAGCACAGGGGCCAGCTGGGGTCCACAAGGTGTGTCTGCCTCCCCACTTCCAGGTCATCCTCAAACACTGGCAGGATCTGAGAAAAGAACCTGGGGCCTACTAGGGAGGGGCCTCCCTGGCCTAGCAGCAGGTGCCCATGAGAGGGGCTTGGAGCTCCAGGGAAGCCTGCGGGTGGTGGGCACAGTGTGTGTGACAGGAAGGTTGGATGGGAAAGTGGCAACCAGGGTTAAGGTGGGCGCAGACAGTGCTGGGGGTGAGAGCAGCAGAAACGGAGGCCAGGGACTCTGGAGCACTGCAAGGGGCTTGGGCACAGGCAGAAAAGACAGGGCCCCTGAGTTGTTGGGGGCATGTGGAGGGTGTAGAGAGCATGGCATCAGGGTGTGGGGGAACTGAAAGTGTGTGGTCAGGTCTGTGGGGCTGAGGGAGAGAAGGGGCTCCTCCCACCTGGGCTGCTTGTGTGGCCCCATCCCAAACTGGCAGCCTGGCACCTACTTGATAGCCTTCTTCTCACTGCGCCCACGCCCTGAGTCTGGCGTGCCCACCGTCTCCAAGGAATTCTTGTAGCGTTTGCCCTGTGGAGATAGCACTGGGGTCACTCCTGGGGAACAGGACTGTACCCTCCCCACCTCCCCAGAACAGGGACCCGGAGGGGAAGGGGATAGACTGGAGTTGGGCCGTGGCAACAAGACCAGGACCAGTGTGCGAGGATATCATAGCGGTGGGGGCCAATCCCCTGGATGCCTGCTTCCCAGTTGGCAGCTCCTGGACCCCATCGGGCTCTAGGACCTGCCCCATCCGCCTCGACCTGAACCTTATCCCTGACTCCCAGGGATCAGCCCCTCCTGTCTGCCTATCTCCTGGGGCTCTGGCCTAGCTCCCAGAAACACAGTTCCCTCTGCCATGGACAGACGGCTCTCAGGCGCCTGGCCACGTCACACTGTCCACGTCACCACCCCCAGATGGTGGGGGTGGCATCCTGCAGGGCAAGGTTGGCAGTGGCCAGTGATGTGAGCAGTGGGGGCGGGGAGAAGGCCATGTCCCCAGTCCTGCTCGGGGCTGTGTCCACCACTGTCTGGGGCTCTCTGGGGGTCCTTGTGCCCTGGGGCTGTGAGGCAGGAGCAAGGCTGTTTTAGGAAGGCAGTCTTAGGAAGAGAGACTGCCCACTGACTCAGAGGCAGTTGTGGGGAGGCAGCCTAGGCCCCTGCCCCCCAGAGTCCCTCACACTAGCAGGGGGAGGGAGGGGGCAGGGCAGCAGGTGGGCACCCCAGGTCCTCCAGCTAAAGGAAGGGCTGTGGCCACAGCAGCAACTGGGCCTGCTGCCGGGAAGGTGAGCACCATTCACCTTCTCAGTTTGGGTTTCTAAATTTAGCTCATGCAGAGCCCAGCCCCATTAACATTCCTGGCTGCCACCAAGCGTCCTCACACGCACCCATGGGCCACGGACCTGGGTCAGGTCCAGGTCCAGGGCTGATGTGGGCAGTGGGGGAACAGGGACTGTGTGGGGGTTGGGCTGCCTCTCCCAGCCCATTCTCCTACTGGGCACTGGCCTGCCCCTCCCCGGCTGCACACACACACACACACACACACACACACACACACGTGCGCATGCAAATGCTTCCCAACAACCCATCATGTGCACCAGCACCACAGCCACAACAGTCGATTATTCCATCATCTCTAAAGCAAAGAGCTGTCACTGCCATGATCCCTGTCACAGCCATGCTCCCTGACGCTCCTGCCAGGGGCAGCCCCTTCCCAGGCACGGGAGCCGCCTATCTAGGGAGACTGGCAGCAAAGCTTCCTCATCCCACCAGCAGTGCCCTACACCTCAGGGTTGCCTGAGGCTTGGCTCCAGCAATGCCGCATGTTCCCCCATCGTCCTAGCCAAGTCCCTTTCCTTCTCTGGCCTCTTTCCTCCTTTCTGAAATGGTGTCACCATATGAACCTCAGGAGGAAGACTCCTCATCCCTCCAGGCTCTCATCACAGATATGAGCATTTCTGTTTACTTACGTCAGCTCTGATCTCCTGGCACGTGCTCCCACAGAGGCAAGGCTGTGGGTTTCTGGTACCTAGTGTGGAACCTGGTACTGGGCAGTTCTCAGAAATCATCACCTGGCAGTGTCTCTTCTATGGCCCCACCCACCCTGGAGTCTGGGCCCCCAGCAGCTGCCTCTAAGTCAGAACTTTACAACTTGAAATACAGAGATGCCGGACACCCTGGGTTCACAAAAGCTGCCACTCACAGCTCCTTCTCCAATCCCTCCCATCACTACCCAGAGGTCTAAATCTCAAACAATTCCCAGTTCCAACTGGGAAGATCCGACGGGGCTGTGCCAGTGACCTCAGGCCCCCTTCGGCAGGATCCTCAGGCAGGAGCCCCGTCCCACTATTCTCCAGCACACAGGCAGTGTGGGGCAAGAGGGGGGCTGCTGAGGGCATCCCATGCCGCCCCTCACTCTTCTCTTCCTTCTTTCTGGCTTGGCAAGAGAGCTTGCCCCAGCCAGCACCCTCTCACAGGGCTGGTCCGCTGCCCCTTTCCTAAGGCCAGGAAAGGCAGGGTCAGCCCTTTCCGAGTCACCCCCCCACAGACATTCTGGGAGCCTCTGTCTGCCCCTCTTCCTTTCCCAACTATGAGAACCTTCCCCTCTGGCTTTGACTGTTGCTCTGCAGCAGGAGCCAAGGCACTAAGGGGACAGGAACCAGGCCAGGACTTGATTTGGAGGGCAGGGGGATAACCCAAGTTAACAGGAAATCAGGCAGGGTCCAGATGACATTAGGCAGCTTCAAAGGAGCCCAACACCACCAGCCCACTTCTCAGGGAGGGGTGGCCAGGCTGATCCGGAAAAAGCCAGCTGGAGATTAAGGAAGTTATTAATGTTTGGAAATGGGATCTGGGCTGTCAGGGTATCACGTCACTGCTGCTGAGGGGACAAGCAGGCAAGGAGAGCCCAACAACTGTGTGTGTTGGGGGAGGGGACAGCATTTTAAAGTCCCTTCCATAGAGCAAGGAGACGGCCTGATCAAGGAGTTCCCTGGCTTCTGGAACCCCTGAGGCAGAGGGGAGCGGGTGGCAGGGCTTGGATGACTGGGGAGAGTAGCATTCTATCCAGAGCAAGTCAAGAGGGACAGCCTGTGGTCTGGACCCTGGGACGGCTCCTGGCTGGGGATTGAGGAGAGGGGCTGGGACCAGGGAAGAGGCTGCATCTGTATCTCTCAGCTCCCAAGGTCCTTCTGGTGCTGACAGCCCCCATCTGCTGCAAAAGCTGTCGCCTTTGAACTCCTGTCCCCAGACCCTGCACCTGACTGGAGGTGCATGGGGGTGGAGTAGAGAGCAGTTTCAGTTGTACCCAGGTCCTGGAAGGCACCTCTCACTACACACACACACACACACACACACACACACACACTGCAGCACATATGCAGGGGAGGTCACGAGGGTGGGGCAGACCCCAGCATTGGCTCACACAGGGATCTGATGAGTTGATGCACATCCCACCGCTGAGGGGTGAACAGACACACAGACACAGACAGACAGACACACACACACACACGCACACACACACACACACACTGCACCAATACCCTCAAAGTCAGCATGCTCAGCACAGACCCCACACGGAACACACACACAAGGTCGCCAGCAGCGCCTGCTCATGCAGCCAGCCTTCTTCCCTTGCCTTCAAATCCAGACAGACAGCAAGACAGCCTAAGGGGCCCTGCAACAAGATGCTCAGCGCTGCAGCTACGCTCAGCCACTCCCCCAGCCTCTGAGCACACTCACACACAGAGGCACATGGCCCAGCCTCCTCTACCACCTTTCCTGAAATTCTGAGACAGACGCAGACACAGGGGACCCAGGAACAAAGCAGGGCAGCCAGCCCAGTTCCACACACCTGCAGGCAGAGGGGGACTGGGTCACGCACACACTCGCACACATGCACACACACTCACACAGGGAGCAGAGCTGGCCTCCCCAGGGGTCGGAGCTGCCTGAAGTTCAACACCCAGGATGGAGCCGCATGCTCCCAAGTCTTGAGTTTGCCTTTCTTGAAGGAGGCATGCTGGGTTCTGGGACTCTCCGGTCTTTCCCACAGGTCTCTCACAAGACCCCAAAACCCTTTCTTTCCCAGGGGTATCTGCCCCTTTTCTTCCTCCAGAGGAGTGGGGCATGAAGCCTCTACCCACCCAGTGCCCACAGCCACAGCGCTCCCCCTTTGTCCTTAAGGCCCCACTGTGGCTGCGCAGGAAGAGAATGGGGTTCCCAGAAGTGGCGCCCTGCCCCCACTCCCACCATTGGGGTGCTTGCCAGTGACCCTCTTTCACCTGACCCCGCCAAAGGTGTCGCACCTCGGACACCACGGGCCCACTGCTCCCCTGCCCCTGCTGCCCCAAAGCCCCACCACACTTCTGGGCCGGGCGGCAGGAAGGGGACGGGAGTCGGGGTCATGCGAAGCAGAGGCCCGGGGAGCTGCGGGCTGCGGGCGGGGCGGGGCGGGGCGGCGCGATGCGGGGCCAGCAGCTCAGCCCCGCTACCCCTACTGGCGCCCTCGGGGGATGAATGTCCCTCCTGACGGTCTCTTTACTTATTGATGGACTGATCCTGCTCGTTAATTCCCCAGCCCTCGTTAAAAATGAAAAGGCGCCGTTTGTGCTTGTACAAACCCGAGAGCCAGGATGGATGTGCGGGGGGTGGGGCGGGCGGCGCCACTGCATTGGACACCGGCTCGGCCACGCCCATGGGGGGAGCGGGCGGAGGGGAGGGGGCGCGGCGCTTAGACTGGGGGCTCGATTCTCAGTCTGCGCGTGTGTGCCTGCGGTGCTTTATGCGGGAGGCAGGGCGTGTGTGTGTGTGTGTGTGTGTGTGTGTGTGTAGCTGCTCGCGTGCGAATGCCTGTGCGTCCTAAGTCTGTCCCTGAATATGTCCCTAAATACATGGCTTTGGGCATATACACAGAAGTATAGGGCCGAGACCCCGGTAAACGCAGGGTGTGCGTGCATGCATGCGTGTCCATGTGGTCTGAATTTCTATGGAAGTGCCCCTGACTATGTGGACAGGTGAGTCACCTGTGTGCACCCTTAGGAAAATTCCCGAGCCTGTAATTGTAGGGGGCAGTGTGCAGGGCCAGGCACCGCCCTCCAAGGGGCCCTCAGGAGCCTCACCAGTTTGCGCTGACACCAGTGGCAGAGGCCGCAGAGGACGACAGTGACGCTAAGGCTGACGGTGATGATGGCAGAGACCAGCAGGACGTCGCGCGAGGGCGCCCCTGGGGAGGACAGGTACAGGTCAGACCCTCATTGGCCAGGGTCATCCTCCCTCAGCCCAGAGCCCTCCAGAACCACCACCCTACCCTTCCATCTGGCTCCTTCACCGGGAGCTCTGAACCCAGGTTCTACTCCCAGTTCTGCCTTGCTTGATGAACTTGGTAGTTTCTCTCTGTGTGCCTCAGTTTTCTCATCTGTAAAATGGGGAAACTGTGCCAGTTGACATCTTTCTCTGTCTCTCCCTGCATGGACCCTGTGTGAGTCCGTGGGATCTGTGCCATCCTCCAAACTTGAAACCCTCAAAGGGAGGGCCAAATGTGCTCCTCAGCTCAGCCAGACTTCATCTGTCCATCAAATCCCTCCACAGGCCACTGCTCCTGGATGGCCTTTTCACACAGCACTCTTCTAACCGCTACCCCGACGACACACACACTCTGAGTCACAACTCCAGTCAAATTTGTCCAAAGGGTCCTTATTAGCTCTGACAGCCCCTCTGAAGACATCTGCCTCATGGGCAGTAGCCAGTCGTCTTGTTTCCCAAGATTCACCAGCCATATGTGTAGTCAAAGGAATCTCTGGAACCCTCTGGCCAGCTGTTGCCCCCTTTAGCCAAGCTTTCTTTGGTCTGGAAGCCCACCCACTGGCCTCTGCACATCCCTATTCCCCGAGCTCCCACACCCCCGCAACACCATGGCTACAGCCCATCTGTAATTCCTAAATGCTCTCATCCCAAGTGCCGAGGGGCCATAAACTTCAGGAGTGGAAACCTTGACACCCTTGCTAAAGATGAGACCTGTCCTGGGAGGAAAATCTCAGGCCTCTGTCCGAATCCCACCCCTTCCCAGGCTGTGTGTCTTCCACCAGTCACAGAAGCACTTAGTTTCTTCCTCTGTAAATGCAGATCAGACCTCCTCCCCCACCCTCCTCACGGGTGATTGTAAACATTAGCCCAAACCAAATGAAAGGAAGGCAAAAACCTGGAGGAAAAATTCTCATGTGGGGCAGTGAGTGGAGACCTGCATAGATCACACATGCGCTATAAATCTGTTTGTGCTAGGATGCGTCCTAAAGCCAAGGAGATGCTGTTTATTTACAGAGGAGCCTGCGTGGGCTTTTTGGTGCCAGTGATCGCGGTAATTAAGAGTTGACGATATCTGTCTGGTCCTGGTTCCTGCGGTTTTAGCTTCTGCCTTTCTTCCTCTCCCAGTCTCTCTTACTTGGCCATGGAGCCTGGTGGAGGAGGGCCCAGCAGTCACCCTCAGGGATGACTCTCATCAACTCTCAGGGGCCTCTGGGCTCCCTCCCTCCTCCACTCCAGCACCCTGGGCAGTCCTTTCTCTACCTGCTCTACTAGAACCCTCATTGGGCCCCACCTCTCCCTTCTTGACTTCCTGAGCCTCCTAGTTGTGGGGAAAGGCCACCCTTGTAAGGCTCCCACCTGTCCACCTGCCAGGCAAATCCAGCCTCCTCCTGTACCAAGTCTGCAGCCTCAACCCCCCGGGAGCCTCTGCACCCAGTTCATTTTCAACCTCAGGGCCCAGGGCACCCATAAGCTCTGACCTGGACAACCTGCAGACACCAAGGTCCTGCCCCTCCCTCTCCTGGGCTGAGGAGCACAGCTCTGCAAGGCTGGAGGGGCCACATTTGTCAAAGTTCTCAGGTCAAATAAGAGAACTAGGACTCTGATCTCCAAGCTTCTGAGGGAGAATAGGAGCAGGGCACTCCATCACAGCCCCACGGCCCATGGCCAGGCCTCCAGGGAAGGGATGGGCAAAGGTGCCTTCTGGACATGAGATCTGTTTTCCAGCTCTCCCCATGGAACCTGCCCAGCCCCACTGGAAGGGCTAGGGGAGCTATGTGGGCTGAAAGCAAGTGAGCCCACACTTTCCTTTGTTTAACTCACTTTGAAATAAAGTAAACTCCATTCTAGGGGAGCTATGTGGGCTGAAAGCAAGTGAGCCCACACTTTCCTTTGTTTAACTCACTTTGAAATAAAGTAAACTCCATTCCTTACGCTGAGGCTTTTCCCTCGGCAACTATCCTATTAAGATATAGGCCCGGCGCGCGGTGGCTCAAAGCACTGTAATCCCAGCACTTTGGGAGGGAGACGGGCGGATCACGAGGTCAGGAGATGCAGACCATCCTGGCTAAACACGGTGAAACCCCGTCCTCTACTAAAAATACAAAAACTAGCCGGGCGACAGTGGCGGGCGCCTGTAGTCCCAGCTACTCGGGAGGCTGAGGCAGGAGAATGGCGTAAACTGACTGGATGGCGGAGCTTGCAGTGAGCTGAGATCGTGGCACTGCACTCCAGTCCCCCGGGCGACAGAGCCGAGACTCCGCCCTCAAAAAAAAAAAAAAAAAAAAAAAAAAAAAGAATATATTATGAGTGGGCGTGGTGGCTCAGGCTCACGCCTGTAATCCCAAGCACTTGGGAGCCAGAGGCAAGGCCAGATCACTTAAGGTCAAGAATTTGAGGCCAACATGGTGAAACCCCATCTCTACTACAAATACAAAAAATTAGCTGGGCGTGGTGACGTGTGCCTATAGTCCCAGCTGCTTAGGAGGCTGAGGCATGAGAATCGATTAGCTTGAACTCTGCCATGGGGATTGGAGGGAGGCGGAGGTTTTAGTGAGCCCAGATTGCACCACAGCACTCCAGCTGGGCAACAGAGCAAGACTCAGTCTCAAAAAAAAAAAAAAAAAAAAAATATATATATATATACACACACACACACACACATATATATATATATAAATTATGAGGGTGTGTGTTTGTGGGGGGACAGGCCCTGCCCACAGGGAACTACCACTCCAACGGGGAAGACAAGTTAGAATTAAGTTATCTCGGCCGGGTGTGGTAGCTCACGCCTGTAATCCCAGCACTTTGGGAGGCCAAGGCTGGCGGATCACGAGGTCAGGAGATCAAGACCATCCTGGCTAACACAGTGAAACCCCATATCTACTAAAAATACAAAAAAAAAAAAAAAAAAAAAAATTAGCCGGGCACGGTGGCAGGCACCTGTAGTCCCAGCTACTCAGGAGGCTGAGGCAGGAGAATGGCATGAACCCAGGAGGCGGAGTTTGCAGTGAGCCGAGATTGCCCCACTGCACTCCAGCCTGGGCGACAGAGCGAGACTCCGTCTCAAAAAAAAAAAAAAAAAAAAGTTATCTCCTAGCATGCTAGGTGCTCTAGAACCATCAAACACAGGACACCCAGCCAGCGGGCCCCAGACTCCAAAAGACCTGAGAAAAAGACCCAAGTGTGAGTACCACCTCGCCTCTTTTTGTTGAGACGGAGTTCTGCTCTTTTCACCCAGGCTGGAGTGCAATGGCGTGATCTCAGCTCACTGCAACCTCCACCTCCAGGGTTCAAGCGATTCTCCTGCCTCAGCCTCCCGAATAGCTGGGATAACAGGCACCCACCACCACGTCCGGTTAATTTTTTGTATTTTTAGTAGATAAGGGATTTCACCACATTGGCCAGGCTGGTCTTGAACTCCTGACCTCAGGTGATCCACCCGCCTCGGCCTCCCAAAGTACTGGGAATACAGGCATGAGCCATTGCGCCCAGCCACACCTCTACCTCTTAACAGCTGTGTGACTTTGGACAAGTATCTTAACCACTCAGTGTCTCCCACAGGGTTGCTGTTAGCACTCAATAGATGGGTACCATTAGTATGGTTGTTGGTATTTGTTTTATCTCAGGCATAAACAAAGGACCCTGGGAGCACAAATGAGAACTTTATCAATCTTGCGGGACAAGTGAGCTATCTGGGAAGGACACCCTGAGGAGGTGGTGTTTGGCGTAGTCTGAAGATGGAAGTGAGGCGGAAGTAGGATATTCCAGGCAGAGGAAAAGGCGTGGAGGTGGGAAAAGTGTTAGGCACATTGTTTGAGGAGCCAGACTTAGGGTATGGGGAGTGAATTCAGGGAGACCAGCCTGGAAGGAAAGGAGGGCCTGACAGGGAAGGAAGGGGCTTGTCTATCCAGCTGAGGGGCTTGTTTTGTTCTGTAGACCACGGGAGCCATGGTAGGCTTTTGAGCAGGGGAAGGATGGGATCAGAAGGGTGTTTCACAAGCTCATGATCTGGTAGCTACAGTAGGGAGCAGCTGGAGGTCATGGCCACACTCCAGGTAGGCTCCTCTGCTCTGGTGCCCTCTCCACACTTCCCCCTCCCCCATATACCTCTTTGCTACAGGGAATTCTCTAAGGGGTCACCTTCCTGGAGCTCCCTTCTTTTTTTGTCAAACAGGATCCTTCTCAAAAACTAATCCTCAACCCCTGCTGCAGGTCAGAGAGTCCCTAGGGACAGAAGCCTGTCAATCCCAGAGTCCAGTGGGCACACTCTGAAAGGCCCCCAGAAACCCAAAAGAACACCCATCTTAAGTAATTAGCATTCTGTGGGCATGGCAGAATGAGCCCTAGGCTTGGGGTCTAGGAGAACTAGGCTGAGACCCTAGTCCAGCTGCTAACTGGCCGTGTGGCAGGCAAGACACTCGACTCTTGGATATCAGTGCTTTCATCTGGGGAAGAGCTGACCCTGACCCTTCCCCTTCAGAGGACAAGCCAGGTATTCCAGGTGCTCCACATGCAGTCACAACGACAACAGAGATAAGCATTATGAGTCGTCCCCATTTTACAGATGGTGAAACTGAGGAACAGAGAGGTCAAATACCATGTCCAAGTTCAAAGCCAGGGTTTGAACTGAGGCAGTCCGACTCGGATTCTATACTCTTTGCTTTGACATCACACCAACTACAGAGGTACATGGTTAGTTTTCAAGGTGCACTCTTTGGAACCCTTAGGGTTGCCTGGAGTCTCTCTGGGGCTCTGGGGAGTGGAGGCTGAGCAGATAAGGCTGTGATCCCTCAAGCCCTCTTCAGTCACAGTAGCACTGTTTCCTTTTGTGCTCTTGAGTTTTTGCAGAAAATTCCATTTGGAGAAGGGGTTGTGTTGCTAAGGAAAGTTGAACTCCTCTGGATGAGTGACCCCAGGGTCCCCTATAGTGTGGGTGGCTGCTGTCATCTTCCAGGCAGCTGGTGCAGCCCCCACAGATTCCCCAGACCTTCAGCCTCCCTCGGACAGCCCTCAAAGGCAGGGTGAAATAAACACTTGCCACTGCAAATTGCATCGATGTTGTGAATAAAAGTGACTTGATGTCCTCGGCCAGCACGCTGATATCCTAAGGAGATCCTAAGAAGATCCTAAGGGAGATGTCGCCATCAAGGGGTACAAGCGTGTTCTTGCCTACCAGCCAGAGTGAACCATTTCCTGCGTATGGAGTCACTGTGTCTCCAGCTGGAAGGAACCTTGAAAGTCATGAAGTCAGGCCCAGGGATGCACAAAGCCCACGGGCAGCCCTGTTGGTGACAGGGAGCTTCCGCAGGGAGCAGAAGGCAGGAAGCAGGTCCTTCCTGGACGGGCATTGTTAGGGAGGGCTGCTGTGCCTCTCGCAGAACTGAATCTGTCTCCCTAGAAACTTCCATGCTGGTCCTGAGCCTGCCCTCCGGAGCTGCCAGGAACGAGCCAGCTGCCTCTACCACATGACAGGCCTCCAAATCCTTGCCGACAGTTCTAATGTCCCCTTCAAGTCTTCTCCAGGCAAAGCCGCCCCAGCCCTCTAACCCCTCCTCAGATGACATGCATGGTTTCAAGTCCCCTTAATGTCAGCATATTAACACTGGGGGAAAGAAAATATTGCAGCCCTAGTCAGCCTTTTGACAGGGCTGAGTGCCACAACCTATCCTTGGGCAGAGGAGACATCCTGGGTCCCGGGGGGTAAGGTACAGCGTAGACAAGGGCAGACAGGCAACATCAGGAAACCTGGGAGGCAGGGTGAACCAGGAGCTAGGCAGAGTCAGACCTCCTGGGTCCAATGCCAGGTGGGGGGGGGTGTCTTGGGAGTGAGGTATGAGCTGGAGCAGGCTGCTGCCCCTCTGCCCAGGCCTGTGGTGGGCATATCAGCTGACTACAGCTCAGGATGAAGGGTCTAACTGAGTCCTGTGTGCTTTGCTGGGTCCTGTGGGCACATCCTATGCTCCTGGCCATGCCACCCCCCAAGGAGATCGCAGGGTAAGGTCTGTGTACCCCAGGAAGTGGCCTGCCTCTGAGGATGGACAAGATGCCCATGCACAGCCTTCCCTTCTAGCATCTCAGTGCCATGAGAGCAGAGCTTGGTCTCCTATTCACCACTGTATTCTCAGCACCAACGGTGGAGCATATAATAGGTGCTCAATAAATGCTTATTGAAAGAATGAAGGAGGAAGAATCCCAGGCCTCCAGGAACAAAGATAATAATAGGTGCTACTATTTATTAAGCACCTACTATATACCACACTACAGGGTCCACGAAGAAAGGGGCTGTATCTGCTTTGCTCACTCCAGTATCCTCTATGACAAGCTCAGTGTCTGACACACAGGAGGTGCTCAGCAAATATTTGTTGAATGTTCAATGCTTGTATGTTATCTCATTTGTCACCCAAATAAGACGGAAGAGAAGAGATGGGAGAGGCTGCAGTGATGAGTTGAGAGCTCTCTTTTACAAGCAGGTGTGTGCACACATGTACACACACACACACACACACACACACACACACACACCCCAGGACCCTTTCTGTTCTTTCCGCATGTTCAACTTTGCCTGACAAACTCCTGATTTTTTTAAGCCCAGATGAAAAGACCTCCTCCAGGAAGCCTCCCTTAGTCTGCCCAGTGGGAATTAATTTCTCCTCCCTCTGAGTTTCCAGCATACTGGGCCTACATTCTTCTTTTAGAGTATAGTGATTAGTGCCAGGCCTCTGAAGTCAGATTGCTCAGGCTCAAATTCTGGCTCTGATTCTTCCAAGCCATGTAACCTAAATGCTGTGTGCCTTGGTTTCCCCATCTGTAAACGAGGGTTAATAATAGCATAGTCTCACAGGACTATGGTGAGGTTTAAAGGAATTAGCATGTACAACGCACTCAGCACAGTGCCTGACACGGAATAAGTAGGCACTAAATGCTAGCTATTATCATAGCATTATCACATCGTGCCCTGGATTAGAGATATCTGGGGCACGGAGTTGGCACTCAATAGTGTTGAATGAAATACTGGACTGGATACACTCTAGTTTTCTCCACAGGATGGCAGAGGTCAGAGGTCACATCTTACTCAATTTTGTGCACCACTGACCCCTCCCAGGACCTGCAGGGCTTGACCAAAGCAAGCATCAGTGAGCACCTACGGTATGGAAGAGGAGGGCTAAGGCATGGGGACATGGGGTCAGGGGTGACAGGTGGAAGCCAGGCTGGGCCTCAGGTGTGAACTGCCGACCCAACCCAGTCCCTTACCAGGGCTCAGCCCTGACTCCCAACTCCTTCTCATCTCCTCAGCAAGACATGATTTATGGATGAACGGAATCAAACAGGGCTGCTGGCTGCTGGGATGCCCTGGGGAGCTGCAGGAGAGGGAATGGCTTTCTGAGGGCAAGCTCACCAGCTGCCCAGAGGGGAACGGGAGGGGGGCCGCAGGAGCAGTGGGCACATGCACACAGGCCACAGACACGAGCCACAGAGACTCACCCTGGCACAGACACCCATGCACACATGCACACACACCCATGGCCATGGCCACAAGCAGATGCCCAGCCAGCTCCGCCATTCACGAGCTCTAGGCATTCACGTACTTCCTCTAGCCTGGAATTCTCTTCCCATGAATTTGCCATCACTTGTCTACTCAGATTCTGTCTGTCCTTCTGAGGCAGAGAGGTGGGATATGTTGTAGACTTGGAGGCAGATGACCTGGGTTCACGCCCCAGCTCTGCCCCTGGCCAACTACGTTACCCAGGGCAAGGCCCATGCTGGGCCTGAACACTTTACCTTCAAATGATTATTATAACCCCTGACCTTCCCTGCTGGGGTGCTGTCACCATCAAATAATAGCTAACATTAGTTGAGTGCACACAGTGTGGCAGATACTGCGCCATGAAGTTTACATGAACCATCTCCACAACCTCGGACCATTATTATCTCCATTTCACAGGGGAAGAAACTAAGGCATGGGGAATAATAGGTGCTTGAGCCCATCCTTTCCTACCCAGCCACAGTGACCTCCCTTTGAGCTGACGAATGTGATGGCATTCTGTAATGTGCTAGACTGTACAACCTAGCCACACTTTCCTCTTTCCCACAAGCAGGCCAACCCTTGTCACACTTATGACGCTTTGCCTAGGCTGTTCCTTCTTCCTGGAATGCCTTTCCTTCTCTATCTTCAAAGCGACTAAACAAAGATGGTCTCCCCTCCTACAGTCCTTTCTGCCTCCCTAGTAACTATGACAATTAACTATTTTGGGTTAATAATTAGCTCTTTCTATGTCCTTCCCCAACTGGGCACACTTAGAGGATTGAGACCCCCAGCTCACTCATCTTTGAAGACCAAAGTCTGGTACACAGGAGAGGTTGGATAAGTAATTGCTAAACAAATTCATGAAATCATTCAAGGTCTCACACAAGCCCACCTCCTCCAAGAAGCCCTCCCCAATGATAGGCACTCATAGCAGTCTCTTCCTTCTCCAAACTTGAATTAATGGATCCATTTGTCAACCTCCTTTTCTTGGGGATAGACCTGACCCCCACAAGCAGGGCAACAGGATAATATCCTGTCTCCCAATTGCTCAGGGTCTCCCACAGCATGTAGCCTAGGTCAAGGTGCAGAGAGCCTGCTGGACCTACTGGGAATCTGTGCCTATAGGCTCTTTCCCCGAGAATTCATGTGTGCTCACACTCTCAGATGGTGACATGCACACTCCCCACACTCAGCCCTTCCAGAGTTGCTCCATCACCCCCAAGCTCTCCTGACCTAGACTGCTTCTTCTCCTGGAGGCTCTTACAGGCATTCACAGGTCCCAGGCCACTGCTCTCCTTCCCAAGTGTCTTTCATCAAAGTAACTAACGTATGCTTGGCATTGAATCATGTCCGTAGACCTCAGCACCCCTCTGAGGGTAAATACTCTTACGCCCATTTTACAAAGAAGGAAACTGAGGTTCAGGAGGGTTAAGTGCTTGCCCAGTAACACACAGCAGAAGAGAGGTAAAGCCAGGATTAGATTGCAGGTCTATAAGACCTCAAACCCTGTGGCTCTTACTCTTGTTCCACTCTAGGGGAGCCATGCCTTGAAATAAGACACTCTGAGAATAGACAGAAAAGAAGAAAGAACCTGAGCGGACACAGACAGCAGTCAGGGAAAGGGCTCCCACTCTCCCAAGAATGTTACCAGTTAGAGCCATGCCCAAATTACCCCAGGTACTTCAGAGACTCCTCTGACACACACACATGTCCTGGGGCTCCTTCCCCCCCTCCACTGGCCCAGGCATTGGCCTCAGAGAAGCACCTTCAATAGATGAAGGCTCAGCTGGCCTCAGGGTCCCAGGACAGGTTGGGGGTTGGGTGTCTGGCACTGGACAGTCTAGGAGTGGGAAGAGGAGGAAAATGGGGTGTCCCAAGGACTTGCCCAGGGCTCTGTCTCTGGTACTCATCAGGGTGCAACCACTACTCTGGAGATAAAGCAGAATGCTGCTGGGGGTGGTTGGGGCTACATCTGCCAGCATGTCCCCATCCTGAGCCTGCCTCCTCCCACCTGATTCTGCAATACACGTCAAGGCCCAGCACTTCCCCACCCCCATCTTTTGGTGGCTCCCGATGACGTTCAAGGTGGGAAACAGTGAAAGCTGGAGTCACAGGTTTCCATAGGAAGCACCCTCCATGCGCATGCTGAGCAGATGGAAATGGGGGAAGATGGCAGGCATTTACAAGTGGGCAGAGCTTACCAGCTCCAGGGTGATCCGGGCATGGGAAGGGGGACATTTTTGGTGCCTATCCTGCTTCCCTCCCTCCCCTCAACCCAACACACACAAGAAAGCCAGAAAGAGGCAGAGTTGGGGAGAAAGGAACAGAAAGCCAGTGAGCTAAACCCTGCACCCCAGACAATCAGGCAAAGCTCCAGGTCTTGCCATCTTGCAGAATTTCCTGACCTCTTTCCACTGTAAGACTCCCCCTTCCAGGCCACCCACCTTGGGAACAGGGCCAGCTCTTCTCTTGCAAGAGGACAAAGAAATTGGGATAGGCGAGAAGGATAAAAGAAGAAAGAGGGGAGAACGACCAGCACTTATTTCCCAGGAAAGCTGGGCCTTGGACCTACCCCCAACCCATGCCCTCTGGACATTCTCTGAGTGTCCTTTGGAAAGTTGTGGAGGTGCCCACAACCCCTCGGGCTTCACCCAGGGTGGGAACTAGGCTAGCAAAAGAGGAAGCCCAAGGGGAATTGTTTTGGAAAGTTACAAGTAGCTGAAAATAGGGGCTCAGCACGAGCAAGCTTCCTCAACCTTGACTGTAATAAAAACAGATAATGTGTGAGTGAGCTAGGGAGAGTGCGCTGGCAGGGGCCGCAGAGGCCGGCTGGATGCAGACGGTTTAGAATTCAGAGGAGGTGCCAAGTGAGTAAACAGCGAATGAAGGATTATCTGGATGGGCCAGCAGCCGTTCCAGCAAGAAATTGGACGGGGACATGTCGGGATCCACAAGCACACCTACTCCTCATCAGAGAGCGAGGCCTGGTAAGCTATGAGGACCTTGTCCACACCTTCCCCACCTCTTCTCTCTCTTCCAGTTGACACATGGCCTTGGTAATAATGGCTTATATCTGTACAGTGCAGAGCAGTTTATAAAGTGTTCCACAGTTTACCGAGGGTTTCACATGCATTATTGAATTTAATGGAGGTGATGGTATCTTCTGCTCAGTGACCCCCTCACTTCACCTCACCACAGCCACTCCTACCTCCCACAATTCCTGGCCTAGGGAGGCCTGGTGCATCTGGCTTCAGTATTCAGCCTCAAAAGAGGGGGAAGGGGAGACTGGCCATCTGTAGACCCCAGAGAGCTGCTAAGCCCAGAAATCATCAGGGCCAAAGCCATTCAGGATGGAAAGGGCCAGGTGCCAGCTCTGAACTGGGAGCCCAGGCTGAAGAGTGGCTAGCCAGGAGTTAGCTCGGAACCTGACACCCTTCCCACCCACCTTGATCCCAAAGCTGATGAGCCACCTGAGCAGCTGTGAAAATGATCATGTCTGTCAGAGCATCCGGAGTCCAAGAAAGGTGGGGTTCAGACTGGAGGCGGGGGGGCCTCTTCGCCGGGAATGTGGAGCAGAGGCAGGACCAGGGACGTGTGATGATTAAGTGTGGGCCTTGACCACTAGTTACTCCTATGAATAATGCATTGTTGTGCCTTGGCCTAAATCAGCATCTTATTGTTATTAATAATACACGCTGCAGAGAAGCTGGGGTTGGAACTGTATGCTATGTTTCATTTAAGAATCTCAGAGCACTTAAAAGCTCCTCATGCTGATGACTCAACTTTATCTCCCCAAGTCATAGGCTTCCTCACGGGCCACCTGCCCGAATGCCCTCCCACCTGAGGCTTGGAGCTGTGAAGGCCACCGGGGCTAGAAATCTTCCATCCTGGGATTCAAATCCATGGCCAGGGCTTATGGTTGGGAAGGGAAGTACACTTAATCTTTGCCAGCTCGAGGGCTCTTGGGGGATGCAACATAATGTGAAGCTTCCAGAGAGGTTTCAGGACAGAGATAACTAGTGGGAATCCAGGGGCGGGAGAGACAGACAGAGAGAGACCACTGGAGATCTGAATCCCGTTCTGTCACTTGCCAGTTGTGTGACCTTAGGCTACTCACTCAACTCTCTCGTCCTAAGCCTCCTGGCTGGAATGCAGGGTCTGAGAGTCCCTCTACGAGATGCCGTTCTATCATATTCAGGGGTATCATTTACACGGCAAATATTAGGATGGAGCCATAGAGCGTCCCGCCCCCCCCCCGAGAGCTGTCCACGGTGCTGAAACAGCTGTCGGCCACGCGGCTCCTTGTCCTTGGTGCTGAAACAGAACTCACTCCTGGGGCTGCGCCCTCTTCCAGGTCGCCCTTTGCGCAGCTCCCAGCGAGCAGGATCCGAGACTGTGCATAGTGATTCCGCCTTCCTCTGCCAGTGCCTCCCTGATCAACCCTCAGCTGAAGCTATGGCAGCAACCAGCGACAAGAGCCCCCTTTCCTCGAGTTAAGTCCTCGGATGCTGAAGACCCCAGTCCTGACTCAGGACAAAAAGGGCCGCCCCACGAACGTGGTAAATACCACGCCCCATTCCCTCCCGGGGCCCGCCGCACTGCCTCCTGGTGGCTGGCGCGGGCACTGCACCCCGGCGGGCGCACAGACGGTCCCCAGCGGCGGCCTGGGCCGGCGGGGAAGCAGCGGCAGACGGTTCTCCGGCCCCCGCCGCCCCCTCACCACTCCTGGGGCAATCTGGCGCTCAGAGCTTGCAGCGTTGCCCGACACCCGCAAACTCCAGTCTGTCTGCGTCCTGGCCGCCTTGGGGCTGCCCGGGTCACAGTGCAGGCTCAACCCAGGTGGGCAGACCTGGGGTAGGCAAAACTTCCTGCTCCCTCCTCCAAGGTGGGTGGGGAAGGCTTGTTTAAACAAACACCAACCTTTCCTCTGTGGCCTCCCCCAGCAGAGGCTCCACACCTCTCCCCCATCCAAACAAGAACTTTGCCCACACACCCCGCCCCAGGAAAATGTGAGGTTGCAGGAGAATGCCGTAATTGCAGTCCACTCCTGTTCCCCCACCCTACAGGTGGGGGCTCTTTGAGAGGCAGATCTGCTTGGTGTTTCTAGGGACTGCTTGATATGAACCTTACTGGGTTGTAGAGATTCTCCCCTTCCAAAACAAAAGCAAAACAAATAATACCACCTGAAGATAGCACCCAAAACCACAGCTTCTCTGGAGTCAAGGGAGTCAAAATAATAGCCCTTAATTACAGTAGACATAGCTAAATGAGACATATGTATCATTTATTGAGCACTTACTGTATGCCAAGGACTGTGCTAAGAGCTCTGCAAACATGATCTCATTTAGCCTTCCAGCCACCCTGCCTCCCCAGGAGGAAGCATCATGCTCAGCCTCCTACAGAGGAGGGAAGTAAGGATCAGAAAGGGAGGTGACCACTCAGGCTGCCGCAGCCAGCGAGGGCTGAGACGGGCATGGGAGAGTGCATCCGTCTGCCTTTACTCTTGCCATTCAGCTGGATCTACCACACCATCCTTCCATGTCCTAGAGGCCACACTATCCCTCAGGTTTCTCCAAGACCACTCCAGTCCCCCACCATCCTCACCTCTCGGCTGAGAGCCACGTGGAGGAAGAGAGTAACACCTTGCACTCTGTAGCACTTTACAGCCTGCCAAGTGCTTTCAGAGCCACTGTCTGAATTGACCCTCATGATCCTGAGGGGTGAAGTGGGCAAGGATGGCCCTGTTCTGATTTTATAAGAGAGAAAAGTATGGCTCAAAGGAATAAATGGCTTGCCCCAAGTCACACAGTGAGCAGTGGGACCAGAACTCAGGCAAAGACGGTGGGACACTCAGTCCAGTGCACTCTTCCCACTTCCCTAAGGCTGGGGTGCTGGGGACAAGCCAGACAGGGAGTCATAGGGGCTTTCATCTCCTGAGGGGCTTCCTGAGGCCAGGACCTGGGCTGCTTCCCCTCTCCTCCTCCCTGGGGTCCATTGGTTGGCTCAGCTTTAACTTGGAGTCTCGGAGTCTCATTCTAAATGAATTTTTTTTTTCCAGGCAATTACCTCCTGCTAATTAGGAGGCAGGGCTGCCAGTCCCTGGGCCCTGGACTGACCCTTTTCTCAACTCACAGAGGGCAGGGGGGTTGTGGAGGTACTGGGTAGCAGCTCCAGCCACAGAAACTGCCTGGGTCAGGGTCCTGTCAGGGCAGGGGATGCTGGTGGAGGAGCAAAGAGCTCCACAGAACTGGAAGAAGGGAGGCAGGGATTCTGGGGAGGGAGGGACTCTGAAGTGGGAGAGAGCAAGGGAACAAAAAGCTGGAAGGAGCCTGGACATGCCCATGCAGAGTAAGTGAGAGAGACCTGGGCTCTGGGGCAGCAGAGGGAGCCAGGAGGAGCTAGAAAAATGGGGACACATCAAAGGAAGAAAGGAGGAATCTCAGGAACCAGAGAGACAGGAAGGGGTAGCAATCTCCCCTCTATGGAAGGAGAGGAAGTGAGAAGGTGCACCAGAAAATGGTCAAGATTACAGAAGGGGCAGAGGCAGAGAGAGAGAGAGATACTGGAAGCCTCCAGGAAGGGGAAGGGGAGAGGAAGGACAGGGAGGAAGGAGGAATTGCTGAAGGAAAACCCCAGGGAGAAGGGGGAGGAGAGCGGGGGAGGACGGCTTGGAGTGGCAGCTCCCAGAGCCCCAGGAAGGGCTTTCTCTACGTCATTGTCCTTGAGCTTCCCCCAATGTCAGTGCCCAGCCAGCCAGGCCTGCACACCCTCCTACGCAGCCACAGGTGCGGGCGGGCATGATGGCAGGCCACCAGCCGGCTCAGGCCCCAGATGCTCCACTCACCCGGGGCAGCCAGCTGACCTCCCTCCCTGCCAACCTGCCACCCCCTCAAGTAGGCCGAGCCAGGGGCCCTCCTGGGCCACACAGCAACACAACCAGGAGCTTCTGGGGCTGTGTCCAGCCTCTCCACTTTCAGAGGGAGGATCAAGGCACAGAGAGGAAACGGTGCCTGTCCAAGGTCAAGTGAGTGATGAGGCCAGACGCAGAGGGCTCAGGGGCTAAGTCCTACTGGTGGGTCCTGTTCCCTTCTGGGCAAAGGGCAACAATGGGAGACAAAGACAAGTCATGGCTGCCAGCAAGTCAGTCCTGATCAAAGCTCTCTGGAGTGTGGGGTGGCAGGCAGAAGGGAGTGAGGGTGGCCAGGGGCTGGAAGGGAACCAAAGGAAATCACATTTATGGAGCATAGGGTGAGATGGTTATAACTGTAACAAACATTATTGAGCACTTACTAGGTACAGTGTGCCAGCCACTTAAGACATTACATGCAGGATCTCATTTGATCCCAACAACACTATAAAGTATGTATCACTACTATTCCATTATAGGGAAAAAAACTGAGACGCAGCAGGGTTGGGTGACCTGGCCAAGTCCACACAGCTAGCCAGTGGCATGGTTCTGACTCATGCAGCTGGTCATTTTGAGGCCACTGCCCTGAAGATCCCTCAACATTATCTGAAGATGTGCAGGTCCCTGAGTTCCCAAGGTCCCAGAACAGCCCTGGCACAATCTAAGCCCCACACTCCAGTAGGACTGCAATCCATGAGGTCCACGACTTGAACAAGCCCTGTCTTAAGGCGTTAGAGTCTGGTTTTTAGTCTTAGTTCTGCCACTAACTTACTATGTGACTTTGGACAGGTCATTGTCCCTCTGTGGGCCTTCATATTCCCACCTGTACCATCAAAGGGTAGGACAAGATAATAAGAAGAACTACTAAGTACATGGTGCTAACTCTGTGACAGGCACAGTTCTAGGTGGTTTACAGATACTAACTCACTGAATTTTCCCAACAGTCCCATGAGGGTGCTATTATTCCCTCCATTTTACAGGTGGGAAACGAAGCACTGAAAGGTTAAGTCAGTTGCCCAGGGCCACAAAGCAAGTCAGCACATGGCACATCTAGGATTTGAGCCTCATTACTTTTGATCCAGAGTCCCTATGCCCTGGCCACCACTCTGCATTCTTTCCCTAAGGACCCTCTCAGCCCCTGCTTGTCGCCCCACAGACGTGTGCCCATGTGCCTCTGCACAGACACACCTACCATCGTGTTTCCACGCGGGAAGCACACAGACAGTCATGCATCTGCATGAAGTGAGGTATGTTAGCTCATGCTCCCACACCCACTCCTGTGCCTTCACCTAATTTCTACCTGAAGTAGCCAGGCTGGGTCACACATGTCCACAAGCATCCCAGCACCAAAACAAGCCGACTCTAGCAGGTCCATGCACACACACACATATACACGTGTTCCTGTCTCTGAGCACTGGTTGACTTGTGGGGGCCATGTGCCATGCTGCAGCGCACAGCCATGTGGCAGTGACGTGGGCCACCACACCCCTTCTCCTCTGCTTCCTTCTAGTGCCTGGGTGGCTGGCACGTCACATCCCGCACCTGCCGGCACCCCCATCCACACTGCCTTCCTCACGCCTCTCCCCTAGCAGAAGCGGGCACCTTCTCCAGGAAGGAAGCAGACTCAGGCACAGCCTGGCTCCCACGGCCCAAAGATGCCAGCCAACCTGGGGGTGGAGAGGGAGAGAGAGGCATCAACTGGAGGCTCCAGGGGGCCTCGGGTCCACAACGGCTCCTATCTGAGACTAAGCCCTCCCTTAGGTCTGAGTGCCAGAGCTGAGCTCTCAAGACTCTCGAGACACTGGCCCCCTCGGTCACTGCCAGATATGGGGTCAGATGGGGACCCTGGGGACAGAGGGTCTCCCATCATTCCTGAGCAGGACTGTGGTGCCACCTGGGCTCCTCTGGCCAAGTTACCATCGCACCCTTCACCACCCTATCCCTGGTCCCTGCTCTCTCCTCCCCCTGCCCAAGCATCTTAGAGTTCTGGGTATTTTTAGGCCTCAGCTGACAGGCTGTGAAATCACTCCCTTCGCACCTCCCCAACCAGGCGGGGGCTGAAGAGGGAGGAATGAGGTTGGGGGGGGCACACAGACAATTCATCAGGCTCCTCCAGGGCTGGCAGGTGCCAAGGAGGGAGAGAGGGGTTCCTCCCCTTCTCCTGAGAGCCTCCCCCATGAGTGAGAGGATCCCTCCACCTTGCCAGTAGAGAGAATGGAGACAGGGTGGGAAGGAGACTCCCTGCCATTCCAGGAAGAACAAAGGCTTTAGGGGATACCCCAGCATTAGAAGAGGCACTGGGACACCCTTTGAGTCCAGCTCTGCAGCCAGTACCAACTCGTAGTGCTCCCTTCTGAGAGACAGGCTGAGAGACGGGCTGGCTCGGAGCCTAGTAGGATAAGGAGGCACCAGGCAATGTAGCCCAGTGGTTAAGACCCAGGCTTTGGAGTGAGGCCAACTTGCAATCTTATTCCTGCTCTACTGAGTGACCCAGGCAAGACACTCAACCTCTCTGAGTCTCCGTTTCCTCATCTGCACTGCAGTGAATTGGATATCTCCCTTGCAAGACTGCTGTGAAGATGACAGGACATGATGAATGGAAAGAACAAGGTGGTCTGTGGACCCACCAGGCACCACCGGGAGCCTCTCCCTTGTGGCTTTCCCTAACCTTCCATTTCTCCTAGCTGCCCCTTCTCTGGGCTGCCTTTCTCATCCCAGTCTCCAAGACAGGAGTCCACAGTTCATCCTGGCATCAGGGTCTGGCACCTATCTGACCCCCACTCAGGGGGAACAAATCTCCCGCTAAGGTGGGTAGTCAACACAGACAGTCCCCACCTCCCTGCTTCCTGCTGCAGGACACACACATACACACACACACATCATGTGTGCACACGTACCCAAATGCCAACATGCATGTGTGCTGCCAGCGCCTCTGTGTGAGGGCGTTTGCCTTGGGATGACCCCTAAGGGAAGTGGGAAGACATACCCAGGCCCTGCTGTGGATGGGCCCCTGTGCCAGGGGCCGTGGGCATGGAGAGGGGGTTGGCCCGCCTAGCTGCCATGGAGACAGGTTGGCTTTGGTGGGGCTCTGGAGCTCAGGCCTGGCAGCTGGAGCAGGAGCCGTGTGGCCCCTCCCAGGCCTGGCCCTGATGCCTGGGAGGGTTATGTGGGTACAGAACAAATCCTCAAGAGGACTAACTGTGTCCACAGGGCCTTGAGCCTGCCCATTTTGGCTCTATATCCCTTGCTGGGAGGCTGTCTCTGATACCCCAAGCACCTGGGAAGCCCCCTCAGGGTGTTCATTCATGTCCACCTGCACCTGGTTACCCCCCGACTGCCTATAATCTGCCGCAAGCTTTCCAAGGGCAGAGCCCAGGCTAGCTGGACACTGCAGATCTCCCGGCAGAGGTAGGGGCAGATATGTTAATTGCTGAGACTCTAGCTCCATCTATCCGCCTGCCTCCCGACTTCCCACCCTCCACACTACCGTGCTGTCAAAGTTCTTTATAGAGACCTGCTCAAAAGCCATCCATGGCTCTCCAAATGCCTTACTTTTTAAAAGAATTTCAGTTTTCCTCTTTCAAAATGCCAACCCCTTCATAATCTGGACCAACCTACCTTCCCAAGCCTCACTTCCTGCTATTGTGCCCCAAAGGTCTCCCTTCTGGCCATGCTCAAGCACTCACTGCTGCCTCAACTGGCCAACATCCCTCAAACCTCTGAGCCATTGCATGTGCTGTCCCCACCTCACCGACTGCCTCACTTCTGCTCGCTCACATGGCAAAGCTCTTATTCTTCCTTCAGGACTCAAGGCCCTGTATCTGAAGCTCATACCCTTAGGTCTGGCTCGTGGCTGGAATCCCAGACCTACTTCTAACTGCAAGTTCGCACTTCCCAAGGTGGTTCTGAGGACGGAGGGGCTAACGCATGTTATGTGCTTAGAACAGCACCTGGCACATAGTGAGCACACATGTCTCTTGACACTGCCTCCATGAAGCCCTCCCCAACTCCTCCACCATGGAAGTAGCAGGCATGTCCTCCTTGGAGGATCCAGAACCCTCATCCCACACATCAATTGCTTGGTACAGGACAATTTTGAGAACAGCTGCCTCTGGCTGAGTGTTTACTATGGGTTGGCTCTCTGCTAAATACTTTTTCTGCCTTATCTCACCTCATCCTCCAACCACCTGAGAGGTAAGAACCATCATACCCATTTAACAGAAGATGAAACCCAAGCCCAGAGAGGTGGACTGACCTGCTCCAGAGACACAGCAGCAAGTGTCTCTGCCAGGATTCGAATCAATAGCTGTTTGACCCTAGAGCCCTAGCTCAAGCAAGCTGTCCCTGGAGGCACATATGTAAAGTGCTCAGCACATACTGAGCGCTCCACAAGGCTTGCTATTATCATGCTATTGTTATTATCAGGGGAGGACACAGGATGTGTTTGGTGACCTGAGAGGGGGAATTCCTTAAGCTGGTCCCTCTGCAAAGCACAAAACCCCCATTCCTGGAGAAAGTGTTTCCAAGGGTCCCTTGGCTGCCATCCCTGACCCTCATCCTTGGATAGTGTGCGGGGAGCCCCAGTATCTGGACCCGGGGCACTTCCTCTGAGGGGTGCTGGAGCAAGCAAATGCTTGAGGGGGCCGACCTGGGCCCAGGCCCGGCAGAGCGGGACACGGCCTGCTATGTGCCGGCCATGCTGGCCGCCGCTCTCTGGCCCCGCTGACACCACCCCATGGTAATGAGACGGATCCAATTTGTACCCAGGGCCCCGCCGGGAACAGCTGCAGCGGCAGGGTTTGAAGTAATTTAATTGGACACATTAGCCGCACGCTCTCTCCTCCACTCCCCTCATGCAGAGCCTCACGCAGGCACCCCTTCTGCCTCCGACCCCCTCATGCCAGCCTACCCTGGCTGGTGGCAGGGTGCATGCTCCACCAACCAGCTAGGACTAACAGGTAGGCACCATTCCTCTCTCATTCCTGGGGCTCCTGGGGGTTCTAGAACCAGAGGGCTCTCTAGCCCCCAGGTTCTCCCCAATCCGTGATGCAAGCAGCAACTATGGGAGCCCACTGGGGCTGGAGCTCAGACCTCTCTCTCCTGTCTCCTCTAATGGGCAGAATAGTCACCCCCCTTTCTCCTTCGGTCAGCCATGGAAGCCCCCAGCCTTCTGTACTCCAGGAAGGGCACTGAAGGAGCAGAGCCAGCAGCACACGCCTGTTTTACCAGCATCTTTTGTTTTGTCACTATCAGGGTCACTACAGAGACGATGGGCAGCCCTCCTCTTAGGGCCTGGGGAAGCAGTGCATACACACATGCACATAAACAGACCTAGTCACAAACACACAGGTGATCTCAGTTTGACCCAGACACATACACACATGCTAACAGCCCCACACCGTCATGGAAACGCTTGTATCTGTACACATGAAAGCTCCCATGATCACTCCCGTCCACACCCATGTATGCCATACAGCCAGGTAAGGCCCTGCTCCCAGCAGACAAGGACTTCGTGGCCATGCCAGCGGGTGGGAGGGTGTGGCAGGGGGTAGGCAGGGTCCCTGGCACACAGGCCCGGCCTGGCCAGGTACAGGGCCCGGGGAGGGGCCCTCCCGTAAAGCTTTCCGTCATAGCTCCCCACGCACCTCAACGCACCTTGCTACAAATACACTCATTAGCTGCTGTTTACAGCGGTCCTGGCACTCAGATGAATGCAGATATTATGGCCATCCAGCTGCCACCGGCACACGCACTAGGTACACACACAGACAGCGCCTCTCCCCCCGGCTCCGCCCTCCCCTTCCACGCGTGGGCTCAATCACATGAAGATACCAGTTCCCCAAACATGCAGCTTTGCAGGGGTTCCAGCTCACAATACCTCAGCTCCTGGTCCATTCTATCTCAAGGGGGCCTTCCAGGTGGAGGCTGCAGAGACCGCCCAGAGCAGGCCGGATGCACCCGCCCACCTTCCAACCAACTGGACCTAGAATTCCAGGCGCAAGCTCTGGGCACAGTCCAGCCCCTTCCACAGGTCCCATGCTGTCTGCCAACTCTGTTCCAGCCCTTGGGGAATTCTGCTGGGTGAGACCAAAGCTCTGCCCTCTAGACACCAGTTGGATAGGGCCCAGCAGGGCTGCCCCTGCTGCCTGGAAGGTCAGGGACCTCCATGCCCATGGAACTGACAGAATTCACCTGGCATCACCAGCTGGGGTTCCCTGGCAAGGCAGGCAGGCACTGGGGCTGGGCCTGGCACCGGCTGATGCCGGCACCTGGCCAAACCAGTCACTGCCCTGACAAGAGAAAGTTGACCTCTCGGCCACATATGCCACCTGCCGGGCACTGTCCGTGGAACACTATAGGACCAGCTCTATACAGGGCTGCCCATGCCCACCTGGGATGCCACAGTGCTCTGAGGAGCCATCAAGCCAATTCATTCTCCAGCTGGGGGTCATCAGCTCAGGACTGGGCCTCCCGCCTCCACGTGACCCCTCCCAGCTCCTCTCCCTGCTGTTCTTGGCCTCACTCCCCTGGGGGAACCAGTTATTGAAAACAAAAATGGTCCATCAAATTCAATAAGGATTCAAAGTCCCTGAGAGAATAGGGGGTAGGTGGGGAGTGGGATGGGGGGACTCAGGAGGGGGAGGGAACCATATATGGCTCCTCTGCCTGTCCCACACAACATCCTGCAATGGCGGGGCTAGAGGGTATAACAAGGGGACAGACCCCACGGGCACTCCATGTTGTCCTCAATGCCCCTTAAGTCTGAGCTTGAGGTCAGCCAGGAGCAGAACCCAGCTGCCCAGGACCTGTCTTTGCTCACCCGGCACCCACCTATTGCCCTACCTTCCAGCTGTCCCCTTACCTGTCACCTACTGGCCTGTATGTTCCCACCTCAATCCAGCCTGCTCTAACGCCCTCCCCAGTGTGAGGAGGGGCTCTGGGGCTGTCTCCCTGCCCACTATCCCCCAGCCCTCAAGTGGGCAGCTTGTTGATCAAGCTTCCCTGCAAGGCCACAGAACAGTGTGAACCAGGGCCAAGGAGGGGGCCTGTCTCCACGATAACACAACAGCTTGGGGGCACTGGCTGCCCTGGCCCATGCCCCATTGAAACCATCCTCATCCCCTCTGGGTTTTAGACTTGCCCAGCCTCAGGTCCTCCACTGTGTCCTGGCCTGTGGGGAGAGCATTTGATCTCCAGTCTGGACTCTGACCCAAGCCCAGGATGCAGGCTAGGGAGGCCCGGGTGTGTGCCGATGGGGCAGGCTTTGGGGAGGTAGGTGGCAGGAGAGAGGTTGTTGGTGAAATAGGTGGACACAGTCAGGCTTCCTTTGACCTTCCCATGCTCCAGCCCTGGCCTCTAACCCAGGTGGTCCTCAGGGCACACCCTTGATCTGCCCTTTCAGCCACACCCCTAACTTCTGTACCTCCTTCACCCGCCATCAGCCTCTTCCCCTAACTTGTGCCCAGTGAGTGGAGGGTTGGCCTGGACAATCTCGTGGATCCTTCGCCTTGAGAGAGGAGGCCTGCTGTGCCAAGGCCCCCTGCCCTGCAGGGAACAGAGCCCACTAACAGGTGGGACAAAAGAAGGCTTCAAGCATTACTGCCCCCAGGGACAAGCTCACAGAGGGCTGGGGGCAGGGCAGGCAGCCTTCAGGACCTAACCTCTGTCCTAGTGGTTCCCTCTCTGGCCTTGCTCACCAGCTCACTGCAAGGTCACCTCTCCCTCCCTCTCTCTTTTCCTGCTGCTGTCCTGCCTGCCCACTGCAACGCTGACCCCTGCAGGCCTGCTGGGGCCCGCCTGGTCTGGGGACAAGCAGTCCGAGAGACACAGGGACTTCAGGTTGAACCAGAGGGTGAAGGCCGAGGGCAGAGAGAGGCCCTGAAGTCTAGGAGGGGGCAGAAGGGAGGCTGCAGGTATGGCCTAGGGAAGCTGGGCAGAGTGTGGAGCTGGGTGTGCATGGGAGGGGGCTGGTCTGGGTTCTTCATTGGACTCTGATTATTGCCCACAGTCCCCTTCTTCATTCACAATAGATCAGGGAGCCAAGGGCCTGGGAGCCTGGGGCCCAAGTAGGGAGAGAACCGCATCGTCAGGTAAGGTCCTAGCAGTAGCTGAGCCCTGCGGGGACCTGCACAGTAAGCGGAATGAGGGAGGGAGTACCACAGGGATCCTCTGGAACCAGCGTGAGGCAAAGGGGAGCAGGAGAGGACAGATTTTTTTTTTTTTTTAAAGGATTGGGCCGCAGGTGTTCCTGAGAGTGGGATGAGAGGATCAGGATATAAAGGCACTGGCCCCTGGGGGACCAGAGGGGAGGGGAGGGGTGGCCTGAGTTACACAGAAATCAATTTGCATATCTCAGTCCCAACCAGTACCAGCCAAGGGGAGATTGGGGGGGGCAGAAATGGGGGGCACAGAGCCCTGGCTTGGGGAGCTGAGTCTGGGCAACCTTGGGAGAGCTGGGGGAAGCGGAATCGGACTTGGAACTATGGGGCCTACGAAGGTGAGCAGGGATGCCAGAGAGCAGAGGCCAGCATGAGATCTCTGACTCCTCAAGGACCCCAGACGACTAGGATCAAAGGCAAACTCTGCCCTCTCCAGCCTATGTCTGACCCCACCCAGCCTAATGCCCACACCAGAGAGCAGTCAGCCTCAGGCCAATCCCTTTCCCGGTCACAGCTGCCCCACCACAGGCACTGGTGGGTCCTGCAGCTGCAACTAGGGTGGGCAAGACAGGTCCCAACTGCAGCCAGAGAGGCGCATTCAAGGAGGGGGTGAGGGAAGAGTTGGGGGCTGCCAGCACACCAGGGATGGCACTGGACTCCAGACCCTTTGCCTAGAAGATGCCAAGCATGTCAAGCTGGCCTCCGTGGCGAGGGCAGAGGTGCTTGAAGGAGTGGTGATGTCATGGTGCCCAGGCATGGGAGGGAAGAGGAGGGAGGGAGAGGGAACGAGGGCATGGCCCCAGGCTAGCGGCCTAACAGGACAGAGGGGAGGCTGCCAGCCTGGTGGGCGAGGGGACAGAGAGTGTCCTTACTGTTTCCCTATCTTCTGTCCTCATACTCCAGAGCTGGCTTCTGAACTAAGCTACCGGCTTCTGAGAAGGTGAGCTGAGCAAGAGAACGTTCCTGCCACGGGCCATGTGCTGGAAGCTGGCGGCATCTTGGAGGAAGATGCCAGGGTAGGTGACCTGGGTCCAGACAGATGAGGGGCGGCCTCTCCACAGGCAATGCCCCTTCAGCCCTCACCTAGAGGACATTCAGAGAAGGGCGCAAGGTTCCAGAGAAGGAGACTGAATCACCCTCATATCCAAGTGCTGAGTGAGGGCAAGTCTGGCGCCCAGTGGGTCATCCTCAATATCGACTAGGCTGAAAAGAATTGAGGAGGGGTGGGAGCAGATTCCTCAGGAGGCAGAGACAGGCTGAGGCTGCCCCTAGAGGGGAAGAGCAAATGTGGGGCTGGGGCAAGAGTGGGCAAAGCCAGCACCCACTGGACTGCCTTCAGGAGCCTCAGGGCTGCAGGCTCCTTCTGTGCAGGGTCTTGGAGCTGTTCCTTCCCCATAGCACCGCCACCCCCAGGAGGCTGGCAGCAGGGAGCCTGGAGGCTCTGCATTTGGGAGCACGTCCTGGGCTGGGGAGTTACGCTTTTAGCATCAGAGAGAAGCCCAGAAACAGACCCTGATGCCAGAACTGGCAGACTGGGGGTGCTGGGACTGGGTGGAGCACCCCAGGTGGGAGCGGGGACGGAGCCTGGGCAGGAGCTGCAGAGGACCTGCCTACAGGTGGGCACTGGGTGAGGAGGTATCGGGAGCCAAGGAGGAAATGGCAGAGCAATTTCAGAGGAAGACGGGAAGATTCTTTGGCTTTGGCTTAGAGGATACGAAGCAGACAGTGGGCTCCCAGGCCACTCTCCTGGCGGGCGAAGCAGAAGGCAAAGGAGTTCGGCCCTCTCCCCCAGGATGTGAGAGAGTTTGGGGTTGTTTGCTTCCCCCTCCCCAAGCCCAGGAGAACATTCTCTTGGCAGCCCCATTCTCAAGAGCCCCTGCTCTCTTTCCCTTCAGGCACCCCGTCTCCCCCATCAACGCCCCTGCGGTTCCCCACCCCCCAGAGCCTCCCTGCCCGGCTGCCGCACCAGATTCCCACTTGCCCCCTGGCACCCTCTCAATTCACAGTTGGCACTGTGATGCCACTCCGCTCCCCTGTGCCCACACCCTTGGCCAAGACCTGCCGGGATCCTCGCCCTGGGGTCCGCCAGCGCTGGCACCCCCGGGGCACCGGTGCTGGGGAGCCATGGGTGTCTCTGAGGGCACTGCCCGGCTCCCACAGGGGCAGCGGTTCCTTGCTCCGCCACACACGTTGTCCTTGGGCTGCTGGGGGGTGGGGGGTAGGTCCTTGTGGGGACACTGCGAAGCCGGTCCCGGACATCCAGCCTGGCAGTGTCTGGACTGCGGAAAGGGGGAACAGCCCTGACGGTGCGGTCCCCAAGCCGCTGTCCAGCTCAAGCCCGCGCCCCCGGGGGCTGGGCAGATTGAGCTCCTTCCTGGGGGAACCCCGTGCTGCGCCCTCCTCACAGCGGACGCAGGCCCCCAGGCCCCATAGAACTTGGGCCGCCCAGAGGCTCCCCAGGCGCCGCCCGCTTGGGCTGCCGCCTGGGGCTCGAGACGGCTGTCCGGCGCTGCCGCCGTCCTGCCGCCGGTGCGGCGGCGCTCCCCAGCCGCGACCGGTCTCTGCTCCGCCTCTCCTCAGGTTGGTGGCCGTCCCGTGAAGGTCCCAAGCAGGCGAGTGGGTCCCCCTCGGTCGACCGGGTTCCCACTCCGGGCTCTCGAGGGCACGGCTCCGAGCGGTTCGCGGCGTCTGCTCCGGCCGCCGGCCGCTGCGGCATGGGGGGCCGGGCGACCCCGCGGGGCGGGTCGACCGGGCGGGGGCCGCAGCGGAGCTGCTCTCACTGAGCCGCGGAAGCCGGGTTATAGCTGCGGGAAGGGGCCGGCCGCCAAGCGCCTCCGCCCGCCCGCGAGACACGTGCACCGCCGTCATGCCGGAGCCGCCGCCGAGCCTGCCTCCCTCCGGCCTGCGGCGCCGGCGGGTGTGCGCGGGCCGAGAGAGGATGTGTGTGTGACAGAGGCCGTTGAACCTCGTACTGTTGTGTGTGTGGAGCGGCCAGTGTGTGCGCGCGGCCCGGGGCCCCACAGCCGGCCGCCGCCGAGGCCCGCGCAAAACGCCGCGACCCACCGGCCGCCACGCCCTGCCGCCCGGCTCGCCGGCCGCGCGCACCACTTTGCCACCCGTCGACCCCGCCACCGCCCCGGCATCGCCCGAGGGCACGGCCGCCGCCCCGGTGCTCCGCCCGCCCGCAGCCCCGGCGGGGAGGGCCGCCGAGCCCCACGGCCCGGCTTGTCCGTTCAGCGGGTCCGGGTCCGCTGCACGACCCACCCCCGGCCTGTGCTCCCCCAATGGCCGCGTCCTGGCACCGGTCAGGGCGGCAGAGCCGGCCACCTCCTCCGAGGTGCCCTTTGGCTCCGATCCAAAAGGCGTAGAGATCCACTCCGGGTTTTCCGCTTGCTGGCGGCTCGAGGGCGTCAGCTCGGAACTCAACACCGCGGCAGTCAGGGGCAGACGGGCTGGTGTGTGCAAAAACCAGGAGTGGAATTTTTGGCAGCGCTGAGCCTGGGTCCGCCAGTCCAGTGTTTCTCCAAGCTCGCACACAGGTGGAGCATGAAGGGCTAAGATCCCTGCCCTCGGTGGGAGGTTAGGCCTAGTGACCCTCCTCACCTAACCCAGCCCCACGAAAGAAGAAAATAGACTTTTCAGCCTCTGGTTATCCCTCTCCAGCAGCAGCTCCTCCTCTGATCCTCCCCTCTTTTCCTTGACCCTAGCAATTCCGAGGGTAGGAAGGTAATCCCTCCTTCCCCTTCCAACCTTGGACCTCTCTTGGTCCTCTCTGCCCCTCTGCCGGCTCAGCACAGTCTAAATCAGGTGAACACTACTTCTCATTTCTCTACAGAATTGGGATGATTTGATTCTGGGGCAGGGAGGAGAAGAGACCTGTCTCCCAAGGATATGAAAAACCCGGAACTGAACCATTAGGGGTATCAGGCACAGAGACCTCCCTGCACGCACCTACACACCTAATCACCTACACACACACACACACACACAGACATGCTGCCCCCTCCCCCCCCACACAGACATGCTGCCCACACGAAGAGACACATACACTGACGCTCCCCGCAATACAGGTGCTGCCCCTACCCTTCACAGACGGGTTAGGTTAGAGGGTAAAATCCCTGGGTCTGTGGCAGCATCCTGCCCTCCCCTGTGCTAAGAATGCAGTTTGCAGGTGAGCTAGGCTTCCCAGAGTCAAGGATTCTTATTTCCACCCTGAGAAATCCACTTTTGCTGGCTTTATACTGCACTACTCATGCCCTGCCACACCTCCACTGCCCACAGTGCAGAAGGCAGCCAGGAACAACGCTCTATCTCAATTCTCCCCGACACACACACAAACAGACCCCATCCCCTTGAAATCACATGGAGTCTATCCCCAACCACCACCACCACACACACATACACACATACACATTCACCTCCACCTATAGCTCTTCCGGTTGAGAAAAAGATAAGGAAGTTCCACAGCAAACCTCCATGAAGACTGTTCCAGTAGAGAGCAGATTTCCTGGGAATTAATGTTCTAAATAAAAATGGAAGGAAAAAAGGCATCTGTAGGTTAAGGCCACAATTCCTCAGTGGCCAGAAATCTCAGCCCTCACCCTCTGGGGAAGGGCCATCCTATTTCATACACCTTGCAGCTGTCCTCCCCAGCTCACCCATGTGCAGCCAAGAACCCACAAGTTATCTACACTCTGCTTTGGGGCCTGGCAAACCCCAGAAAGCTAAGCCAACAGGCTGGGACTGCAGGGTCTGCAACCTTGGCTCATTACCCCACCCACCCCAGCTGCCTCTCTCATTGCCCTAGTAAAGAGTAAACAGGGGCTGGGTATGGTAGCTCACACCTGTAAGCCCAGCACTTTGGGATGCCGAGGTGGGAGATCACTTGAGCCCAGGAGTTGAAACCAGCCTGAACAACATGGTGAGACCCCATATCTACCAAAAAAAAAAATAATAATAAAGATTAGCCTAGTGTGGTGGTGCGCCCATGTGGTCCCAGCTACTTGGGAGGGTGAGATGGGAGGATGGCTTAAACCCAGTAGTTTTAAGGCTACTGGGTTTTAAGTTTTGAGTTTTGAGGCTGCAGTGAGCTATGATTGCACCACTGCACTCCAACCTTGGCAACAGAGTGAGCCCGGTCCCAAAAGGAAAAGAGCAAATAGGGCACCCTCACCACCACCCCCACCACAGATGGGCACACAGACAGGTTCCCTGCTGAGGAATCTCCCCACTTCAGATCCCTTCACCAATCAATCTGAAGGTCCAGAGAGGGACAGCAGAATTCTTCATCACCGTCACTCAACAGGTCTTTACTAAGCATCTAAAGTTTTTCAGAGTTGACAGGACATCTGAGAGATGCCCCAGGCTGCCCCTTGCAAGTGTCAGGTGATGAAGGCAAGGCCCCTAGAGGAGAAGGAACTGACGCAGGGAGCTAAAGGCCCCGGAGCCAGCACCCTGGGGAGCTGGCGAGAGAACCTGGAGTAAGACTCACTCTTGGTTGAGACTCCCAACCCTTTGCTAACCACTGTGGGATTCATGAGGAGACCCAGTGCTTGCTCCCATGTGAGGGCTTGTAGCCTGTTTCTTACAAGAATACGAAGTCCAGTCTCATCCTCTCCTCACAGGCATTGGACAGTCCTTGTTTCAGGATGTCAGAGCTGGACAGCTCCTCAGACACACAAGAGGACCGCCATGAGATATAGTTGTGCAAACTGAGGCTCTGGGGCATTGGGAATCTTGGGTGGTTTTTAAATTCCTGCCTGCAGCATTGACACAGAAAATACTTTGAAGACACCCCTTCTCTGGGTCTCAGTCACTTTGTTTAGGGGACACAGAGTCATGGGAAAGAGGAAAGAATACAGATTTATGTGGCTCTGCCATCATTGCTGTGTTTACCCTGGGCAGACACCACTGGGCCTCAGTTTCCTCATCTCTACAATGGGGTAATAATAACAACTATTACCTTTGGTTATTGTTAAGTTTAAGCATGGTGAAAAAATCAAATCACTTAAAATGATGCTTGGGGGACCGGACGCGGTGGCTCACGCTTGTAATCCCAGCACTTTGGGAGGCTGAGGCGGGCGGATCACAAGGCCAGGAGTTCGAGACCAGCCTGACCAACATGGTGAAATCCCGTCTCTACTAAAAAAAAAAAAAAAAGAAAAAAAAAACTAGCCAGGCGGAGGTTGCAGTGAGCTGAGATCGCGCCACTGCAGTCCAGCCTGGGTGACAGCATGAGATTCCTTCTCAAAAAAAGAAAAAAAAAAAGAAAAAAGAAGATACTTGGAACATATAATTTATTCTTTATGCTTTTTGAATGCCATTATTATTGTTGTTGTTGCTATTTGTTTACCCTTAACAGAGACACCACATACTCCCCATTCCCATGTGTTGCCTGTCAGGAAAGTTCTTCCAGATGTCTAACCGTGAACCATTCTGCTGCATTAGAAGGCTACTCTCTCCTGCTGGAATATCGATGAGAGCCGAGCCAACTGTGAGTTTCTAGGAGCTGCTGGGCTCCTTGACCCTGCCAGCCTGAGTGCCAGAAGCCAATCCCAATTCTGTCTTCTAAGTACTCACAGAGAACTGGGTAGAGGCAGTAAATGGAGCCTGCAGGAGTGAGCAGGTCCTCTGAGGAAAAAGATCAGAGGCTGTAAATTACCCCTGCCCTGCCCTTGGGTCTTGTCTCTCATTGGGGAGGGCCTGAGCCTCTGGGCGTTCAGCTTCTCCCCTTCCAGTCCCCAGAGGAGGGGGGCCCAAAGAGCCCCTCTCATTCTGTTTGGTTGCTGGTCCCCTGTTCTGGGTTCCATGACATGGCAGGAAATGCGGGCAGCACCTGGTTTCCCAAGGCCTGCCCTGCTGTGTGCTGCAGACCCTTTAGGCCTGTTTCCGATCTGGCACCATCCTCAGGGCCAGGAGTCCTGGGTCAGCTTCAGGGAGAGACATTCTGTCCCTCAGGAGCAGATGCTGGGCCTGCACTCTCCCAAACAGGGCCCCTGAGGCTGCCTGGCTCTGTTGCTAGGCCACGGCTAGGAGGCAGGGCTCCTGAGTTCCCCTCTGGCCTCTACCTGGCGCGGTCTTCATGTTGCTGTCTCCCCGCAGTCCTTTCCCCCTATCCCCACCCCCTTGGCTATGGGCTGAATTATTAATAAAAATGCTGAGGAAGCTGTTTGTGCAGCTCACGTGACAGAACAAACACACCTCTCTCCTTGCCATCGTCCATGTGGCAAGAGACCCAGGCTAAGCATTCGCCTGATTCAGGAGAGACAGGCTGAGACTAGCTGGAAGGTGGCTGTGCAAGGCAACAGCACAGCCCACTGATGGTGACAGGCCAGGAGAGTGAGGATTTGTTCTGTCATCCTGTCCCTGCTCCTACCCTCTAGTCTTTCCCTTCCTCCTCTGCAGACGACGAGTCTGGAGAAGACAAAAGTATAAAGTTAACAGATGTCTCCACCCCAGAAAGGACATGACAGCAAACTCCTAGGAGGCAGCTGCAGCCATCTCTATACCCACCTCATCACCATCAATACAAAATTGCCTCCTCTCGAAAGACCCAGTAACTACCAGATCTCAGAGGCCCATCCAGAGTCTACGCTTGTCACACTTCTGCCGGGTTCTGCTTTGGGAGCCTGGTACTAAAAGGCAGGGTTTGGACCCCAGCATCAAGGGAAGAATCTGATACTCAAACTCAGGTCCTGCCTCTGCCTGTTTCTCTGTTTGGCTTTGGCTGGTTACTTGACATCTCTGGGCCTCAGTTTTCTCATCTGTAAAATAAGGCTAAGAACTGCTCCACACAAAGATGTGAGAATACCCTGGGGAGATGGCAAGGTCTGGATCTTTCCTGGTTCCCTAGGGGTAACCCCAGGCACCAAAGACCCTGCTCCAAGCTGACCTTCCATAGCTATAGGTCCCCAAGGGTCTCTCAGGCCACATTACAGGGCCAGAAACCTTATTCCTACCCCACCCTCACCCCATCTGTCTTCCCATATCCCTTCACCCTGTAACCTCTTCTTCATCCAGATTCTGGCTCTCGGTCTCTCTCTTCTCCATGGTCTTCCTGACACTCCCCAAGTGCTTGGCTCAGCCCCTCAAATCCCTCACCACCCTTAAAAGATTAAAGTTGGTATCCCTTCTTCTGGCTTGGGACAACCCCAGCCTTGGTCAGAAGTTTGGCCCTGAGACTCTGCTCTGAGACATTCCTTATCCCTTGGGCAGCTCAGGGACCCCGGAGACTGACTGAGGGCCATGGGGGCTAGCGAGACCCCCTTCCTGGGATGCACTGTGGAAGCACCTCAGTTTGCTGATTACTAGGTGAGTGACCCGGAGTCAGCCCCTCAGTCCTTCTGAGCCTCATTTTACCAGTCTGTACCATAAGGATGTTGTTTGTTAATCTTGACTGGGTCTTGGACCCCTGTGAAAAGCTAATGAAGCCAATGGACCTCTCCTCCCTAGAAAAGTGCATGTACAAACACAGACACAACATTTTGCCCATAATTGGGTGTGTGTTGGGGTGGAAGTCCTTTGGGTTCCAGATGAAAACCCCTGGCCCAGAAGCCTGCAAGACTGCTTCCAGCTCTGTCAGTCTGAACCCAGTTCTCTGCCCTCCCCATCCTCTCCACAGTGACTTCTGGGTGTGGGGGAAGAGGGGACAGTTAGGGAGGTAGGCTGCTGGTCTAGCCACACCTTTTCTCCCTCCTGCCTCAGTGGGCCCCTCCCCCAGCATTTCCTGTGGCTGGTGCCAGCTTGTCTGCAGCTCAGACCAGCGTTTCAATCCCTCTTGGAACCCACTGAACTGGCTTCACCTGCCTTTCAAGGTATTTAAAGGTTCTTTGACCAGATGTTTTTTGATCCTTCGCTGATGGGAACCAAGCAGAAGCTCTTTGGCCAACTGTCCCCCCTCCCCCCATATGGTTAGTCTCTAAGAGCTCTTTTGATATTGCAGAAACCTTCTGTGGTTTGTTCAAAGCCCTGGGCCTTGCAGCCACCTCCCCCGGGGACCCAGGCCAGTCAGCTCCAGCCTCCACCGCCCATCCCCAGGGGTGGCCTAGTTAATGGGGGCCTCCCAGCGCTGAACAACTCTGGCCTGAGTTTGAACCCCAGACCCGAGCCCAGCTGGTAGAGGGGTCAAGCCCCCCTCCTCTCAGGGAGCCCAGGCCAGGTCTGGTAGTGTGGGGTGGGGACCTGTTCCCCAGCCTTCAGCGGGCCATGACTCTTCTTCCTGCCCAGCTGAGGCTACACAGACAGGCATGCGGGCCCACGATGATAGCAATTGACCTGTTTCCAGGTCTGAGGCTGAGGTTGAGAAGGGGAAACTGAGGCTCTGAGAAGTCCAGGGTTCAGGCCTCGGTGTGTGAGGGGGCAGGAGCCAGAATCTGCCAACCCAAGACCTGCTCCAGCAGCCCCCATCTCAGCCAGCACCACTCGCCGCCCGCGCTCCTGGTCCTCCAGGGCCGCGCAGAAGGCGCGCCTGGGCTGAGTCCCAGCTGCAGAATTCTTGGGGGGCGGGGGACGAGGCGTCTCCGCTCTTAATAGCTGAGCGCCCGCAAACGCCCGGCCTGGGCTCGAGGCCGGTGCCTCCAGCATAGAAATCTTTCTCCACAACTTGGACTGACCCACCCAGAGCGCCCCGAGTATCCGGCCCGGGGCGGGGATGCGCGTGCGCGGAGGGGGTGCCGCGGAGCCCGCGTGAGCAGACAAATTACCGCGGACCTGAGAGGACGCGTCCGCGCCAGCCCGGAGGGAGGAGGGGGCCGGTACACAGACGGGGGGCGGGGGAGATGACTCTGAGGGATCCCCAACCCCAGGATTGAGGCCCCACCCTCTGCCCTAGCTGGAGTTGAAGACCGCAGTGGGGGTGGGGGCCTATCCCTCGCAGGTGGAAGGGTGATCTGCGCCGGGAGAGCTCTGACTGTCCCCGTTCAGCCGTCCCTGGCTCTGGGCTGAGGAGGATGACAGGAGAGGCCCCAGCACTCTGAGACTGGGCGAGTTCAGGTGGCCAGGCCCCCTCCCTCACCAAGGCCTCCGGGAGCTGCTGGGCTCCTTGGCCCTGCCGGCCTGAGCGCCAGAATCCAATCCTGCTCAGTAATAATCGTCAGAGCAGCCGGCAGCACTTACTGAGCTCTGAGGGACTGCCAGGCCCGGGTGCCAAGTGCATAACACGCATTATCCCATTTAATAGTCACGGAAGTCCCGTTGTGATCCTCTTAGGAAGGTGAGGGGGCTGAGGAGGCGAGGGGCGTGGCTTGCCTGGGGCGTGGCTTGCCTGAGGTCGAGCAGCCGGCGGGGTGGAGGGACAGGTGGGAGTCACACCAGCTCCAACCAGGTCTAGAGCCCAAACCTTCAACGCCTGGGCTTTCCTGCCTTCGACTCCTCCGAGCTCTCCTGGAGGCTGAGCAGGCAACAGAGCCTGCTTCTCAGCTGGGTGTGGCCCGTGGGAGGTGAGGGGGCGCAGAGGCCGGGCACCCTGGAAAGGAGGAAGAATGGGGGACCCCCAGCTTCCTGGCTGCTTCATTTCCCGCTCTCTTCCTGCTCCCAACGGTGGGCGTACCCCAAGGCTCCGTCCTCTCTTCCCTCTTCTTTCTCACCCACTCTCTTCGTGACCTCATCCACTCCCACGGCCTCAGCTTTTGTTTCATCCCCATTCCCAGCACTGTCTCTGGGGCCCTGACCTCCCTCCCAAGCTCCGCAGCTGTGTACTTAGTGAAGCCTCTCCACCAGGTGGAGGAAATTCATTACCTCCCTGGGGTTACCCCACAGCTGCTAAGGCCCCATCACTCTCTCAAGCCCCACACCCGTTCCCCAAATCCTCCCACTGCTCTTCCCCACACCTAATTAGTGTCCATATCCTTCAGACCCTTTTCTCTGCCCAGCCTCTCACAACCTCTTCTCAGACTCCTGAGCCACCTCCCTAAGTCAGACACTCAAGCCGCTCACCCTCCACCTCACCTGGCTCCTGCCCAGTCACTCGCCTCCCCCAGTCTTTTCCATCCATGCCCTCCCTCCCTGTGGTTTTCTTTTTCCTTTCCTTTCCTTTCTTTCTCTCTCTTTCTCTCTCCCTTTCTTTCTTTCTTTCTTTCTTTCTTTCTTTCTTTCTTTCTTTCTTTCTTTCTTTCTTTCTTTCTTTCTTTCTTTCTTTCTTTCTCTTTCTTTCCTTCCTTCCTTCCTTCTTTCTTTCTTTTTCTTTCTTTCTTTTTCTTTCTCTTTCTTTCTTTCTTTTTTTCTTTCTTTCTGTTTGTTTGAGACAGAGTCTTGCTCTGTAACTCAGGCTGGAGTGCAGTGGCATGATCTTGGCTCACTGCAACCTCTGCCTTCCAGGCTCAAGACATTCTCATGCCTCAGCCTCCTGAGTAGCTGGGATTACAGGCACCTGCAATCATGCCTGGCTGATTTTTGTGTTTTTAGTAGAGACAGGGTTTCGCCATCTTGGTCAGGCTGGTGTTGAACTCCTGGCCTCAAATGATTCGCCCGCCTCCCAAAGTGTTGGGATTACAGGCATAAACCACCATGCCCAGCCTCTCTGTGGTTTTCTGAGACACAAGATCCAATTGCGCTACTGTCTTCTCAGCCCCTGGGCCTTTGATGGCTCCTGACGCCTGTGGAAAGGAGCAGCTCAGCCTGAGACAGAGTCTGCCCCAGTATGACTTTTGACCTCCTCGTCTTGCCCAGTGCCCTGCCTTCAGCTAAAAACTGAGTTCCTCCCTATGGGTTTCCACCTTTCAAAGCCTGTCTTCACTGTCACTTTGTCCAGGGAGCCATCCCTGATTCTCCCAGGTGAGTCTGAATTCTCCTGTTCTGTAGCCCCATGGCACTTCTCAGCATTTTGGTGATGGAATTGTCCAAGTTGATAGCATTTTTACAGCTCTTCAATCCTGGTTTCTGCCCACCTGCTCCACCCCTGCAACAGACGGGGAGCTCTTTCAGGGCAAGGATTGCCCATTACTATCCACCCTCATCTTCCTCCTTTCACATTTTTTATTGATCCATTCAGCAAACATTAATGATGTAGCTGCTATGTGCTAGGCACTGCATATACAGAATCCTGCTCCTTCTCTGAGTAATTGTCATACAGTGCGACAAGTGCATTAACAGGTGGATTCAGGGAAACATGGCCCTGGGCAAGGATTTCTCCAGGCTCCTGAATGCCAGGCCCTGGCCTGAGCACTATGGGGGTGTGCAAGCTTGAACGAGACCAAGCCCTGCCCTCCAAGATGGTAGCTGTATGGAGACAATAGGATGTGTACAAATGCAGGTCTGAACACAGTGCTTTGGGACCACAGAAAGCAGAGCAATGACCTTGGCCCTGGGGAAATCCTGAAGTTTCCCAAATGCCCAGCACCTTGCACCAAGCACTGGCCTCGTAAATCTTTGTTGAATTAAATTGGTTATGGGAAGAAAGGGGACATAATAGAGACTGAAAAAGAAAATTAAGATTATTGGGGGCAGGCGGCGGGGGATGACAGAGCATTTTCACATCTGCATGAAGTCGTCTTGTCACCCATCCCAGAGGGATGTCTTGTGGACAAATGAGATCATGGACGTGCAGTGCTCTGAACGCCTGGGAAGAAAATAACTATACAAATATCGGGGCTATTATTAGTCTATCCCTATCAGACCAGATAAGTCCTCTCCTTGTGGCCTCGGTTCCCTCCTGGTAATAGCAGCTGTGCCCTGTGGCAATTTGCTTCTCTCTCTCTCTGAGCCTCAGTTTCCCCATCTGCAACATGAGGACATACCATGAGATGATTCTGAGGGTCTCTGGCTCCTCCAGGGAGATGCTCCAGGGACAGCTGTGTCTGACTAGGGGATGCCTTTTGTCTTCTCTTGACTGCCACACCCTGGGCTGAGTTGGGGAGTCCTCATAAAATGTCACAAAGGCCACTCCCTGTCCTGTTTGTCTTTCTGGTCAAACAAGGCTATGCAGAACATGAGGCAAGTGTGGGCTTCTCGGCTGGAAGTTCCTCTCTAATTTCTGGGGAACAGCCTTAAGGCCTGTTTTCTGAAAAAGACCTCTGTGTGAGCCCCTTCCCTCCACTCCAGGTCCGAGGTCTGTGTTCCCTGGGGAAGGCCCATCCCTCTCCAAATCCCCATTGACCTCTCGTGTTGGGGTGCAAGATGCTTCAGTGAAAGGGGATGGAAGCTGTAGTGAGAGAGAAGAGAAGCTTTTCGCGCAGGACTCTCATGCATGCTCCCCCATGACCTGTCCTTAGCTAAGGCACCACCACAACCCTGACCCTACAAAGCAGAGACCTTAGCCATGTCCCTACTTTCCCTCTTTTCCTTACCTGGCACATTTTGTTGGTGGTGAGTCCTGGTTTTTTTCCTTCCTGGCTCCAGTCCTTCCCAGCCTCCCCTGCCTCTCATTCATGGCCCTAGCCCCGGTCCTCCCATCTTGCATCGACTTCCTCCCTAGGTCTCCTCCTCTGCCTCCAGCCTGGCTCCCTTCCTGTCCACTATCCTAAGGGCAGCAAAGCGCAAGTGTGACCAGGTTGCTCTTCAGCTCAGAGCCCTTCCATGGATCCCGAATTGCTCTTAGGAAAAAGCTCAGATTCCCTGTCTGGCAGGCAGAGCCCTTCCTGACCTAACCAGAGAGGCAAAGTCATCTTTGAGAGAGTTCTGAGGCTGAGAAAGAGCTCACTAAGGAATGAGGGTGTGGGGGGCATTTCAGGGACAGGGAAATGTGGTTTCAAAGGTGGGGAGATATGATGGAACCTGGGGTGGGGAAAATCAGAAAGCAGATATGGCAGGAGGCTGCAGTGAGTGTCCAGGGTGTATCAGGCACACCTAGTGTGTGCCAGGCTCTGTCCTCATGCTGAAGATGCAGCAGTGACTAAAACAAAGATCCCTGCCCTCAGGAGCTGGCATTTAGCAGAGGGAGGTAGCAATCAGCAATGAGCAAAAAAAGGAAATGTTATAGTGTGTTAGAAGGTGGTGAGTGTTTGGGAAAAGAAAAGGTAGAGAGAAGCGAGGGTTATCTGGGGGTGGATTGCAATGTTGAGACAGGGTAATGAGGGCAGGCTTCATTGAGAAGGTGGCATCTGAGCAAAGACTTGAGGGAGGAGAGGGATTTAGCCCTGCAGTTATCTGGGTAACAGTGTACCAGGGAGAGGGAACAGCCAGTGCAAAGGCTGTAGGGTGGGATAATACCTGGTTTGTTGGAGGAAAGCAAGGGGGCTTGTGGGGCTGGAGCGGAGGGAGGAAGGAAGTGGTCAGGAGAGTGTAGGGGGAGAGGGGAGGACAGGTCACTATGAGAACTTAGGGAGATGGGAAGCAACTGGAGTGTCTTTTGTGAGAGGAAGGACATGAGCTGGCGTATATTGTAAAAAGATCACTCTGGGTATGTGTGTAGGGAGCGGGGGCAGCTGCAGAGAGACCAGTCAGGGGACTACTGCACTAATCCAGGCAAGACATGATGGTGGTTTGAATCAGGGTGGGTGCTGTGGGGGTGGTTGGGAGGGCTTGGATTCTGGATCTATTTTGAAGGCAGAACCAACTGGATTTCTTCATGGATTGGACGTGGGTTGTTTCAGAAAGGGAGGAGCCAAGATCATCGCCTCCAAGGCTTTGGCCTGAGCCATGGAAGGCTTGGATTGCCATTGGCTGAAATGGGGTTTGTGTTGGAGCAGCGCCTTTTCTCAATCAGTTTTTCACTATCACCCACTCTCAGGAGCCTTTGAAGACATTTTTCTCTAATCGCTTCCCCGCACAATGGAATTTTTTTTTTTTTTTTTTCTGATGGAGTCTTGTTCTGTAGCCGAGGCTGGAGTGCAGTGGCGTGATATGGGCTATGGGCTCACCTCAATCTCCGCCTCCTGATTTCAAGTGATTCTTCTGCCTCGGCCTCCCAAGTAGCTGGGATTACAGGTGTGCACCACCATGCCTGGCTAATTTTTGTATTTTTAGTAGAGACAGGGTTTCATTATGTTGCCCAGACTGGTTTTGAACTCCTGACTTCAGGTGATCCACCCACCTCAGCCTCCCAAAGTGCTGGGATTACAGGCATGAGCCACGCACCCTGCCCACAATGGAATTTTAACACCACAGCTATGATGCATACATGTTCATGTACTTTGGCCCTTTGGAAAATTACAAACCATTGTAATATCAATATTTTTCTGTCCCCCCAAGAACCAATTTTTGCCCACTGGGGAAGGTGGCATCCCTGTGAAGAAGGCATGTGTGGGAGCGAGTTGTGTAATGGAGAACAGGTGCTCAGCTTGGCACACGTTGGATCTGAGCTATCTAGTGCAGGGAGGGGACGCTGAGTGGACAGTGGAACATTTGAGGTCCAGGCTAGAGGTATGGATGTGAAAGTCATTGGTGTATATATGCTGTTGCCATGAGACTGGGTGAGCTCACCAGAGGAATGAAGAATGAGATCAGAACCAAAGTCTGGGCTTGAGGCACCCCATGTTGGGCTGTCTGGAAGAAGAGAAAAAAGCAGCAAAGGAGACGGACAGGGAAAGGTGAGAGAAGTAACAGAAAACCAAGTGAGTACAGCAGGTGACCTAGGAGCCCAGTGGAAAGAGTGTTTCAGGGAAGAGGGAGGGCTACGCTGCCAAATGCCATGGGGTCAGGGGCAAGTGGCAGAAAGACTGAGAACTGACAGCTGAGTTTAGTCATAGAGAAGCCCCTGAAGATCTTGGTAGGAGCATTTTATTTATTTATTTATTTTTGAGATGGGGTCTCTGTCACCCAGGCTGGAGGGCAGTGGTATGGTCCTAGCTCACTGCAGTCTTAACGTCCTGGGTTTGAGCGATCCTCCCACCTCCTGCCTCAGCCTCCTGAGTAGCTGGGATTACGGATGTGTGCCGCCATGCCTGGCTAATTTTTTATTTTTTATTTTTTATTTTTTGAGACAGAGTCTCACTCTGTCGCCCAGGCTGGAGTGCAATGGCGTGATCTGGGTTCACTGCAACCTCTGCCTTCCAGGTTCAAGCGATTCTCCTGCCTCAGCCTCCCAAGTAGCTAGGACTACAGGTGCCCACCACCATGCCCAGCTAATTTTTTGTATTTTTAGTAGAGATGGGGTTTCACCGTGTTAGCCAGGATGATCTTGATCTCCTGACCTCACGATCTGCCCTCCTTGGCCTCATGAAGTGCTGGGATTACAGGCATGAGCCGCCACACCTGGCCTTAAAATTTTTTTGTAGAGACAGGGTCTCCCTGTGTTGCCCAGGCTGGTCTCGGACTCCAGGTTTCCAATCCTCCTGCCTCGGCCTCCCAAATCATTGGGCTTACAGGTATCGGCCAACATGCCTGGCCCACAGGAGTATTTTTGATAGAGTGGTGGGGATGAAAGCCAGATTGGAGTGGGTTTAAGAGAGAACGGGAGGAGAAGAACCGCTGATAGTGGATAAAGACAACCCTGGAGGAGTTTTGTTGCAGAGGGGAAGAAGGAATTGGGTGGCAGCCACAGGGGAAGCAGGATCAAGAGCAGGTATGTGTAAGATGGGAGGAAAAACAGCCACTGACAGGAATGGTTCGGTGAACTGGGACGGGATGACTTGCTGATCAGAGGGACTGGGCTCTGGTGCCTGCCTGGGTGGTGGGTGAGGGCAGGCGTGGACAGTCATCTCTCCTAGGACTCGGGGAGGCAATGTGTGGGTGCAGAGGCTGGTGGGGGCGGATGTGCCCGTGCAAATCTGGAAGTACTTCTGAGAGAGTGGATTGTCTTCAGGGAGTGAGAAAAACAAGGTCAACAGCTGAGAGTGAGGACGGGGGAGGGTGGGGTGGGGTTTGAGGAGAGGAGATCGTGAGAAAGCGTGAGTCGCCCACGAGCAGGGGAGGGTGAACGGACTCAGTGGTAAGTGTGAAGGATCACCAGCCATGAGCCTTCCTGCCCCACTCGGGCCGGGGTCAGCTGCCCACCTCCGGGCTCCCGGGGCTCCCTGACCCCACTGAGGTTTAAGCCTTTACTGCTCCAGGAAAGGGTTACCAGCAAGCCCCGTGCAGTCCAGCAGCCAGCATTTGAATTCTCCTGCAGTGCTCACTGGCTGCGTAACCTGGGCAAAGTTTTTGTTTGTTTTCGTTAATTGTCTGCATGCCTCAGTCTTCTCATCTGTAAAGTGGAGGCAGAGGTAGGAGGAAGCAGTCTGTGTTATTGCTATCCTCTACTCTGTTGTGCTATTTTGTACTGAGGAGGGCTCAGTAAATGAAGAGTGAAGGGTGAATGAGGGGAGGGGAGTTTGCTTGGGGCCCCCAAAGGCCAAGGAGTGGAGAGAGGAGGGCAGGTGTCACAGCTCTGCCCCCACCCACGGAGGACTCTGACTGTCTAACCCCAGTGCTCAGCTCCCATCACGTGAACTGGGATCCCTGAGGAAGCTCTCAGGTGGGCAGCCAGCAGCTGAGGACAGACCTCCCAGTGCAGCCCAGGACAGTCCCTAGCGCAGCCCAAGGCCAGGACCACACTGGCCGCTCCCTCTGCAGAGCCCACTAGTGTAGGGAGGAAGACAGGGGTAGGTTGGCCCTCTTCCCCATCCCCACCCTCAGGATGTCCTCCCCAGCCTGGCCCTTCCTGTTTTTCCTCCCTGGCCCCTGGAGGCTATTTCCTCCAAGGGATCAGGGAAGGGTGTTGCTTTGTTTTCTCCCGAGCCCAGAGCTTTCTGGGCCTTTGAAACCCCCTGGAAAATAGCCTGGCTGTCTAGCCCCTCCCCAGAAGCCCTGATGCCAGGAGTAGGGTGGAGCTCTGCTGAGGGTGTGGTCAGCGTGTGTGTGTGTGTGTGTGTGTGTGTGTGTGTGTGTGTGTGTGTAGGGGACAAGAGGATTCATGGGGACAAATGTGACTTGGCTGGCAATAAACCATGGCAAGACCACAGGTTGAGCTGGCAGCCCTGGGAGGGGCTCACAGTCCTACAGGGAACCTCCTCTGTCATGCCCAGCCAGGGCCTCTTGCTCCTAGAACTTCACCCTCCACCCTACAACCCAGAGGTAGCAGTAAAGCCTCCCTCACAATAAAGAGCCGCAAGGAGCAGGAGCTAATGGGCAGAGCGGGCACTGGAGACTGTGATGAGAGCTTCAAGGTTCCTCACCATTCCCCAGTGCCTGCTGGGGAGGGAACCGCTAAGTGCCAGGTAGTATGAGGCTGGCCTGGGAGTGGGGGCAGATGAAGTGCTCAGCAAGTCTCCAGCCTTGCCCTTCATCCCCTTAATGAACCAGCCAGCATCCACCAGAAGCTTCATTCTCAGGCCCCAGCGGAGGCTGGTGCCTGCACTGACACCTGGCTGCCCTGATCACTCCTGTGTCCTATAAGCTAACCGCCTCATACAGCAAAGGCTCCCAGGAGCCTGGCAGAGCCTGGCCACTGCCCCATCCCCACCCCTTTTCTCATCTAGGATGCCCAGCCCTGCCCCTCAGCCCTTCCCTCTGGGCATCCCAGAGGAGAAAATTTAACTATCTCAGGTAAAGCCATGGCACAGGGTCCAGGAGCAGTCCTCAAGCTGGGGGACATAAGTCATCACTTAGCAATGCCCTCCTTGTGCTGGGGGGAAACCAAACAGAAAGGGGAGGGAACTTGTCTAAGGCTGCACAGCCATTCTTTCTAGCATGGCTGGTGGCCTCCCTCTGCAACAGCCAGACTCTGGCTTTTCTTCAGGGGCCAGTGGAATAAAAGAGGTCATCCCCTTTCTGCCCCTGCTACTGATATCAAGCCAGAAGCAGCATAGTACAGCGTGATAATGACTATGACTGTTCCATTTTGTTGAGGACCTACTATGTGCTCAGCAGTGTTCTAGATGCTAAGAAGATGATAGTAAATGAGACAGAGTCTGTCCCCATGGAGCTAATGTTGTTGCATTAAATTCTTGTAACACCCTACATGGTAAGTGCTGCCATCTCCAGTTTACAGGTGGAGAAACTGAGGCTCAGATAAATGACTAAGAAGTAAAGTGAGGTCCCATAGCCAGTGAATGGCAGAGCAGAGATTTGAACCCAGGTGTGTCAGACCCATCCATAGCCTGGCCTCCTAACCACTGTGATATACCAGAAAGAGCCTTGGTCTGGGAGCCTGAGACATGCATGGGTCACTCACTGGGGCTTGGCCTTTGGCACGGCCTTCCTCTCCCTGGCCTGAGTTCTCTCATGAATAGGTGATCCAGGAGGTGCCTTCCAGCATTTCTGCAATTCTGGAACATTGAAAGACCTGGAAATCTGGCTCCCCAGAAGATCCAGACAAGAATTTCTCTTCTCCCTGTTATTGCATCCCAGTTGGTGGGACAGGAGCCCAGTGTGTAGGGGAGGAATAAAAGCCATGGTCAGGCTTGGACTCTGACCTCCGTGGCAGCCTGACCTGGCTTTGTCACCGTCCTCTAAGTTATCCTGCATTCCGTTCCCACCACTGGGACTGGATACAGAAGGCCCACGTTCTTGTCCTGCCTCTGCCTCCTCTGACTTGCTGTGTGATTGGGGAAGTCTTGGCCCCTCTAGGACCTCAGTTTGCACATTTACTAGATAAGACCATTCCTGATGTCCCCCTGGCTCTCTGATCTAATCCTATAAGCTTGTTGAGCCCTTCATTGGAGCCCAGCACTTTCTGGGCCTTGAATTTGTCCTAGAGTTTATGAGGGTCAGGTACTCCACTCCCACCCCTCACTTCTACCTCCCTATAAACCAGGAAGGGAAGAATGACTTGCTTCAAGCTGGTCCTGGGGTTCCCCTCCCACCCTCTGTCCCCCGTTCCCCCATGCCTAGTCTTTGAGTCCTTAGCCCCACCGTGAAGGCTGTTTTCTCTCCCCACTTCCCTCCAGCCAGTGAGGCGGAGGTGGGAATAGGGGGAGAAAACACAAGGGAGCAGCCAGAGGATCACGACAGGTAGGACTGGGGGTTGGCAAGGGCTCTGCAGAGACCACGTTCCCCTGGAAAGGCATTTCTCATCGTGGGCACGCCTGCCAGGTAGTGGGAGGACCATTTCTTTCTTTTCTTTTTTTATCATCTTCCAACGTGGCTGGGAGTGAGGGGGCTGAGGGAGAAAGACTCCTGAGATGGAAGAGAAGCCAGGGGTCTGTGGCCGGCCTGGGCTCAGATTGGTGGGCACTAGCACTCAGGGTCTCCCCCACCCCACTTCCCCCTGCAGACCCAGACCCAATCCGGGCTGCACCCCTAGTTAGGCAGGGGAAGGGCTAGGGCTTCTCTCTCCTCCAGGTCTCTCGTAAGAATGACATAGGGGCATAAGCGCCCCACCCCATTTGACAGATGAGGCTGAGGTTCAGAGCAGAGAAGTGATAGGCAGGTTAGGTGCATGTGGGAAGTGACCAGCCACCTGGGAGTTATCGGGCCTCTTCTGGCAGGGATAGGGGTCTGGGAAGCCTACCCAATGGGAAAGAACTATCTCCCCTTCTTTCTTAGTGGGGTGGGGAAAAGCCAGTCAACAGAAGAGGCAAAGAGACCAGCCCGACTCCTGAGGTTTCCCAGAGTCCATGTGCTGTCTCTAGACTCCAGAACTCTGCCTGGGTGCTCCCTCTTTCTGGAACTGCCTCCCCTATCTGGTTAACTCCTACTCATTCTTTAGGTCTCAGTTTAGATGTTGCCTATTCCAGGAAGCCTTCCCTCGTTTCCCCAGGGTTAGGTAGCACTGCTGTGTGCTCCCGCTGCTCCCAGGACTTCCCCCATTAGGGCACGAATCACCTGCTTTATCATTGTGTTTCTTCTCCTCAGACAGGGAGCTCTTCGAGGGTAAGGTTGTGCCTTAATAGCCTCTAATATCTATCCCCAGGCCCAGTGTGGAGTTGAGTACAAAGCTGGCCCAAAGAGCTGTTTGTTTAATTGGTGAGAGACTGAATGGGCATCTATAGAGATCGACTATGTGCCAGGCCTGTGCAGGGGGTTCCAATGTAAAGGAGGCCAGAGCCCCATGGAGTACCCATCTGTGCAATGGCCCAGGACGCTGTCTGGACAGAATCTGGACAAGGCGAGGTGAGAGCTCAGAGAAGGAAAGGATAGCTTTGGAGTCGGGATACTGGGAAGCTCTGGGAGGAGGTCCAAGAGGCCTGGGATGACAAATTGTTTGGGGCAGGTTTAGGGCTGGGGACTGGTTTAGTGACCTCAGAAAAGGCTGCTTGTCCAGAGCCCCGGACTATGCCTAGGAACAGACCAGTGAGGGGGCCGGCTGAACAGGGAAGCTGAGTCACGTTCTGGAGAGCCATTTCCAGGTGAAACCAGAAAGGGCAAGCATCATGCTCAAGGCAACACAGATGGGCCACAGCTCCCAGCCAGGGCTCTGTGCCACCCATGCCCCGCTCCTACCCCCGGCAGCACCCTGGCTCTGAGTGAACTAGCTGCTGCCCTAGTCCCTGAGGGTACATGCAAACCAGGGGGAGGTGACAATAAGAACTTATCAAATGGCTTGTAGGAGGCAGCCACAAATTTCAGCAGCTACGTAATGTGGGTCTAATGTTCACTTAGCAGAGTGAGAGTCTGAAAAGTCAGTGCCTGCGCTCTGACCCTGCTGCGGCCGAGGCTGTTGAAGCCGTGGAAAGCAAGTCACTCAGCAGACATCAAGCTCTGTGCTGGGGCTGGTGTAGGTGGGGTGTGGGGCTGGAAGAAGTCTGAGTTTCCAGACGCCAGACCATGCTGTCGGCCCCAGCTGGCTGCTCCTGGGGGAGGAAAGGAAGCAACATTTTTGGTCTTGGAAAGGCCAAAAACCTGGAGTCAGAGCTGCCCATCCACAGACGGGGAGGCGAGGAGGTGTAGCCCTGGGGAACCCACCGCTGAGTGACTAGAGTTTGGCTTTCCTCACAAGCCTCTGCTGTTTCTCTGAGTGCCCTGGGATCCCTAGTCGGGGGGCAGGAGGGATGGGGTCCTTCCCTCAGCCAGCCCCCAACTACCATGGAAATGAGACCCTACCTGGGCCGCATGGGGAGGGACTGAGCTCAGGGCTTTCCTGAAGGTCAAAGCCTCTCCTTTCTGAAGGCCAAAGAGGCATCCTCACCTCTGAGCCCACACGCAGGGCCTGGGGTCTGCCTCTGCCCTGTCTTCCTGTGCGACTCCAGGCAACTCCTCAGCCCTCTCTGGTCTCAGTTTCCCCATCTGTTAAGTGGCTGGAAAAGTCTCCAAGCTCTTGGCCTTCTATAGAATCTTGCAAATGATACATAAGGCAGCTGCCCACACCCTGGCCCTGCTCTGCTTTTCTGTCCTGCGCGGCATAGGGTCTTTGTTTTGTTTATGGCAGTACCTGTCGTCCTGGAGCAGTGCCTGTTGCATAGTAGGTGCTCAGTAAATACTGGTGGTTTCTAAACTCCCAGAAGCCACCCCACCTCCTTGCTGCAGGTCCCTTCCTCTTGGAAGGCTTTCTGATTCATCCCCTTCTCGTCCTCCAGGTTCTGTTTTGTCCCCTCCTAGGCTGGGCTGCATTACAGACTCCTGTGCACGTGTTGGTATGCAAATCTGGAAGCCTCCCCCCTGTTTCTATTCCACCTTCTCCTTTCCATCGTGGGTGCGTGGGAGCCATGTCTTCTTTTAGATCCCCCTGGCGCGGCTAGGATCAGTGCCAGGGCCTTGGTGGTACAGCCAGTGCTCCATAGAGCTGTTTACAGCCTGCCAATGATTCACCCACAACAACTGAGAGAAGGCTGTGCCCAGGCAGGGCCCAGGCCCAGGGGAAGCAAGGGAGACCATGTCTTCAAAGCCCACTGGGATCTGGAAACAGGGGCCTGAAAGACCTCTCAGAATAGCTTTGGCCTAGGAGAACCGGGATTGGGATTTGGGGGTCTAAGCTGAGCCAGGATTGAGAGAATTTGTTCTGGTTCAATACCACCAATTCATTCATGTCCAAGCCTTTGTCAGCAGCTCACTCTGGGCACCTTGGGTTGGGAGCTGGGGGATCTGCAATGAACCAACCCAGGTCTTGGGCTTCAGAAGCTTGCAGGGTGATGGAAAGGGGGCCGGGCATCATGAGCCACAATAGAGACAGCCACGGGTGACGTGCGGGTACAGCCAAAGTTGTCATTCATTCAGTGGGCTGAGGTTTCGTCGAGGAAGGGCTGTCCTAGCAGAAGGAGCAGCACATGCCAAGACACAGAGGCCACACCCAGCAGTGAGTGGTTGGAGGTGAGGCCTGCCTTCCTGTTCTACATGGCTCTTGCCACCCCTCCCCTCTGGGGTCTCTGTTTTTTCATTTGTAAAAGTGGAGGTGGTAGCCAGGCGTGGTGGCTTACACCTATAATGCCAGCACTTTGGGAGGCTGAGGCGGGTGGATCACCTGAGGTCGGGAGGCCGAGGTGGGCAGATCACCTGAGGTCAGGTGTTCGAGACCAGCCTGGCCAACGTGGCGAAACCCCCATCTCTACTAAAAATACAAAAATTAGCCAGGAGTGGTGGCATGCACCTGTAATCCCAGCTCAACTCGGGAGGCTGAGGCAGGAGAATCGCTTGAACCCAGGAGGTGGAGGTTGCAGTGAGCCAAGATCACTCCACTGGACTCTAACCTGGGCAACAGAGTGAGACTCTGTCTCAAAAAAAAAAAAAAAAAAAAAGAAGTGGAGGTGGTGTTGTTTGGGTAGGGGGTTAGAGGTTGTCCTAAAAGTTTCCCATCGGCCTCTCCAGCTCTGACACGGGTATTCTGTGGGAGTGAGAGGAGGTGAGTTGCTTACAGGGCAGGGATCTGGGTGACAATGAAGTTCTGGTGGCTGGGCAGGGAGGACAAACAGAGCTGTCTGTTTAGGCAAGGAGTGGAGCTGGGAGGAGGACACTGCCAGCCAATTGGACTGTCTCTCCAGGCCCAGTGTTTACTGATGGAATAAGGGAGTCGGGCGTGTCAACAGTGGGGAACGAGGTGGCTCTGCACTACACACACATGGGCTGTCCCTGGACTAGGCCATCAAGAGGGCTATGTAGGGCACTGGCTGTTGGGAGCCCGTGGAGCCCAGTGCACTTGCCCATTGGGTGCTCAGATGGCTCAGCCCGGGCCGCGTCTCCGGGCCTCTTCCCCTGTCTCTCTGGCTCAGCTTGAGGAAAGGGGCAGGGGCATAACCCAACCCACTCTGGGAGGGGAGAGAGCCCTCCACCCGCTCCTGACCTCTCCGGGCTTGCTCCCCTGGGGACATCCCACCACATGAATTCTAGTCTTGACTCTGCCACCAACTTGATGAGTGGCCCTGGGAGTCCCTTCCTCCACTCAACTTCAATTTCATTCCCTGAAAATGAGAGGCTGGGAGAGAGGTTTATGGGCTTTTTTTTTTTTTTTTTTTGAGACAGAGTCTCACTGTGTCACCTAGGCTGGAGTGCAGTGGCGCAATCTCCACTCACTGCAAGCTCCGCCTCCCGAGTTCACGCCATTCTCCTGCCTCAGCCTCCTGAGTAGCTGGGACTACGGGCGTCCGCCACCATGCCTGGCTACTTTTTTGTATTTTTAGTAGAGATAGGGTTTCACCACATTAGCCAGGATGGTCTCCATCTCCTGACCTTGTGATCCGCCCGCCTCGGCCTCCCAAAGTGCTGGGATGACAGGCGTGAGCCACCGCGCCCGGCGGGACCCCATCTTTGCTTCCACCAGAGCAGTTCCGATTTAAGCAGTTCGTCTGATGAGCCTTTAGGCCCTGAGCAATTGCTGAGTGTCTACTGCATGCCAGGTGGGCACAAAGTCATGTGGGGCAGCCAGGTTTTCCAGTCTCAGTGTGCTCCTTCTTTAGAAGGGAAGTCTTCTGTCTCCAACTGTACACTGGGGCCACGTGTGGCTCTGAGGTTCTGTGAGGAGACCCAGAGTCACACGTACTGTGGTTCATACCCCAGAGCTGCCATTTGCTAGTGGTGTGACCTTCTGTAACCCCTTTGTGCCTCAGGTCTCTCATCTGGGAACTGGGATGATAGCGCCAACCTAGCTGGATTGCTGTGACCACCAACACAATGCCTTCTAAGGGTTCAAGGTGGGTGCTCAGTAAGCCTTAGCTTCTATTGTGACTACCCAGGATCCTGATGGTCCTCCCAGTTCTAGGAAGGGGCAGCCATGCAGAACAAGTCTCAAAAGCCAGCAGGAGCAGGAGAGGGGGATTGAGAATCCCCAAACTGATAGGCAGCCTGGGGCTGGGTGGGGCAAAAGGTACTAGGAGGCGATGCCTCTGCCTTTTCCCCTTCTACTGCACCCCGTCCACACTCCATAGAAGTCAGCAGTTCAACTGTTCTCTAATGCACCCCACACCCCAACACACAACACACAGGAGCCCCAGCCCTCAGATGGGAAAAACACTGTCTGGCACTAGGTCTGGTTGGCTGGAGAAGTGGAGAGGGAGCCAGACAGTCCTTCCATCATGCAGATGGAGAGACCTAGAGTCTCAGGCATTGGGGCAACAAGTCATTTAACATCCATCAGGACCCAAGCCTCCTGAGCCCCCAGCCTGAACCCCTGCACCGCCTCTGGGGAGCAGAGTGAGACACAGAGCTCCCTAACACTAGACCAGGTGTCCCTTAGCTCCACTCTTTTAGGAGGCTCCCTGAGCACACCCTCTGCGGAGCCTGACTCCCACGGGAGAAGCAGATGGTGCCAGAGTCTGCTGGGAACTGGCTGTCCTGGAGCCCAGCTGTTGCACAGATGTGAGGGGGGAGGGCGGAGTGGGGGTTATGAAGGCAGGAACGCTTGGCAGCTCATGCCTGAGTCACCCGTCAGCTCCGGGAGTGGTAATGAGCAGATTAGGGTTATTATAGCCGAATGGCTCGGAGCGCACTTGCTCACCCGAGCAACCGTCGGCGAAGGGCTGATCGCCCACGGCTGCCATGGCCATCACTCCAGGCCTGCCTCTCCCCTGCCCTCTTATTGACTGTGCCGCTGCCAAGGCAGCCTCTGTGGCCTTCACACACCTCATTAGAGCTGCCGGGGCATATCTACCAGCCCGTGGCCCAGACATCACCCCACCCGCTCCTCTTCCCAGGTGTGTCAGGGGGACACAGGAGTCTGACTTGGGGCCTTGATAAGTGGACACAGTGAACCCTGACTAGGGAAACAGGTGTATAGTTCCCCACCCACCTAGAATTGGGACAAGGACAGATGTGGCAGGGATTCAGCCTCCAGGGCCAGTCCTTGTCTGTCTGGTCACCTACCAGGGGTCTAAAACCAGTGAGGTTCCTGTAGGTCTGGGCCAGGGACATGTCAGTCTCCAGGGGGAAAGTCTCCTCCTTCCCCACTGGCCCATGTCGTCCCCTCTGCTCCCTCTCAGAGCAGGAAACAGAAACAATCTGTCCCAGCAGCCCAGGGCTGGGAGGCAGGGCTGAGTGTCAGGGTAGTAATGATACTGAGTACCAAATCGCAGAGACTGATGGACGCTTACTATGTCCTAACAGGCACTGAGTGCTGGACGTGTGTCTATCCACTTTGTCTTCCCAACAGCCCCATGCGTGAACAGACTGAGCGTCCCGAACCCCCAAAGCTGAAATCCAAAATGCTCCAAAATTCAAAACTTTTCGAGTACCCACATGACTGATGCTAAAAGGACATGCTCATTGGAGCCTTTTGGATTTCAGATTTGGGACGCTCAACAGATAAGAATAATATAAATATTCCAAAATCTGAAACCCAAAACTTGTTTTCGGTTTTTTTTTTTGGTTTGTTTGTTTGTTTGTTTCTGAGATGGAGTTTTGCTGTTTTTGCCCAGGCTGGAGTGCAGTGGTGCCATCTCAGCTTACTGTGACCTCCGCCTCCCAGATTCAAGCTTCAAGCAATTCTGCTGCCTCAGTCTCCCCAGTAGCTGGGATTACAGGCGTGCACCACCACGCCTGGCTAATTTTGTATTTTTAGTAAAGACAGGGTTTCTCCATGTTGGTCAGGCTGGTTTTGAACTCCTGACCTCAGGTGATCCACCTGCCTTGGCCTCCCAAAGTGCTGGGATTATAGGCATGAGTCACTGCACCCAGCCTGTTTTTTTGTTTTGTTTTGTTTTGGGACGGAGTCTCACTCTGTTGCCCAGGCTGGAGTGCAGTGGTATGATCTCGGCTCACTGCAAGCTCCGCCTCCTGGATTCATGCCATTCTTCTGCCACAGTCTCCTGAGTAGCTGGTACTACAGGCATCCGCCACCACACCCAGCTAATTTTTTATATTTTTAGTAGACACGGGGTTTCACTGTGTTAGCCAGAATGGTCTAGATCTCCTGACCTCGTGATCCGCCTGCCTTGGCCTCTCAAAGTGCTGGGATTATAGGCTTGAGCCACCGCGCCCAGCCTGTTTGTTTTTTGAGATGGAGTCTGGCTTTGTTGCCGAGGCAGGAGTGCAGCGGTGCAATCTTGGCTCACTGTAACCTCTGCCTCCCGGGTTCAAGCGATTCTCCTGCCTCAGCCTCCCAAGGAGCTGGGATGACAGGTGCCTGTCACCACGTCTGGCAAATTTTTGTGTTTTTAGTAGAGATGGGGTTTCGCCATGTTGGCCAAGCTGGTCTCGAATTCCTGACCTCAGGTGATCCACCCACTTTGGCCTCCCAAAATGCTGGGATTACAGGTGTGAGCCTGTTTTCTTTTCTTTTCTTTTTTTATTTTTTTGAGACAGGGTATTGCTCTGTCACCCAGGCTGGAGTGCAGTGGTGCAATCATAACTCACTGCAGCCTCAACCTTCTGGGCTGAAGTGATCCTCCTGCCTCAGCCTCCTGAGTAGCTGGGACCACAGGTGTGCACCCACCACCCCCAGCTAATTTTTAAATTTTTTGTAAAAGTGGGCTCCCACCTCCTCAGCCTCTCAAAGTGTTGGGATGATAAGTGTGAGCCATGATGCCCGACTCTAAGTATTTCTAATAAGAGATATTCAACCTGTGTTGTTGACATCATTGTCATATCCTTTTATAGATGAGATGACTTAGTCCCAGATGGGTTAAGTAACTGGCCCAAGGTCACAGCGCTGGTAAGCAGCTGGGCTTCAATCCAACCATCCTGACTCCAGAAGCCTATTTGAACTACCACCTTCTGCACCTGCCCCGGGGCTTCTTCGCCTGAGCTGGTGCCTCGCTGCTGCCCTGCTCATCGTCTTCTGGGAAGATGCCTCTCATATTGCCAGTCCCGCAGCCAGAAGCCTCAGGTGCTGCCCTGAGCTCCCTGAATAGGCATCCCTCCTGGCCTTCAAACTGCATCCTTCCTGACTAACCTTCCATTCCCCAAGGTGGCCCTCCACACTTTGGAGCCTCAGCTCACCTCTCACTCTCACGCTTCAGTTTCGCGCTTCCCTGCCGAACGGTCCCACCTCTGTGCTTTTGCTTAAGCTGTGCACACTTCCCGGAGTGCTCTTTTCCCTATGTCTGCCTGGGCTCCAATGCCTGAGCTGGGCTTGTATGCCTGAGCTGATCCATGGCATACAAGCACCTATGGAGGCCCGGGGGAAGGAGGCAGTGGTATGTGTGTCAGTGTGAGGAGGTCAGTGACGAGGTTTGGGGCTTCGGGGTCAGTTATGTGGCTTCAGGGCAAGTCCCCATCTCCCTGAGCCCCAGTTTCTGCAAAATGAAGATATCCATCCCAGCTTCTCCCGAGGTTTATAATGGTAATCTGTGAGGTTCTGGCACCCAATGAATCCGTAACTACCTTTTGTGATAAGTTCCCCATTTGTGAAGTCAAGTGAAGGCCCCCGGTGTCGGCAGTGCAGGAAAACCTGTCCCCTGATCCCCTCATCCCTAGGGAGAACCCTACCTTCAGTGCCTCTCTGAACAAGAGGGCCAGGAAGGGGTCACTGTACACCAGTTGGTCCCTAGTGACCAGTCCTGGCCAGAGGGCCTTTATCCCACTTCCAGTAGCCGAGCACCAACCATCCCCAGCTCCGGGAGGGGGTGGGTGGCACCCTGCTTCCTCCACATTGTTGCCACCTCAGAGAATCAGAATCCAGGGAGACAGTCTCCTGGCAGCAGAGCTCCTGCTCCCCACCATGGGTGTCTGTGACGCTGCCAGGCCCACTGGGGGCTGCAGGCACTCCAGCATCAGAACTGACTAGGTCCTGGGAGTGGGAAGGGGACTCCAGCCAGGGACACTGGAGACAGGGCCAGTCTGAGTGCCTGCTCTCCCAGGGGCAGGTGCCAGCATGGTGCACCCCTCAAGGAGCGTGGCAGGCGAGATTGAGGTCCTGGCTGCCCCAGGCTCCTGTGCCATCGAGAGGGAAAGCACCTGGCACAGGTATACAGTAGGTGCTCAGTGCTGGGGAGAATCTTCCCTTGGTGGAATTCTGAACACTTTGGGTACCAGCAGAGTCAGAGTTCCCAGGGGAGGAGGCAGGCATTTGACAACGGCTGTCGGGAGGATATAGCATGTCCAACCTTCCCCTCTCCATGAGAGGAAGTAGTGACCCCAACCCCAGGACCCTTCTCTGCCCATTCACACCCACCCACTCCCACCTCTCTGCCAGCCTCAGCTGGATATGGAGCAGAATGTAATGAGGACTTACCTGTCCACAAGGACTTCATAGCTGTTCCAAAGCCATGGATGGGCAGGTGCTAATGCAGCCCCTCAGTCTCCCCCTTCCCTTGCTTTTGGGGTGGGCTTGGGACAACCGGGGAGGTCTTAACTCACTGAAGACACCAGGACCCAGCTTCTGAGTATTCCTAGATGCCATTTCTACCCCTAGAAACTTCACATGGAGCCAAAAGCCCATTTGAAGCTCAGTCTGGACCAGGAGAGGCTAATCATAAAATGGATATTTTTTAAGTGTACAGAAATAAGAATTTATTTTTGAAGACATGATTTATATTTTGAATGGCTAATGCACTCACATGCTTCAAAATTCAAAATTCCAAAAGGACTGACAGTGCAAAGTCGCTCCTCCTTTGGTCCCCACCACCCAGTTTCCCTCTGCAGAGGGAACCTTGTTGCCAGTTCTTGTATGTTCTTCCAGAAATTTTCTATGTATAAACCGTCACCCTCACAGGGATTCTCATTTGTTATCCTTTTAAAATGCACACACATCCTGCTCTGTACCTGGCTTTCTTCCCTTAAAAACACATCTTGATTATTGTTCTATGTCACTTGCAAAACAGGTTCCTCGTTCTTATTTTGCAGCTGCAGATGACTTCATTGTGTGGAAGGACTGCACATTATTTAACTGATCCCTTATTTTTTGTTTTTTGTTTTTTGAAATGGAGTCTCGCTCTGTCACCCAGGCTGGAGTGCAATGGCGCAGCCTCAGCTCACTGCAACCTCCGCCTCCCAGGTTCAAGTGATTCTCCTGCCTCAGCCTCCTGAGTGGCTGGGATTACAGGCACGCACCACCACGCCTGGCTAATTTTTGTATATTTCGTAGAGACGGGGTTTCACCATGCTGGCCAGGCTCTTCTTGAACTCCTGACCTCATGATCCACCCACCTTGGCCTCTCAAAGTGCTGGGATTACAGGCATGAGCCACCAGGCCCGGCTGATCCCTTATTGATGCACATTTAGCTTGTTTCCAGTGTTTGGTAATTACATGAAACGTTGCGATAAATAACTTTGTACCCACACCACTTCAAATGTGTGCTAGTGGACCTGTAGGGAAATTCCCAGGAGTGGAACCGCCGAGTTACATGTGGTTATGCACAGTTGTGAAGGAATGGAGAGGTCGGACGGCCCTCCTTGGAGGTTACACCAGGCTACACTTCCACTGGCCCTGTCTGCGTCTGTCTGATCCCCATAGCTTTGCCAGCACAGTGTTATCAAACTCTGTGAGCTTTGCCAATCTGATATTTGAATAATGGTATGTCAGCGTGGTTAGACATTTTAAAACAACAATTATATTGGTGGCTGTTTACCGAGCAGGAGTATGCCATGCCAGGCACGTTTACGTATGACATGCTGCTCATTTCTCATGGGGAGCCACTGGGGACAGAGAGCAGTTGCTCCATTTTATACAGGAGGAAACTGAGGCCCAGAGAGGTTAGGGACTTTCCTACAGTCCTTACAGCCCTGAAAAGCAGCGTGGGAGTTCCAACCCAGTTTGTCTGACTCGGGCCAATGCTCCTTCCTTATTCCAGGCTGCCTTTCAGTGACAGGCTGCTGAGGATACCCTAGGCCAAGAGCCACCCCACCTGGCCCACCAAGGCTCTGGACCCTCCCAGGGCTATTGCTTCTCTGGAGTTGAGTGATGAACAGAGAGTTGGACACCCATGGCCCTGCATGGGGGTAGAGGCCCTCCCTGAGAAGGGTCTCCAGAGCCCAGCTCTGCTCTCCCAGGGTGCGGTTCCATGGGAGGTGGGCTCCACTGGTCCTAAGCTCTGGCAAGTTGGCATCCCCAGAGGGCAAAGCTGACAACACCTCCCTTGGCATCCCCAAGGGTTCGTCTCTCAGCAGCCACTTCCGAAGGCTGTTCCCCCAGGAACCTTCCTCAGGGTTCCTGAGCCCTTCCCTGGCCTTTTCCAGGCAACCCACAGCCCCAGCAGCCTGTTCACATTTAGCGCTGGATCACTGATCCCTTGGGCTTGGCCCCACTCCTCTCTGGATCCATGCCCCCAGATCTCTTTGGCACAACCCACAACTGGCTGGTGAGCCCAGAGATGGGGGAAGAAGGGCCCTGAGCTACGAGTGCACCTCACTGCATGACCCTGGCAGGTTCCTCTGCACCCTGGGGCCTCACTGTGTCCACAGCCTCCTGCATGCTGCAAAGCACCTCCCTGATGTGCCAGCTCCTCCGGTGCCAGCCTCATCCCAAGGAAGATGGAGGCGACTCCCACTACTCAAGGGGTTGCTCCCCATGGCACCCCTCAGGCCGCTGTGGGAGACTATGAGCCCCTCACAACCAAGACCATTTTCCCCACTCCCTTCCCCACAGGCCCTAAATGGCCCAGCAACAACTCTGAACTCTGATCCCGGTCGGCCCAACACGGGTGGGGCAGGAGGTTCTGTCAACAGTGAGAGAAACTCGTTAACTGAATGTCAATAGGATTAAAGGCTCTGATGGTCCAGGAGAAAAGTGTGACGTGACACATTATGACAGATGCATGAAAGGGCTGCCGGGGGTAGGGTCCTGTGTGTGTGTGTATGAGATAGAGAGGGGGAAGGGAGGCATAGTAGCAAAGATGAGAGAGACAGAGACAAGTGACAGAGACAGAGAAAGAGAGAAAAGCCAGAGACAGAGGATAGAAGGAGAGAAAGGAAGGCATAAGAGACCAAGAAAGGAGGAAGTTTAGAAAAAAAGAAAGACTGAGAGAGACAGAATCCCAGTTACAACCAGAGAGATAGAGCAAAAGAAACCAGAGAGATTGAGGGAAAGAGAGAGACACAGAGAGCGAGAGAGAGCGAGAGAGAGAGAGATTGAGCGAGAGAGTGCCCGTGCGCGCATGCCAGCGAGTGCGACAGTGCAGAGGGATGGGGGAGGGGACGAGCAAGTTTGTAAATGAGAGAAAAATGAAGATTGAGCCCTGAGAAGGGTTCTGCCCTGGGAAGCCTTTTGAGGAAGCCATGGACAGCATCCCCAGGGACTCAGAATGGCAGCTTTGTCAGTCAGGCAAGGACGAGGTGTATCAAGCACCCACGGGGTGTCAGGCTCTGCTGTGGTTGCCGGGGGCAGGCAGGAGCTGGAAGAGCAAAGAGAGAGGGAGGTCGACTCTGCCTTGGGGATTCCAGACTTACAGAGGACAGAGGAGCCTGAAGTCCAGAGAGGCTAGTTGAGGCTGACAAGGTGTCGGGCCTGGGACTCCTGGCCTCTCACTCACCACACAGTACCACGGCACTGCACAACTGCATGGGACACGCGCGCACAGAGACACACACACACACACACAGAGCAAAGGCTTGTGACTCTCAGTGCCTGTTGTGAGGTTTGGAGGACATCGTTTCAGGTCTGCTAGGCTAAGCAGTTTGCAGAACAGTGGCCAGGAACGGTGGGTACTGAGTAAAGATTAGAGTCAGCTCCTTGAGCTGCAGGAAATGATAGAGACATGGATTTAAGTCCCGGCTCTGCCATCCTTTGGGCGTGTGATCTTGTCGGGAGGCTTTCTTCTCTGAGCCTCAGTTTCCTCTCCTGGAATAGCAGGATGATAAGAGCAGGGCTGTTAGGAGGTTTAAAGGAAAACCCCTGGCACAGAGGAGTGCTCCATGGTCCTGCCTCTCCCTCCCCTCATCCCAAGTGCCTGTGAAGATCAGGAAAGTCATTGAATGGAACTGGTCTTGGAAAGAAGCTGGGTGGAGCAGGATGAATGGGAAAGGGCACGGTTAGTGTCTAGTTGTTCTCCCCACGTCTGGCCCTTTCAGCCGTGGAACCAGGAGAGTTGAGGTTGGAGATCCCAGGCAGACAGCCCGCAACCAGTAGGATGGACTGCGCTCATCTAGCCGGAGCGGACCTGCCCAGTCCCACCTAGGCACTCCCCCATGCACATCAGGGCTCTACTGGGGAGGTGCGCAGAGCAGTGGGGAGTCCCAGAGCTGTCCGTTCCAGCCAGGGCCCACAACATCTGCTGTGCCTGTGCTGCCCAGGCTGCTGGCTGGCATAGAAACAGGCGGGAGGCTGGCCAACAGGCACTCCAGGAGTGTAAATTCCACATTTGCATCATGGATGTTCCCAGCCCCAAGGGCTGCTGACCTTTACGGCTGCTGCCTTGGTCCTTCCTCCCCTTCCAGCTCCCTGAGTGCAGCCAGGCTGGCCACCGGATGCTGGAGCCTTGAAGGGGAAGAGGGGGCAGGTGGTGGTGGCCAGGGGCTGTTTGGCACAGGGGACGGGAAGGTAGGCCCTGGAGAACCCAGCTTGCCCTCCCCTCCCCAACCCATGCATGAGGAGCCCACTCTTCCCTGATTCAGCATCCGCTGCCCCCTCCCAGCCAGGACCCCTTCTACCCCCACTGCAAGTCAGCCTGATGCACACACACAAGGGCAGCTTGGGCCCCGGATTAGCAGTGTCACCAAGACATTAGTCGCCCCCGGCTGCCTGTGACATCTCCCTGGGGATAGCCCCGTCTGTGCTGAGTAGCAGCAGTACTGAGCAAGCTGTCAGTTTTTCTGGGCTCAGCAGTCAGGCCTGCACCTTTGAAGGGTGAAAACCCCTCCCTGGGCCACCCCCACCCCCGGCCAGAGGACTCTCATCAGGGGTGGCTTGGTCAGCCAGCTGGCTGGGCAGATTCCCTGTGATACATCTAAATGAAAATCCATCTACCTGCCCTCAGGAGAGCAGGCTCTGACCTAGGGCCCAGGACACAGAGATGGGGTGCTGAGCCCTGCCCCTGGGGGCTCACAATCAGAAGGATCTATTTATTTGTATCTGTTGTTCATCCCACAGATATCTCTTGTGCCAGGTGCTGAGGATGCCTTGCGGATAGTCATGGGTTCAATTATATCCCCCCAAAGGAAATGTTAAAGTCCTTACTCCCAGCACCACAGAATATGACCTTATTTGGAAATGGGGCCATTGCAGATGTAATCAAATTAAGGCGAGGTTCTGCTGAAGTAGGGTGGCCCTTAATCCAATATGACTGGTGTACTTCTGAGAAGAGGGAAGACAGCCCTGTGAAGGCACAGACACACCAGGAGAATGCCAAGTGGTGACAGAGGCCGAGATGAGAGTGATGCATCCACAAGCCGAGGAAAACCGAGCCAACCACCAGAACGTAGGGAGAGGCAAAGGAGGGTTCTCCCCTGCAGGTTTCGGCGAGAGCACGGCCCTGCTGATGCCTGATTTCAGATGTGTGACCTCCAGGACTGGGAAACAATCAAGCTTTGTTGTTTCAAGGCATTCAGTTTGTGGTATGTTGTGATGGCAGCCGTGGGACACTGAGACAGTGAGTGACACCGTTCTAGACCTGCAGGGGCTTACAAGAGAGCAAGGGGGAGATGGAGACGTGCAAACAGGTTAACAAATGTGTATGGCTGGGCGCGGTGGCTCACACCTGTGATCCCAGCACTTTGGGAGGCTGAGGTGGGCGGATTACCTGAAGTCAGGAGTTCAAGACCAGCCTGACCAACACGGTGAAACCCTGTCTCTACTAAAAACACAAAAATTAGCTGGGCGTGATGACATGTGCCTATAGTCCCAGCTACTCAGGAGGCTGAGGTTGCAGTGAGCCAAGATCACGCCACTGCACTCCAGCCTGGGTGACAGAGCAAGACTCCATATCAAAATAATAATAATAATAGTAATACCTTCCAGGCACAGGTCCAAACATCCTAAAGTGGCCTAGAGCAATGGAGACATCCCACAGACAGATTCCCTTTTTTTTTTTTTTTTTTTTGAGACCGAGTCTCACTCTGTTGCCCAGTCTGGAGTGCAATGGCGCCATATTGGCTCACTGCAACCACTGTAACCTCCACCCCTTGGATTCAAGCGATTCTCCTCCCTCAGCCTTCAGAGTAACTGGCATTACAGGGGCACATCACCACGCCCGGCTAATTTTTGTACTTTAGTAAAGACCAGGTTTCCCCATGTTGGCCAGGCTGGTGGTCTTGAACTCCTGACCTCAAGTGATCCACCCACCTCGGCCTCCCAAAGTGCTGGGATTACAGGCGTGAGCCACCGCGCCCGGCACACCCCACAGACAGATTCTAATCTGTGTCTATGAGGAGCACATTTGGTCCCAAGACAAAGGAAACCCAAAAACTGTGACTTAAATACTTCAGGGCTTTCTCTTCTCACGTAACGAGGACTCTGGAGGCAAGCTGCCCAGAGCCAGTGTGCTGGCCTCAAGATGCCAGCTTCCTGCTCCCAGAGCTTTAGATGTTGACTTTCAACCCTATGGTGCCACAACGGCTGCCGAACCTCCAGACTTCACGTTCAGATTCCTGGCGAGAAAAATGGAAGTTAAGACCAAAAGAAACCCTACGAGCCCAGTCTGCCCCTTATTTTTAAAAGTGAAAACTCTCCTGAAATCCCACACTGTCAACTTCTGTTTATACAGATGTGAGGTGGGGGAATGTGGCAACCCTGTACAAAATTGGAATCTGGTCAGCAAGTAGGGACGGAGGGAAAAGGAATTTGGTGGGCAGCCAACAGGGTTTGCACTGTTACACAGTGGGGGGGACTTGGAGCTGGTCATCCCCCAGCCAGGCCCATCTATATATCAGGGCACCAGAGTATAGAGAGGGAAAATAACTTGCCCAGGGTCACACAGCAAAGCAGGAGCAGGACTGTAACCCAGGCCTCCTAAGGCTGCAGCCAGAACTCTTTCTACAGCCCCGCAACGTGATATGGCTGCTTGGTTGACAAGGCCTCTTTAGAGGACTAGGGGGCTGTGCATCTTCAAAGCTCCAGCATCCAGAAGCCTTCAGGAAGTGGGAGGCATTGGCCATATTGGGAGGTGAAGGAAGCCTTCCCCTGTTGTCATAACCTCCCAGGGCAGAGCCCGCTCCTCTGAGTGGCTAGCTGGTGGGTGGGTAATTACCCTTGTCACCCCCTCTTCCGGGAGAGACCACTATATAATCTGCCTGTCAGCTGGGGAGAGGGGGCAGCCCCTCTCTACCCCCTGCTGAGGCTGACGCTTGGCAGACAGGGGTGGCAGGACAGCCAGTGAGGAAGGGGGTGTTGGGGCCAGCTGGTAGGCAGATGGACAAGCGAGAGAAGACAGTGTAGGGTCAGGGGACCAAAGAGGCAACTCTCATGAGAATTCATCCACTGGGATGTGTGACCCATGGAAGGGCTGTACTTTCCTTCAGTCCCACTGGCAGACCAGGGGAAGAGGCATCCTTGGCCTTAGCTCAGGACAGCCCTAAACAGCCACTCCTGTGACTAGCACCATCCAGGCCCCAGGGGACCACTTCTCCTCTTCTCTTGCTCTAGGTCCTGGATATGGAAAGTGATCTAAGTCTAGAATGTATGAAGGTTTGGGGGTTGTGCAGCTCCTGAGCTGAGAGACAGATTCTGCTTCTGAGGACAGGGTAGACTTGAGAGGCAACAGTGCTTATGTGAGAGAAAAGCCTAAGATGAACTTGTTAAATCTTCAGTCTCAGAGAGCTCAAATGCAGTAGATTCTTGCAAACCAAAGCCTTTTCGGCAGAGTCAACTGTCCATTTTCTTAACTTTTCTTCATGTACCAATTCTTGGTTCCAGAGTCTTGTGGATTAATGCAATATCCACAATGATGCCTATAGCAGCTGAGGAACCTTTTGCAATGTTTAAACCATTCACTTACTCTTATATTTGTGTATATAAATTTAGATATAACATGCATGAAGTGTGATACTGATTATTTACAGTACCAACTAGATGGGTGTTTGATGTGGTTTGGCTGTGTTCCTACCCAAATTTCATCTTGAACTGTACTCCCATAATTCCCACGTGTTGTGGGAGGGACCCGGTGGGAGATAATTGGATCGTGGGGTTGGTTTCTCTCATACTGTTCTCATGGTAATGAATAAGTCTCACGAGATCTGATGGTTTCATAAGCGGAAACCCATCTCACTTGGCTCTCATTCTCTCTCTTCTCTTGTCTGCTGCCATGTGAGACGTGTCTTTCACCTTCTGCCATGATTGTGGGGCCTCCCCAGCCACGTGGAACTGTAAGTCCAATAAACCTCTTTCTTTTGAAAATTGCCCAGTCTTGGGTATATCTTTATTAGCAGTGTGAAAACGAACTAATAAACTAATATAGTGTTAAACACTGGAATTGCTAATATGTCATTTTTCTAAAAATGGTTAATAAAATGTTATTACAATTTCAAAAGATTAATAAAAATTCAGATTTCATGTATTTTTTAAATGATTATTTTTTTAGAGACAAGGTCTCACTCTGTAGCCCAGGCTAGAGTGTAATGGTGTGATCATGGCTCGCTGCAATCTTGAATTCTTGGGCTTAAGTGATTCTCCCACCTCAGCCTCCTGAGTAGCTGGGGTCACAGGTGTGTGACACTATGTCTGCCTAATTTTTAAATTTTTTGTGGCGATAAGGTCTTGCTATGTGGCCCAAGCAACTCCTGACCTCAAGTGAACCTCCCACTTTGGCCTTCCAAAGCACTGGGATTATAGGTGTGAGCCACCATGCCCAGCCCCAGATTTAATTTAAAATGATGATTTAAAATGTTACACTAGGCCGGGTGCAGTGGCTCACACCTGTAATCCCAGCACTTTGGGAGGCCGAGGTGGGTAAATAACTTGAGGCTAGGAGTTCAAGACCAGCCTGGCTAACATGGTGAAACCCTGTCTTTGCAAAAAATACAAAAATTATCCGGGCATGGTGACGTGCGCCTGTAATCCCAGCTACTTGGGAGGCTGAGGCATGAGAATTGCTTGAGTCTGGGAGGTGGAGGTTGCAGTGAGCTAAGATCACACCATTGCACTCCAACCTGGGTGACAGAGCAAGACTGTCTCCAAAAACAGTTACACTCATTATAATTTGTATTTTACCTTTTAATTTCAATAAATAATTTTGGATATTTTAGAAAATACCTTTTAAAAATATTTAAAATTTTACCTTTACTATATTTTACCTTTTGGATAAAAACTTTAGGGCCGGGCGCGGTGGCTCAAGCCTGTAATCCCAGCACTTTGGGAGGCCGAGGCGGGCGGATCACAAGGTCAGGAGATCAAGACCATCCTGGCTAACATGGTGAAACCCCGTCTCTACTAAAAAATACAAAAAAACTAGCCGGCGAGGTGGCGGGCGCCTGTAGTCCCAGCTACTCGGGAGGCTGAGGCAGGAGAATGGCGTGAACCCGGGAGGCGGAGATTGCAGTGAGCTGAGATCCGGCCACTGCACTCCAGCCCAGGCGACAGAGCGAGACTCCGTCTCAAAAAAAAAAAAAAAAAACTTTATTTTATTTCTTTAGTCTTTTTGGATGGGTATTGTCACTAAAACACAAATTAGCAATTTTGGTGAAATAAAGGCCTGAACATTTTTATGGACTAAAACTATAATAATTTATGAATTATGTATGTCTTTATTTGATCACTTGTCTAAACACAGCCGGCCCTTCAACAGAATACCCAAACACACCAGCTTTCGAGCATATAAAAACCAGAGCTTTACACATGCTTTTCAATTGTGCCACTATGAAGGTATATTTGTCAAGGTAAGAGAAGAGAATATATTTTATTTAACAGCTTGTTTGCTTGATTTTGAAATATTTAGGCATATGGTATGTGGGTCTTCATTTGTGCTCTTGCAAATATTAGAGGCGAGTCTGGGAGGTTTTTTTAATAACAGCTTTATTGATATATATGTATATATAATTCACATGTAATTTATGGGAACCTTGGCTCCCCCTTCTGAAGTATACGCTTCAGTGGTTTTTAACACATTCACAAAGTCATGCATTTATCACTAGTATCTATTTCAGAACATTTACATCACCCCCAAAAGAAACCCTGCACCCAATAGCAGTCACTCCCCATTCCCTCCCACACCCAAGCCCTGCAAATTACTCATTTACTTTCTGTTCCTGTGGATTTGTTGATTCTGGACATTTCATATCAATGGAATTATATCAAATGTGTCTGGCTTCTTTCACTTAGAATAAGGCTTTTAAGGTTCACTCATCTTGTAGCACGTATCAGTACTTCATTCCTTTTTATTGCCAAATAATATTGCACTGTATGGATATATCCATCAGTTGATGGACATTTAACCTGTTTCCATTTTTGCCGGGGGCAGTGGCTCATGCCTATAATCCCAGTACTTTGGGAGGCTAAGGCTGGTAGATCACCTGAGGTCAGGAGTTTGAGACCAGCCTGATCAACATGGGGAAACCCGAGTCTACTAAAAATACAAACATTAGCCAGACGTGGTTATCCCAGCTACTCACGAGGCTGAAGCAGGAGAATCACTTGAACCCAGGGGGCAGAGGTTGCAGTGAGCCGAGATCCAGCCTATGAACATTCAGATTCATAGGAGCACTATTTTTTTTTTTTGTGGGTTTATGTTTTCAGGTATCTTAGGTGTACACCTAAGAGTGGAATTGCTGGATCATATGGTAATTCATGTTTAACTTTTTGAGGAACTGCCAAATTGTTTTCTACTGCACTGCTGTGCATTCCCAGCACAAGGCACAAGGGTTCCAATTTCTTCACATCCCTTCCAGCACTTGTTGTCTTTCTTTTTTACTGTAGCCCATTCTAGTGGTGGGAAGGGGTATCTCATTGTGGTGTTGATTTGCATTTCCACCATGACTAATGACGCTGAGCATCTCTCGTGTGCTTAGGGGCCATTTGTATATCTGCTTTGGAGAAATGCAGATTTAAATCCTTTGCCCATTTTTAATGGGATGATTCAGGTCTGGGTTTTTTTTGTTTTGTTTTGTTTTTTGTTTTTGAGACAGGGTATCTGTCAGCCAGGCTGGAGTACAGTGGCACAGTCTCGGCTCACTGCAACCTCCACCTCAAGGGTTCAAGCGATTCTCCTACCTCAGCCTCCTGAGTAGCTAGTAGCACAGATGCCTGCCATCATGACCTGATAATTTTTGTTTTTTGTTTGTTTGTTTTGGGAGATGGAGTCTTGTTCTGTCACCCAGGCTAGAGTACAGTGGTGCCATCTTGACTCACTGCAACCTCCGCCTCCTGAATTCAAACGATTCTCCTTCCTCAGCTGGAAATACAGGTACACACCACCATGCCCAGCTAATTTTTGTATTTTTAGTACAGATGGGGTTTCACCATATTGGCCAGGCTGGTCTCGAACTCTTGACCTCGGTGATTCACCCACCTAGGTCTCCCAAAGTGTTGGGATTACAGGCGTGAGCCATTGTGCCTGGCCTTAATTTTTGTATTTTTAGTAGACGTGGGGTTTTACCATGTTGGCTGGTCTCAAACTCCTGACTTCAAGTGATCTGCCCTCCTCAGCCTCCCAAAGTGCTGGGATTACAGGCATAAGCCATGGTGCTCAGGCTTCAGGTCTGATTTTGATACTTACAGGGATAAAGCAACAATTGTGAAGGCTCCAACGCAGAAGGTTCATGCTTGCTTTGACATCAGCCTGTGCACTTTGGGGTTGGCAGACTTACCTTCTAGTCTTTACAGAAGCAGTGTCTGCCACCTACAATGACTTATCTCTTCAGCAAAGCCTTCTTTAAACCTTCTTCATAACCCTCTGATTGCAGAGTGATAGCTTATCGTGTTGCAGTGGGCCAGAGTTAGCTGTACCCTGCAGCTAAGCACACGGACTTCTGGAGCCAGCCTGCCTGGTTCAGATCCTGGCTCCCCCAAGCCTCAGCTGTGCAACCTGGGAGGCTAACTCTTCAGTTTCCTCTTCCGTAAAATGGGAGTGATAACACCTTCCTTATAGCGTTGTTGCAAGGGCTTGCTGAGAACATACGTGTAAATCCTGTTGCATCTTGCCCCTGATCAATGCTTGCTTGATTTCCTTTTGGGCAGAGCATTTCCAATGGCAGGGGTCACTACCTTCAGGGCAGGATTTTCCATTTATGAATGGTGTTAATTGAAGGAATCCTTTGGGGTGTTTGGCTGAAAATTGCCTCCCTGTGATTCAGGCAGCCATCAGGTTTGTGGAGGAGCTGTGGGTTTCTCCCACCTCCGGCTCCAACTGTCCATCATTCCTCCCCTCTCTTCCCCTCTATCACCCACGCCTCCTTGCTCCTTCCCAAATGGCGTGTGACTTCTCAGGGGATGTGAGAGGCGGCTGGAAAGTGACACCACACCCCTTAATTACCCTTGTTCCTTCTATGCCCCAGCACCTAAATTTAGCCGGCAGACCTGGGCACTAGGGACCCAGCTCCTCCCTCCCCAAGGCCCCGCCCTCTCAAAAGCAGGAAAAGAGCTCCCAGGCACGACTTCTCACCATCCTGAGGGTGGGGGCGTCAGGGAAGTTGCTAAAAGGCCTGGGTGAGGGCACTTGGCTCCAGCAGGGACCCTTCCTGCTACAGTAGGCAGCTGGGCTGCGAGTTGTGATGGAGCAGAATGTCACCCGCCCACTCCCTGCCCTTTTTAATGATGGGGAAGCCTGAGAGGGAGCGTCAGTCAAAGTGTCCAGAATGTTAGGGGCACGAGCTCGAGAATCTGACAGCCACCCTCTCTGACATATGCCAACTGTGTGTCCTTGGGGAAGTCACCAGACTTCTCTGGACATGCTTCCTTATCTGAAAAATGGAGACCTCCCAAGTAAGGTGACTGTGACATTTAAATGAGATAATATATGTAAAGCATACAGCACCAAGCAAGCACCAATTAGCCCAGCCATGACCATTATCCACGTTGCTTGACCTGTTAGCAGTGCAGTGGGGACCCAGGCCTCTGGACTCACACTTTAGTGCTCATTCCATGAAGTCACACTCCTTCATCAGTGACTTGATGCCTCTGTTCCAGATGGGGACATTGAGGCAAAGACAGGTTAATTACCAGGACCAAGGTTACCCAGCTAGGTGGCAGCAAGGCTGAGATCTGATCCCAAGTCTGCAGGCACTCGTTGCCTTTCTGAATTGTTTTGGCCAAAAGGCCCCACCTCTTCCAAGCCTGTCTCAAGGTCCACCATCTCCAGGAAGCCCTCCTGGCTGTCTCCAGGGCAGATCTTTCCAACCTCCCCGGCTACAGAATGTCTGCTCCAGACCTCCTCCCCAGCTCCCAGACAAGTTCTAGAAGGGAAGGCTTCCTTTTTACCTCTGTGAGTCTCTGAGGTTCCATGACAGAGTTCATAGGCATGAAAAATCACTGACCTTTTTTTTTTTTTTTGAGATGGAATCTCGCTCTGTTGCCCAGGCTGGAGTACAGTGGCATGAGCTCGGCTCACTGCAACCTCCACCTCCCAGGTTCAAGCGATCCTCCCACCTCAGCCTCCCAAGAAGCTGGGATTACAAGCGTGCACCACCATGTCCAGCTAATTTTTGTATTTTCAGTAGAGACAGGGTTTCGCCATGTTGGCCAGGCTGGTCTCGAACTCCTGACCTCAAGTGATCTACCCGCCTCGGCCTCCCAAAGAGCTGGGATTACAGGGGTGAGCTTTCAGATACCTAGAGAAAGCGGGGAACCAGCAAGTGGGAACAGAAAAGTGAGCTGGGGTGGAAAGTTAGACCTGGAGGGAGGGAAAGTATGTATGACTGACTGCACCCGAGATGGAGGACAGTGGCTTCATCCCAGAGCGGGGAGGCCAAGGATGTCCTGGTGAGGAATGAGGCCACTCCAGGGTCAGTCAGGCCTGGAATTGATACCCCCATGTCTGGGTCTCTGGACCTTAGTCCCTTGTCTGCAGAATGGGGCAGTAAATGCCAGCCTCCTGGAGGTAGGTATAGGAAGGCTTGAATGAGATGACCGAGTGGGGACCAGTGTGCCCCACCCTGTGCCCTGCACAGTCAGCAGCCTCCAGCTTGGAGGGAGCTGGACAGAGCCTGAACCTGTCTGGTCACCTGAGGCAGCCACTCGGGCCCCTCTGCACTGAGGGCTCTTCGGAGAGAGGAGCCTATGAGGGAGTTATGGTGTGACTTTGCCACCCTCCCCCTCTTGGTCACACTGGAGCTCCTGGGCACAACCCCTTAGGGACACCAGCGGGGGTGGCCTGTGGCAGCCCCGACCCTCCTGCACCCAGCCTCTAGTCCACAGTGCCACCAATGCCAGGCCGTCACCAGGGCTCACCAGGCACACATGATCTCACTTAAACCTCGCAGATAGGTGCTTGCGTCTTTCCATGCCTCAAGTGAGAAAACCAAGAAACAGACAGTTAAGGAAACTTCCAGCAGTGCAGAGCTCAGATTCAGACTCAGGCAGTCTGGCCCCAGAGTCTGCACTTAAAACCACTACACTCCTCCACCTCCCTAAACAGGATGAGACCCTCTTCCCGATGGGCTGGAGTGATTACATAACTTTACAGTGGTGCGGAGTAATACTTCAAGGTGTGTGCTAGAGACAGCATGTCTGGGGTGGCGTTTCAGAAGTTAATTCCTAACTAGTTCTCTTCCCTGAAGGGGCTCACTGAGTTTGAGTTTATCTCTTGAAATACTGTAACAATCCAGGCGCATTGGCTCATGCCTGTAATCCCTGCACTTTGGGAGACCGAGGCAGGCAGATCACCTGAGTTTAGGAGTTCCAGACCAGCCTGGCCAACATGGTGAAACCCTGTCTCTAATGAAAATACAAAAAAATTAGCCAGGTGTGGTGGTGGGCACTTGTAATCCCAGCTACCCTGGAGGCACAGGCTGCAGTGAGCTGAGAACGCGCCACTGCACTCTAGCCTGGGCGACAGAGTAGGACTCTGTCAAAAAATAATAATAATAATAATACTTTAACAATAATACTAACACTGATACTAATACTAACAGCTATTCTTCTTTGAGCAGGTTTTATGTGCCAGGCACCATCCTAAACTTTGATATGTGTTAATTCATTTAATACTCATGACAGCCCTAGGAGGAAGGTATTATGAGTTTTCTTGTTATCCAAATGAGGAAACTGAGGCTCAGAGAGGTCAAGTTATTGGGCAGCTCCCAGAGCTGGTGGTGGAGTCAAGATCAAACCCAGGCAGTTCTGGGTCCGATCATTCATTCATCCCACGCTCTCTTAACCTCAAACTTGCCACCTCTTCCTGCCTTGCCCGTGTGAATGTCCCCTCCCCATAGGGTGTTGGAAAGTGCATCCCACTGGGTATGGGGCAGGACCAGGAGGGACCTTACTAGCAACCAGGGTAAGGAGGAATGACCAAGACATTCCAGCCCCAGCATGGGGGGGGTAGGGTGTGGGTTGGGCCTTTACAGTGTCAGGGATGTGGGTGGCCCCTCCTAGCTCACCTGCAGATCTCCCTCCACAGGCAGGACCCCCATACCCTGGGAACACCACAAGTCGCTCCTGAAGGCAAACAGAAGACTCAGAGACAGAGCAGCAGAGCCTGAGCCATAAAGTGGAGGGAAACATTTCCCAGCCACCTCCTGTTCTCGACACTGCTGGCCCCGGATCCAGTAAGTGGCATGACCATGCAGAGTGGTGCCTGGGCCCCTAACAGCTGCTCCCTCAGTTCCACATGGAGAAGGCTGTTCCCCAAAAAGGCTCCATTAAATCCTTAGCCAAGAGCCACATCCCCTCTGTTTCCGTCTCAGCCAGGGGGAGAGGGCACATGTCCAGGCCGCTCCTAGGGTACTGATCTCGGAGGGGCACACGGTAGCGTCTTCAGTGAACGGCAGCTTCTTGTTCTTATGTAGTTATCGTGGCCGGGATAAGATGACATAACCATGTGTTTGGGAAAAGGACACAAAGGAGCCATCCAGGGATGCCAAAGGGGTCAAATAAAGTTTCTGGGACCTCTGTGAGCCTGTGGCTCTCAAGGCCCTGAGTCACAGGGTCCAGAAAACCAAGCCTGTCTGGATGGGGGGCCTGGCATCGGAATCACGTTCTCATAGGATGTTGCATGTCATCTGCAACAAAGACAGCTCATTTTCAAGCATCCTACTGAAACTTCCTTCCCCGTATTGGGGCTCAGATAATGATATCCCAAAGTATGGTGCTGTGGCATGCTGAGTACTTTGAGCTAAAGGAGACTGAAAGGTCTCAGAAGCAGCCTCGGAAGCAGTATCTCTCTCTCTGACCTGTCCCCCTTTTCTCCCTCAAAGCAGCCATAGAAATGAGAATTCCTCTTCCCTAAGGGAGGTCATAGAAAGTAGAAATATTGGGGGCTGGGTGTGATGGCTCATGCCTGTAATCCCAGTACTTTGGGAAGCCAAGGCGGGTGGATGACGTGAGGTCAGGAGTTTGAGACCAGCCTGGCCAACATAGTGAAGCTCGGTCTCCACTAAAAATACAAAAATTAGCCAGGCATGGTAGCACACACCTGCAGTCCCAGCTACTTGGGAGGCTGAGGCAGGAGAATCGCTTGAACCCAGGAGGTGGAGTTTGCAGTGAGGCAAGATCGTGCCATTTCACTCCAGACTGGGTGACAGAGCAAGATTCCGTTTCAAGAAAAGAAGAAGGGCCGAGCGCGGTGGCTTAAGCCTGTAATCCCAGCACTTTGGGAGGCCGAGACAGGCGGATCACGAGGTCAGGAGATCGAGACCATCCTGGCTAACATGGTGAAACCCCGTCTCTACTAAAAAATACAAAAAACTAGCCGGGTGAGGTGGCGGGCGCCTGTAGTCCCAGCT
>NW_016806879.1:1237478-1268635 GCF_001698545.2 Rhinopithecus bieti | reverse complement strand
AAAAAAAAAAAAAAAAAAAAAAAAAAAAAAAAAAAAAAAAAAAAGACATATAAAATGCCCCTGGGGTTTTTCTTTTTTTGTCTAGTTTGTGAATTTATTTCAGTGGTATAAGAGCTCTTGAGGTTAATTCCTTACCTGTATGTGCTTAGGTTATGTTCATCTGAAAGAAAACTTAAGAAATTATGTGGTAAACTATAATACAGAAGTTTATTTTTCTCTTGAGTAAACAATATTTGGAGGTTCTGGTCCAGGGCTGGTGTGGCAGCTCCACAAACATCAGAAACTCAGATCAATTCCTTCTTGTGGCTTGGTCATCCTTAACATGGGGCTTCTACCTCATGATCCAAGATAGCTGCTTCTGCTCGAGCAATCACATGCATATTCCTTTCCAGCAGAAAAGGATAAGAGGTAACAGGGTGCAACCTCCTGCCTCTGAATGGCACTTCTTCTTATAACTTACACACATGGCCATACCTGGCTATAAGGGAGGCTGGGAAATATAGCTTATATTTCAGGGAGTTGTTTGCCCAGCAAAAATCAGGGGTTCTGTGGCAAAGAAGACAGAGAACAGATGTTGGGGAATAGTTAGCAGTCTCTGGCACACCTTGGTATTTCTCCATTCCACGTGGGAAAGATGGCCATGTACTTTCTGGTACTCTGCTCCAGGTGACCTTGTTCTTGTATGTTACATGTTCTTGTGTGTTACTTTTTTTTTTTTTTTTTTTTTTTTTTTTTTTTTTTTTTTTTTTTTTGAGATGGGGTCTTGTTCTGTTGCCCAGGCTAGAATGCAGTGGCACAATCTCAGCTCACTGCAACCTCTGCCTCCCAGGTTCAAGCAATTCTCTTGCCTCAGCCTCCTGAGTAGCTGGGATTACAGGTGCGTGCCACCACGCCCATCTAATTTTTCTATTTTTAGTAGAGACAGGGTTTCACCATGTTGGCCAGGCTGGTCTCAAACTCCTGACCTCAAGTGACCACCTGCCTCAACCTCCCAAAGTGTGAGATTATAGCCATGAGTCACTGTGCCCGGCCTTGTGTGTTACTCTTAACTCCTCAACTTAAGTTGAGTTTCTCTTAACTCCTCTTACTCTAAGAGCAAGATTCAGGCCTCCAGAACAAAGCCCTTAGCCTGACATTCAGAGCCCTCGACCACTGGGTCTCAGGAACTGCCACAGCCCTGTGCAGCCTGTGTCCAGCCTCTTGGAGCCACCTGCCTGCTCCATTCCTTGCCTCCACAGACTGTTCCCTCTGCCTGAAACCCTCCCAGACCTCCGATGCCAGGGGCAGTCCTATCCAACCTCGAAGACCCAGTGCTGAGGCATTGCTCTGTCAGTGCAACCTTGCAGGGCCTCGCTGGGGGAGAATCAGAATCCCTTTCTCCTGCCCTCCCTTGGGCTTCCGGAGCCTTCTGTCATCCTCTATTTATAGTTCAAGTCAGGTGCCCCTGGACACGTTGCTGGGAGGGAAGGGCCTCAGCTGGGAGAGCCGGTTCTGTGACCTGCTAGGGAAGGGCTGGGATTTTCCAGGACGGCTCCTCTAGCCCTGTAGTCCCCCTGGCTACATCTGTCTACTGGGAGATGGAGTCCCCTACCTGGACAGCCTTAATCTGGTGCACCTGGTGGCTGCTTGTCTCCTTGGCTTTGCTGTGAGCCCTGGGGCCTGGGGATGGGCTTCTCTCCAGCCCTGGGCCTGCTCCTGCCTCTGCTGTGGTGAGGTGACCTGAGTAACGGGTTGGGTTAGGTGGTCTCTATGTTGGTAGGGGTCTGAGTAGGGTCAGGCTTGCTCTAGGGAAGGGTTCCTGTTGCAAGAGTTGGGTAGAGAGGGCAGGAACCAGCTGTAACTTTGCAAAGCTGTCCCAGGATGCTTGGCTTCCCTCCGGTTATCCTCCACCCTCCAGAAAGGCTAGCAGGGAGAGAAGAGCCCTGTGTCCCCATACTCAATGTCATTGTCACCTCCCCTCACTCAGCCCAGCCGGTCCCAGTCAGCTCCAGACCAAGTCGGAACACTCGGGAAGCTGAATCCTTTGACCTCCTCAAGCCATTGCTCGACATCCCCCAATCACAGCCTCCCCAACTCCCATCTCCAAAGGCCTCTCTCCTCCCCAGATCCCCGGCTGTCACCATCCTCATTCTTCTAACAAGCTGACAAACTTGAATTCTGAGCGAGCATGACCTGGGGTCATGCTCCCACTTACACGCCCACTTTCACATACAGACACCGACCCTAATGCCAAGGACATCCACTGGCTGAATGCCTCCTCCTGCCCTTTCACGAGCCCCAACACCCGGTCCTGACTACCTGCACCCAGCCCTGGACCCTCAAGCAACTGTAGGAACCCCCTCTACAAGACTCAGCCCTTTTGCCACCAATGGGACTTGCAGGCCCAGCTGACCAGCACCTTCTTGCCTGCTGTGGGCCATGTGACCGGCGGAATTCCACCACATCTGCCCTGAGCCTCACCTAAATCAGGACAAAGTTTAGGTATTCAGAATCAGATGGACCTGACTATGTGACCTTGGGCAAGTGACTAACGCTCTCTGAACCTCTGACATTTGTAGCTGACTCCTCTCTGAACCTCTGACATGGGCTCCCCAAGGGCCTGAGAAAGGGAACCAGTGGGCCCCACGTCCTCATGAGTTTGAAACCTCACCCTTCCCTCCCTTGCCCTTGGAAAGTGAGGGCAGGAGGCTCCTTCATGGGGGTGGCTAGAATGAGGAGGGAGGACCAGGAAGCCTCCTGACCTTGCCCCAGGAGCTGGCAGCCCCCAGTCCCACCTTACCCAGAGATCACCCAGGGAGACCACTTTGGCTGAGGGATGCAGGTGCTGGTGCCAACTAGGAGAAGCAGTCTAGGGCACCTCCCAGTGGACACCAAGGGAACGTCTACCCTGGCTGGCCTGTGGGACAGCCCTGTGATTTCAGCCCTTGGCCTGCAGTCAGGCTCCAGTACTGATCCCAGCACCAACAGTGGCAAATTCCACCTCATTTGAGGAATCTCAGTTTCCTCTTCCACAAAACAAAAATAATGATAACATCATCATATAAGACCACAGTGAGGCTTCCGTTGGGTGACTCAGGCGACCTGCCTTCCACACTAATGTTTTCCAGGTCTAGAGAGGCCAGGGCTTGCCTGGGGACCACAGTGAGCTGTGGTGAGGAGTCAAGGGTTCAGGCTGTCAGACTCCTGGTCCACTGCTCTTTCCACTCCTGGGAGGTGCCTCAATGTGACCTTGGACTCTCCAGGCCTATTAACTCCTCCGTGTGGCTCTGAAAGTTTTCAGATGTTTTAGTGCTATTAAAACGCCTGTCCCAGGAATAAGCTTACAAATGCATCCAATTAACCTTCTGCCAACAATTCTGGGATGTGATTTCTTTTCCAGCCTTTGCAGGGAGATCTCTGTTCCCATCTCCTTCCTGGAAGACAGAAGCGTTGTGTGAGCCCCTTGTGTGATGTCACCCTAGCTGGGGCCACTGGATGTTGGTCCTCAGCAGGGAGACTTTGGGTCCTCCACCAGGACCCAGGGTTGACCTGCACGGCCAGGCCCCGTGGCCTGGGTGGAACCTTGTTTCTGCTTCAGATGAGGAATTGCAGGGTTGAAGGTGTGGGGAGGAAAGAAACCTCCACAGTGGGGAAGGGGGCTGCAAAGGGAATCCCAGCCCCAGCCCCAGCCCCAGAAGACCCATTTATTTGCCCTCTAACTGTGGCGAAGGGGCCCTTTCTGAAATGCATGCAGCTCCCGAGTTCCTCTACGGTGGTATCAGGCTGGTGCTGGGCACTGAGTGGGGCAGCAGGGGAATTCAGCCACGTCAGGCGCTGTGGTTGTGCTGCAGGCTCTCTGTTTTCACTTAGGCTGTGTTTTCCTCTGGAGGTGGCTGGCCGTGGGGCCCCTGGAATTGTGGGCTGGAGCTCTCCTGCTCCCTCTGGCTGGGTCTCTATTGCTGTGGCCCCTAGAATCACCTCTTACAGCCTTGAAAGGCCCGGGGAGACTTGACCCTGGGGCTGGGAACCCTCGGGCGGGAGGGACGTGTTCATAAACACATGCACGCGGTGCCATACCAGCTTTTAGACAGACAAAGACGAAGACTGGGTGACCACACGACCTTCAGGACTCACACAACAACAACAACAACAACAACACACACATGCGCGTGCGCGCGCACACACACACACACACACACGGGTGAGGGGAAAGGAGAAGCATCGGCCGGGCGCGGTGGCTCAAGCCTGTAATCCCAGCACTTTGGGAGGCCGAGACGGGCGGATCACGAGGTCAGGAGATCAAGACCATCCTGGCGAACACGGTGAAACCCTGTCTCTACTAAAAAATACAAAAAAACTAGCCGGGCGAGGTGGCGGGCGCCTGTAATCCCAGCCACTTGGGAGGCTGAGGCAGGAGAATGGCGTGAACCCGGGAGGCGGAGCTTGCAGTGAGCTGAGATCCGGCCACTGCACTCCAGCCTGGGCAACAGAGCGAGACTCCCTCTCAAAAAAAAAAAAAAGAAAGAAAGGAGAAGCATCCAGGCAGGCCCTGAGGGAGGAGGGCAGAGAGCCAAGGGTGTGAACTGAGCGATAGTGGAAGCCATAGGGCTCCTGGGGAGCAGAGAAGGAACATGTTCCCGTCCTGACCAGAACGCCTTGCCCAAGGCCCCCACCAAGCAGTGGGGGGGTGGGGCGGGGGCGGGGAGTGAGGACAAGGGCCTGAAGCTGGTAACCTGCCCCTGGGCAGGATGGCTCTGGGAGGCGATGGAGAGGCTCACCCCCTCCCTGCTTCCCAGCTGAACTGGACTTTCACAGTCTCTCTGCTCACTGCCTCTTCCCACCCTCACCTTTCCCTCTTCTCCCAGCTCACCCAGCCCCTGCCTGCACTGAGGGGGACATACTCCCCAACACCTCCTTGGCTTTGCAGATGCTATCCCCCTTGCCTGGAATCCCCCTGCTGCCACCGCCTTTTGCCTTCACCCTACTCTCCTGACAAACACCAGCTCACTTGCAAGGCCTAGCTCAATGCCTCTTTCTCTGGGTAGCCTTCCCACCACCTCTCTCTTCCTGGCAGAATTCATCTGTGTCCCCGCCCCCGGTGCTCCTGGGGCCCTTGCACGGACCTCTGCTGCTCCAAAGGCTTCCTGCTGTAATACTCCGTGTGCACAGCTGAATCCCTGACTCGACTCTGCTGAGAAGGTTGTGCTTTCTTCTATTTTGTACCGAGGGCAACGGGAGGCATTGGAACAGTTTTAAAGGAGCTGCGCAACAGGATCGAATTTGTGCTTTGAAAGATCACCGGAGCAGCCGCGTGGCAGACGGAGGCAGGGAGAGGACAGAGCCAGGGCGAGGGCGCGGGAGGCTTCTGTCATTGTCCAGAATGGAGTCGCAGCCGTGGAGACGGAGGTGGAGGTGGAGGTGGGAGAGGTGGAAAGATTCCAGAGATATTTGGGGGAAAGCTTCCCCCTAGCCAGTGGTCCCCAAACCTGGCTGTGCACCCACATTCCCTAGGCAGATTTTAAAAAACAGGTTTCTGGGTTCTACTCAAGATGCACTTAAATGGGATCTCAGGGGCTAGAGCCAGAATCTGTTTTTTCTTGCTTTGTTTTTTGTTTCTTTTTCTTTAGACGGAGTCTCACTCTGTCGCCCAGGCTGGAGTACAGTGGCTCACTGCAACCTCTGCATCCTGGATTCAAGTGATTCTCCTGCCTCATCCTCTTGAGTAGCTGGGATTACAGGTATCTGCCACTATGCCCAGCTAATTTTTTGTATTTTTAGTAGAGAGGGGATTTCACCATGTTGGCCAGGCTGGTCTTGAACTCCTGACCTGGTAATTCGCCTGCCTTGGACTCCCAAAGTGCTGGGATCACAGGTGTGAGCCACAGGGCCTAGCCCATAATCTGTTTTTTTTTAAAAAATTATCATTATGAGGCTGGGCATGGTGGCTCACGCCTATAATCCAGTACTTTGGGAGGCTGAGGCGGGCGGATCACCTGAGGCCTGGAGTTCGAGATCAGCCTGGCCAAAATGGTGAAACGCTGTCTCTACTAAAAATACAAAAATTAGCCAGATGTGGTGGCACACACCTGTAATCCCAGCTACTCAGGAGGCTAAGGCTTGAACCTGGGAGGCGGAGGCTGCAGTGAGTCGAGAGCCACTGAGTCACTGTACTCCAGCGTGGGCGACAGAGCAAGTCTCTGTCTATCATTTTGGTGGAAAAAAAAGAACATATAACATAAAATTTATCATCTTAACCATCTTTAAGTGGACAGTTCAGTAGTGTTAAGTATATTCACATCATTGTAAAGCAGACCTCCAGAACTTTTTCATCTTGCAAATCTGAAACTCTATACCCATTAAACAACAGTTTTCCATTCTCCCTCCCAACCAGCCCCTGGGCAACCAGCATTCTACTTCTGTTTCTATGGATTTGACTGCTTTAGATACTTCATATAGGGGAGTCATACAGGATCTGTCTTTTCGTGACTCAGAATCTGTATTTTTAAAAAATTCAGTCGTCACAGTGGCTCACGCCTGTAATCCCAGCACTTTGGGAGGCCGAGGCAGGCGGATCACTTGAGGTTAGGAGTTCAAGACCAGTCTGGCCAACATGGTTAAACCCCATCTGTACTAAAAATACAAAAATTAGCCGGGTACAGAGGTTCCAGTGAGCCAAGATCGTGCCACTGCACTCCAGCCTGGGTGACAGACCGAGACTCCATCTCAAAAAACAAACAAGCAAACAAGAAACGAATCGCCAAGTACTTCTGATGCAGCTGGTGTATGGTCTGCAGTTTGGGAACCACTGTCCACCTGGCTCAAGCTGAAAGGTACCCTCTGCCTGTCTTTTTGCTCTTAGGAGCAAAATCAGATCCTAGCACCCCCAGAACCTGGGATGGGGGTTTCCTTTTGACCTCTGGGGAGAATTTTCTCCTAGACAGGCTTCTCTCAAAGTCTACTAGAGTCAGATCAGGTAGTAACTCCACACCCCACATTATTATTAATGTTCATGACCTACATTTATATCATGTTTTAGATGCTGCTACTCAAAGCGTGGCCTCGCATTCCTTGGAGCTGATTAGAAATGCAGGGTCTCGGGCCACCCCCACGGCTGAATCCGAATCAGCGCATTAAGAAGTTCCTCAGGGAATTCATGTGCGCGGTGCATTGCAGCGTGGGAGCACAGCTCCAGGGTTACAGAGCGGCATCTGGCGGGAGTTGGGGGAGGGAGGCCTGACCCCAGAGAGGAGAGGTAGCAGGAGAGGTAGCAGGAGAGGTAGCTGGAGAGGTAGCAGGAGAGGTAGCAGGAGAGGTAGCAGGAGAGGTAGCTGAGAGGTAGCAGGAGAGGTAGCAGGAGAGGTAGCAGGAGAGGTAGCTGAGAGGCTGGGAGGCGGCCCATGCTGACGTGAGCCTGGTTTGGTCTCTCTCATCCCACTGCCTCAGTTCCCATTAAACGAAGCTGTCCCCACGGACCTGTCAACGGCCTCCTGATGGCTTAGTCCCTGGACTTCTGTCACAAGTAGCCCTCCCAGGCCTCAGCCACCAATTCCCAGGGCTGCCTGGCTATGGGAAGATGGGTCTGTGCTTGGCTTTCTTATTCCACGGCTTGGCCTGCCACAGACCCTTCCGGCAGGGCACCTGCTCTTGTGACATCCCAGCAAATCCCATCCGTTTGCACTAGTCGCAACGGCTTATTGGGCACTTACTAAATGCCAGGGACTGAGAAAAGGACTCCACAGGCACCAGGTCATTTGGTCCTCACAAAATCCCATGAGGATGCTGCAAAGATGATCTGCATTTGGCAGACAAGGAAACCAAGGCTCAGAAAAGTAAAATAACTTGTACAAGCTCCCATAATGAATAAGTACTCAAGGTGGGATTTGAACTCTTGTCGGTCTGCCGGGCCTGAGTCCTTAACTAGAATGCCTCCATTTTTGCTGTTTTTATGGAGGACACTGAAGTTCAGTTTTGAAGTCTGCCCAGGGTCATATGGCTGTTAAGTGCTGGGCCTGGGGCTTGAACTCAGGATGGTGTATTCCCAAACCTCAAATTCTTAACTGCTGGGCTGGTTTCTTTATCCCAGGGGTCCCCAGCTCCCAGATTGTGGACTGGTACTGGTCTGTGGCCTGTTAGGAACTGGGCCACACATCATGAGGTGAGCGGAGGGCAAGTGAGAGAAGCTTCATCTGTATTTACAGCCACTCCCCATCACTCTCATTACTGCCTGAGTGCCGCCTCCTGTTAGATCAGCAGCAGCAGTAGATTCTCAGGTGCACGAACCTTACTGTGAACTGCACATGTGAGGGATCTACATTATGCACTCTTTTTTTTTTTTTTTTTTGAGGCAGAGTTTCGCTTTTGGTGCCCAGGCTGGAGTGCAATGACACGATCTCGGCTCACTGCAACCTCCGCTTCCTGGGTTCAAGCAATTCTCCTGCCTCAGCCTCCCGAGAAGCTGGGATTACAGGCGCTTGCCACCATGTCTGGCTAATTTTGTATTTTTTTTTAGTAGAGATGGGGTTTCTGTATGTTGGTCAGGCTGGTGTCAAACTCCTGACCTCAGCTGATCCATCCACCTCAGCCTCCCAGAGTGCTGGGATTACAGGTGTGAGCCACCGCTCCTGTTCTTATGCACTTCTTATACAGGTCCCTGATGCCAAAAAGTTTGGGGACTCCTGCTTTACCCCATGTTACAGATGTGGGAGCTGAGACAGAGATGCTGAGCAAGTCAGTCTGGGTGTGTGAGGGTCTCCTATTGCTGTTCTGTCCACTCCAATTCCAGCTGCCTGGGCTCACTCTGGCATCAACCTTCTCTGTCTGGGCTACCTCAGCAATAACCAGCACTGGGGGCTGAGTAATCCCTGCCCTGTGGGAGGCTGAGGCCGGAGGATCTTTTGAGTCTAGGGGTTCAAGACCAGTCTGGGCAACACAGCAAGACCTCGTCTCTACAAAAGATATAAAAATTAGCCAGGCGTAGTGGTGTGTACCTGTGGTCCCAGCTACTTGGGAGGCTGAGATGGGAGGACGGCCTGAGTCTGGGTGTTTGAGGCTGCAGTGAGCCGTGATGGTGCTACTGCACTCTAGCCTGCACGACAGAGTGAGACCCTGTCTCAATAAATAAATGAATTAAACCAACACTGATGAACCAGAGTCCTTGGAGCCACACCTGCAGCTTAGGATGCTCAGGAGCAGGCCAGGTGCGGGGGCTCTTGCCTGTAATCCCAGCACTTTGGGAGGCCGAGGCAGGCAGATCACGAGGTTAGGAGTTCGAGACCCGACTCGAACTAAAAATACAAAATAGAGTCAATAGATAATAGAGTCAGACCCTGTCTCTACTAAAAATGCAAAAATTATCCAGGCATGATGGCACGTGCCTGTAGTCCCAGCTACTCAGGAGGCTGAGGCAGGAGAAACACTTGAACCCAGGAGGTAGAGGTTGCAGTGAGCCGAGACTGCGCCACCACACTCCAGCCTGGGCAACAGAGAGAGACTCTGTCTCAAAAAAAAAAAAAAGAAAAGAAAAAGAAAAAAGAAAAAAAGAATGCTCAGGAGCTCAGCACAGTGGGGAGAAATGGAGACGGACACTTCTTGGCCCCACAGCTCCATGCCCCAAGTGGGGAGCCGACTGCACACCTGGCCACAGGAGGTGGTGAAGTGCACCAACTGCTGGCAGATCAGGAGGTGGTGGAAATGGGAACTGACAGTGTGGGTGGAACTTCTCACCCCTCTAGGCACTGCCAGGAGCCCACCACAGCTGGGATGGTGGCCAGGGCAGGATGGGGGTTGCAGAGCTCCTGGGATGGCCCTTGGCCAGCCGGGCAGGGAGCGGAGGGTCTGTGAGCTCCTTATTAGCTCTACAACTGCAGGTGAGTTGCTTAACCTCCCCAGACTTCACGCCTCATCTATAATGTGCCTCATCTATAATTTTTTTTTGAGACGGAGTCTTGCTCTGTTGCCCAGGCTGTAGTGCAGTGGCACAATCTCGGCTCACTGCAACCTCCGCCTCCTGGGTTCAAGCGATTCTCCTCCCTCAGCCTCCCAAGTAGCTGGGATTACAGGCATCTGCCACCACACCCAGCTCATTTTTGTATTTTTAGTAGAGACAGGGTTTCCCCATGTTGGCCAGGCTGGTCTCGAATTCCTGACCTCAGGTGATCCACCTGCCTTAGCCTCCCAAAGTACTGGGATTACAGGTGTGAGCCATGGTGCCTGGCTTACAATGGCTTCTTGTATGGCTGAGAGCCTTCAGAGCGTCACATATCTAAAGTGCCTAGCACCCAGTTCACATTATCACATGGGCTGGCCAAATCTAAGAGAGGCAATTTACACCTGGCTCCTGTGAGGGACAGGTGAATTATACAGTATATAGGAAAAATATGCAGTGCCGGCTACACAGTAAGCTGTATGTAAGTAATAGGTATTATCATTATTAGGAACAGGGACAGCTACATACTTTGCAGAGCCCAGTGCAAAATGAACTTGCGGGGCCCTTGCTCACACATCATGAAGAATTTCAAGGTGGCGACAGCAAAGCATTAAATCAAGCTCGAGCCCTTTGGAGTGTAGGGCCCTCTGCAGCTGCAAAGGCTGCACAACCATGAGGCTGCCTGTGCTTGGGACACAGGACACCAGAATTTTTTTTTTTGTTTTTTTTTTTTGAGATGGAGTATCGCATTGTCACCCAGGTTGGAGTGCAGTGGAGCAATCTCGGCTCACTGCAAGCTCCATCTCCCAGGTTCACGCCATTCTCCTGCCTCAGCCTCCCGAGTAGCTGGGACTACAGGCGCCCGTCACCACGCCCGGCTAATTGTTTTTTGTATTTTTAGTAGAGTCGGGGTTTCACCATGTTAGCCAGCCAGGATGGTCTTGATCTCCTGACCTCATGATCCACCCGCCTCGGCCTCCCAAAATGTTGAGATTACAGGTGTGAGCCACCGTGCCCGGCCCAGAATCTTTATAACGGGCTCGGCTGTCTGTCCTTGGGAGGGTTGCTTGTCTGCTCAATGCTGGCAATGAGTGAGGCTTTGGGTTCCATGCCTCCCGTGGTCTCCAGATTATTCTGGGAGAGCCCCTTATTACCTAGGAACTCCTAATAGCTGCTGCTCAGCCCAGCCCCAGATACATCTGTCTGGAATAAGAGAACAGGATCCTTAAGTGAGAGGGCAGAAGACCCTTTGAGGTCATCCCCTTCCCACCCCAAAATGGGGAGGACCTGCCAAGAACATGTGGGACCCAGTGATGGGGCAGGATGAAGACCCAGCCTCTGACTCCCAGCCTGGGAGCCCCATCTGGAAGAAGTAGCTCAGGCCTGATGAGGATGCCAGGGCTCCATGGCAGGAAGAGGGTGTGCTGGGGAGAAGGGGTATGGGGAGGACAGTGCCACACCTGTCAGCCTGGGCTGTCCCTGGAGGAGGGGAGGGAGGAGTTTTTGTTCTCTTGGCTTCTCTGTGTTTTTTTGCAGTGGCACAAATTGCTTTTGTAATAACAGGAAAAAACTATCAACGAACCTTCATTTAAGAAAAAGCACAGTGTTCTCATGGGAACCAAGAAGACAAGGCCTTAATGCAAAGTATATTCTGAGAGAAGAAAACAAGAAAAACAGAGACGATTGGATTACAGCAATTGCTCTTATAACTCCTCCCTGCCCACCCCCTCGATGAGAAGCTGGTTTGAAGGACTGAGTATCAAATCCCTGCTGAGCTCTGAGGTTCCAGGTGTGGATGGGGTGTGGGGACCACGTATGTGTCAGTGTGCATGGGTGTGACTATGTGAGCAACTGGGTGTGTGAGATTCAGGCCCAGTCGGCTTGTCCAGAAGCCAGGCCTGAGATGTCCTGGGGGTGCTAACAGGAGTAGAGAGATCCCAAAGGAACACAGGCTTTGAAACGAGGCAGAATTGAGTTGGAGTCCCAACCCCACCAACCCCACCTCTCTTCACCCCCCAGGCAGCGTAGAAAACAATGCCTGCCTCTCTCCAGGCGTCCTCGTGGAAGTGACAGAGTCTTTAAACCCTGCGTGGCAATCCCTGACGCACCGCCGTGATGCCTAGGGAAAACAGGGCAACCTGGAAACCCAACCACTTCCTTAAGATCGTCCAACTATTAGACGATTATCCAAAATGTTTCGTTGTGGGAGCAGACTATGTGGGCTCCAGGCAGATGCAGCAGATCCTCATGTCTCTCCGTGGGAAGGCCGTGGTGCTGATGGGCAAGAACGCCATGATGCGCAAGGCCCTCCGAGGGCACCTGGAAAACAGCCCGGCTCTGGAGAAACTGCTGCCTTGTTTCTGGGGGAATGTGGGCTTTGCGTTCACCAAGGAGGACCTCACTGAGATCACGGACATGCTACTGGCCAGTAAGGTGCCAGCTGCCACCCATGCTGGTGCCATTACCCCATGTGAAGTCACTGTGCCAGCCCAGAATACTGGTCCGGGGCCCGAGAAAACCTCCTTTTCCCACACTTTAGGTATCACCACTAAAATCTTCAGGGGCACCATTGAAGTCCTGAGTGATGTGCAGCCAATCAAGACGGGAGACAAAGTGGGAGCCAGTGAAGCTAAGCTGCTGACCATGCTCAACATCTCCCCCTTCTCCTTTGGGCTGGTCATCCAGCAGGTGTTTGACAATGGCAGTATCTACAGCCCTGAAGTGCTTAACATCACAGAGGAAACCACATTCTCACTTCCTGGAGTGTGTCGGCGATATTGCCAGTGTTTGTCTGCAGATCGGGTACCCAACTGTTGCATCAGTGCCCCATTCTATCCTCATCGGGTACAAAGGAGTCCTGGCCTTGTCTGTGGAGACTGATGACACCTTCCCGCTTGCTGAAAAGGTCAAGGCCTTCTTGGCTGATCCATCTGCCTTTGTGGCTGCTCCCCCTGTGCCGCTGCCACCATGGCTGCTCCTGCTGCTGCTGGTGCAGCCCCAGCTAAGGTTGAAGCCAAGGAAGAGTCGGAGGAGTCGGATGAGGATATGGGATTTGGTCTCTTTGACTAATCACCAAAAAGCAACCAACTTAGCCAGCTTTATTTGCAAAACAAAGAAATAACGGCTTATTTAAAAAAAAAAAGAAAGAAAGAAAAGAAAAAGAAAATAAAACAACATCTGCTTCCACAGTTGTGGCAGTGCGGTTTAAAGAAAAGGAGCAGGCAGAAAGAGCACACAGTAGTGAAGCACACCCCCAGCCTCTTAGAGGCCACGACAGCCTCAGAGCAGGCAGAAGGAGCACACAGTAGGTGTTCGGCCAGCGTGAAGCCCCCAGCCCCTGACAGGCCACGACAGCCTCAGAGCAGGCAGAAGGAGCACACAGTAGGTATTCGGCCAGCGTGAAGCCTCCAGCCCCTGACAGGCCACGACAGCCTCAGAGCAGGCAGAAGGAGCACACAGTAGGTATTCGGCCAGCGTGAAGCCTCCAGCCCCTGACAGGCCACGACAGCCTCAGAGCAGACAGAAGGAGCACACAGTAGGTGTTCAGGCCACATGAAGCAGGCCCCCAGCCCCTGACAGGCTATGACAGCCTGAGGCACAGGCTATGACAGCCTGAGGCAGGACCTCATGGTGATCTGTAACCTGACCCCAGAGGAGGACAGCAGGGAGGACGAATGGCACCCCAGGAGGCCACAGCCTGGCATCCCACCCTGTTACCCTCGTGCCCAGTGTCCAGGGGCTGCGGGTTAGCCATGGCCTGCCGCGGGGCCTTAGGAGAGACCCTCCAGCCATTCGGTGGAGCGTGGAGACCCCTCGTGGCCACACGGAGGACTGCAGCTGCAGCGTGTGACCTCTCGCCAGCAGCGGGGCTGCTCTACAGCCCTGGCAGAGCTCCGCGAACATTGCTTGAGCTCCTTTTTATTTTATTTTTATTTTTTGAGGCAGGATCTCACTCTCGCCCAGGCTGGAGTCCAGTGGCACAGTCTCAGCTCAACACAACCTCCGCCTCCAGAGTTCGAGCGATTCTCCTGCCTCAGTCTCCTGAGTAGCTGGGATTACAGATGTGCGCCACGATGCCTGGCTAATGTTTGTTATTTTTAGTAGAGACGGGTTTTCGCCGTGTTGGTCAGGCTGGTCTCAAACTCCTGGCCTCAAGTGATCCGCCCGCCTCGGCCTCCTAAAGTGCTGGGATTACAGGCGTGAGCCGCTGCACTCGGCTGCTTGAGCTCCCTTTAAAGTGCCAGGGTTTATGCTTGGTGTTATGGACAAAGAAAGGAAGTGATTCCCACCCCAGAGAAGCTACCACCGGGAGAGTTACAGAGGCTGGGCCGCCTTTTCCTACCTCCCACCCCTGTATACATCCATATAGAAGAGAACTCAGGGTTCAATCGGGGGACCTAGAGCAAAACACCCATTTTCCCATGCCTTGCTCCCCATATCAGCCTTATGGGGGTGGTACCCTGTAGAGTACCTGGAATAGTCAAGAGGTCAAAAATTCTTACGATTATTGAAGGTGTGAAAGGACAGGTAAATTGAAGCCAAGTGCAGTGGCTTATACCTGCAATCCCAGCACTTTGGGAGGCCAAGGTAGGAAGATGGATTGATCCCAGGAGTTCAAGACCAGCCTGGGCAAAATAGTGAGACCCCATCTCTACAAAAAATTAAAATTAAAAAGTGAGCTGGGTGTGGTGGCACCCACCTGTAGGAGGCTGAGGCGGGAGAATTGCCTGAGCCCAGGAGTTCTGAGGCTACAGTGAGCTAGGATCCTGTCACTGAACTCCAGCCTGGGTGACAGAGTGAGGCCCTCTCTCAAAAAGATGGTGGGGGCAGGCAAATTGGGTCAGAGTCATACTCCCTTGCTCCCCTCCAAGCAGTAGAAATTGCTAATACAATGCTTAAAACAAGGTTCATGATGTGCCAGACACTAGGAGAAGCCCTTTGCATGTGGTGCCTCATCTGATCCCTGGGGAGCAGGTACTATTCGCCTGGATGAGGAAGCTGATGCCCAGAGAGGTTTAGGCAATTAGGTTAAAGTGATAGATTTGGAATTTGAACCCAGGCCCACGTGGTTCCAGAGCCTAAGCTTTGGTGCACAAAGCAATGAGTGTGCCTAGCAGTGTCAGAGGTGTTTGAACCAGAGCAACTCCATCTTGAATAGGGGCTGGGTAAAATGAGGCTGAGACCCACTGGGCTTCCTTCCCAGGAGGTGAGGCATTCTTAGTCATAGGATGAGCTAGGTCGGCACACGGTACAGGTCACAAAGACCTTGCTGATAAAACAAGAGGCCAAGTAAAGAAGTAAAGCCAAATCCACCAAAACCAAGATAGCGACAAAAGTGACCTCTGGTCATCCTCACTGCTCACTGTATGCTAATTATAATGCATTAGCATACTAAAAGACACTCCCACCAGCGCCATCACAGTTTACAAATGCCATGGTAACATCAGGAAGTTACTCTATATGGTCTAAAAGTGGGAGGAACCCTCAGTTCCAGGAATTGCCCACCCCTTTCCGGGAAAACTCCTTGTTTAGCATATAAGCAAGAAAAAACCAAAAAAATAGCTAACCAGCAGCCCTCAGGACTGCTCTGCCTATGGAGTAACCATACTTTATTTGCTTACTTTCTTAATAAACTTGCCTTCACTCTACCGTATGAACTCACCCCGAATTCTTTCTTGCACGAGGCCCAAAAAGCCTTTCTTGGGGTCTGGATCAGGACCCCTTTCCAGTAACAATGGGGCCGCCCATGACTTACTAAGCAAATGCACTCACCTCTCTGGGCCTTGGGGTCCTCCCCATTCAGGCCAGATATTTAGTTTAGTTTTATTTGTTTTGTTGTTGCTGTTTTAAGACCATGCGGGGGCTAGCTCCCAGCCCTGGATGCCCTTTGGATTCACTAAGTTTACTTGGTCTGGGTGCATCCTGGAAACTGAGAGTTTTTTAAGCTTCACAGGTGGTTTTAATGAGCAGCAAGGTTTGCAAAGGGCCTTGCAGGCCATAGTACAGAGATTAAACTTTATTCTGCTGGGTGACAAACCAGTGGTGGCTCCTCATGTCCCCCCAACCCTAGGTCTATTCAGTTGTCTTTTGCTATTTATTTATTAGATAAAATTGACCCCTTGGAAGTAAATAATTCAGTGGGGGGTTAGTATATTCACAAGGTTGTACAACCATTACCATCAGATTCCAGAACATTCCATCCCCCATAAAGAAACCCTGTAGTGGCCGGGCACGGTGGCTCACGCCTGTAATCCCAGCACGCTGGGAGACCGAGGCTGGTGGATCACGAGGTCAGGAGATTGAGACCATCCTGGCTAACATGGAGAAATCCCATCTCTACTAAAAACACAAAAAATTAGCCGGGCGTGGTGGCGCACACCTGTAATCCCAGCTACTCAGGAGGCTGAGGCAGGAGAATCTCTTGAACCTGGGAGGTGGAGGTTGCAGTGAGCCGAAATGATGCCACTGCACTCCAGCCTGGGTGACAGAGTGGGGCGCCATCTCAAACAAAAAAAAAAAGAAGAAGAAGAAGAAAAAAGAAAAAAAAAAGCAACCCTGTAGTGATGAGCAGTCACTGCCCATTTCCCCTCCACCTAGCCCTTGGCAACCCTAATCTACTTTCTATCTGTACGTATTCGCCTATTGTGGGCATTTCATATAAATGGAATCCTACAAGATCTGGTCTTTTTGTGTTTCATTTTTGCTCTTTTGTATTCTCCCACTTGGCATAATATTGTCAAACTTCATCCATGTCATAGTATGCATCAGGACTTCATTCCTGTTTACTGCTGGATAATATTCCACTGTATGGCTGGACCACATGTGTAAAATCCATTCATTGGTAGACAGATGGCTTTAAGGCTCTGGCCTTCTCTTAGACAAGAGAAGCGACCCAGTTGACACAGGTGGTAGGGCTGAGAGAGGCATCAGAAAGCCCAGACCCTGCCTCTTGAGCCTGCAGGAAGGAAGGAAAATCCAGAGGAAAAGGGGTGTGAAAACTAACTCCAGGGAGTTCCAAAGGAGCACATCAAGGTAGACCCTGAGCAGTCATGAGGGATGGGCCACACTTGTCCCCTCACCTCCCTCAGCAAAGGTAAACAAGGGATCGGGATAAAGCTATATCCACCAAGCTGCATCATCGAAGTATTGCCAAAAACACAGAAACAACCTAAATGTCTAGTGACAAGGAATTTATCCAACAAACTATGGCATGTCCATCCAAGGAAATACCAAGCAGTCAAAAATGATGCAGCATCGGCTAACATTTATTGTGTGTGTGTGAGGGGGGGTGGATGGGTGTGTGTGTGTGTGTGTGTGTGTATGTGTGTAGATGGAGTTTTGCTCTTGTTGCCCAGGCTGGAGTGCATGGTGCAGTCTTGGCTCACTGCAACCTCTGCCTCCCGGGTTCAAGCGATTTTCCTGCCTCAGCCTCCACAGCATATGAGATTACAGGCGCCCACCACCACGCCTGGCGAATTTTTGTATTTTTAGTGGAGATGGGGTTTCACCATGTTGGCCAGGCTGATCTCAAACTCCTGATCTCAGGTGATCCACCTACCTGGGCCTCCCAAAGTGCTGGGATTACAGGCGTGGGCCACCGTGCCCGGCCACATTTATAGTGTTTACTGTGCCAAGCTCTGTTTGCTCATTTCATGTGTTCTGATGCACTCAACTCTCACAATAATTCTACAGGTAGGTGCTTTTATGATCCTCATTTCACAAAGAAGAAATTGAAGCCTGGAATACTTACATAATTTGCCCAACATTGCACAGATAGACAGCAATAGAGCTGAGATTTGAACCAGGGTTCATTTGCTTAATTAATATCTCTGTTCCGTTGTCGCTCTGAAGGTATAATAAAAAAATATTTACTGACATGAGACAACGCTGTTCACAAAATATTGGTGGAGTGAATAAATCGGGTTCTGGAACAGTATGCAGGGTATGAATCAAGACTTGAGGGAAATATGCCAGATTGCAAATCTGGGAGGTCTCCACACATTCTGATTCTGAGTAATTTTTACTTTCTGCTCTGTGATTGTATTTCCCAGTCCTCCACGAGGACTATGTTTTTGTTTTCAATAAGAAAAGTATTTTATTTGGTTCCCTTAAGAAAAATAAACCTTCGTATGTTGCCGGTGGGAATTCAATGTGTTATATTCCCTACGGAGGGCAATTCTGCAATATTTATCAAAGTTGTAAATGCATTTGCCCTCTGAGTCAGCAGTCCTGAGTTTACATTTTATTCTTATAGGTAGAGCTGAGCAAGGATGATGTACCAGGTAATTCACAGTAGCATGGCTTCTAATAACGAAAGACTGGGGGCTGGGCGCATTGGCTCATGCCTGTATTCCAAGCATTTTGGGAGGCCGAGGCGGGTGGATCACTTGAAGTGAGGAGTTCGAGACCAGCCTGGCCAACATGGTGAAACCCCGTCTCTACTAGATATACAAAAATTAGCCGGGCCTGGTGGTGTGTGCCTGTAATCCCAGCTACCTGGGAGGCTGAGGCAGGAGAATCACTTGAACCTGGGAGGCGGAGGTTGCAGTGAGGCCAGATCGTGCCACTGCACTGCAGCCTGGGCAACAAGAGTGAAACTCCATTTCAAAAAAAAAAAAAAAGAAAAGATTGGAGCCGGGTTCAGGCACTTTGGGAGGCTGAGGCAGAAGGATTGCTTGAGCCCAGGAGTTCGAGACCAACCTGGGAAACATAGGTCCCGTCTCTATGAAAAAAAGAAATTAGCCAGGCATGGTGGCACATGCCTGTTGTCCCAGCTACGGGAGGCTGAGGTGGGGGGATTGCTTGAGCCTGGGAGGTCGAGGTTGCAACAAGCCATGATTGTGCTACTGCTTTAGCCTGGGTAGGTGTCACAGCGAGAACTTGTCTCAAAAAAAAAAGATTGGAAACAGTATTAAGTGTGCATTTTACCAGGGTCTGATTAAACAAAGTATGGAAGGAACACTCTTCAACTGAAAAACAAACAAACAAACAAAAACAAAAGAGCTTCTTATACTGATAGGGAAGGACCCCTGGGATAGTTTAATAAAAAAGGCCAGATACAGAACAGTGTGTTTATAATGTTACCTCTGTGTGAGAAGGAAGGGTGTTATCTTCATCAGTTTGAGATGCTATAACAGAATACTATCAACTGGGTGGCTTGGAAACTATAGAAATGTAGTTCTCAAAGTTCTGGAAGCTGAAAGTTCAAGACCACGTGCCAGCATGGTTGGGTCTGGTGAGGGCCCCTTCTGGGTTGCAGACTGCCAACTTGCCACTCTGTCCTCACATGGCAGGAAGAGGACCAGAGAGCTCTCTGGGGTCCGTTTTATAAGGACATAGATCCCATTCATGAGGGCTACACTCCCATGACCCACTTACCTCCCAGAGTCCCCTCCTCCCAATACCATCACACTGAGGGTGGAGATTACACCATAGGAATTTGAGGGATAGGAACGTAGGCATGTGAGGAACAGAGGAGACACAAACATCCAGCCCATGGCAGGAGGCAAGAAAAAAATCTATTTTTCATGTCCTTGTTCTTTGTCTCAGAGACGCGGGAAGGCAGGGTGATAATCAAAATATTTAACAACCAGTGCAGAGCAGACCACAACAGCAGCAGCTCTAAGACAGGGACTTCCAAGGAACGGAAAAGGGGGTCATCTTAGAGACGGGAGACAAGCGAACAGGACGGGATGGAAACAAGACTTCACAGTCTCTGCTTTTTTTTTTTATTGAGACGGAGTCTCGCTATGTCACCAGGCTGGAGCGTACTGGCGCGATCTCAGCCTCAGCTCACTGCAACCTCTGCCTCCTGGGTTCAAGCAATTCCCCTGCCTCAGCCTCTGGAGTAGCTGGGACTACAGGCACGTGCCACGACGCCTAGCTTTTTTTTTTTTTTTGTATTTTAGTAGAGACGGGGTTTCACCATGTTAGCCAGGATGGTCTTGATCTCCTGACCTCGTGACCCACCCGCCTTGGCCTCCCAAAGTGCTGGAATTACAGGCATGAGACACCAAGCCTGGCCCAGTCCCTGCTTTTTCATCCTGTTTTGATGTTTGGACCATGGGACTGCATTGCCTGGTGCAAAAATCATCGTTCTTCTAAAAAGCACTGTACATGGAAGAGTAGCCTTCCTTCCCTGTTCCCCACATCACAGAGGCATGGGGAGGCCTTGGGAGAGGAGAAGGCTTGGTGGACGGCAGTGAGCTCTGTGTGTTCCTGCAACACCTCGGCTATGTCTGTCAGTCTGTCTGTCGGGTGCTTCAGCTCAGGGGTGAAGCCTCGGACTTTCTCTGGGGTTGTTGACCTCCATTATGTTAGCCGAGGTATATGGAAGATGACACAGGGTAAGGGGACAGGGTGCTTCTCCCCTCCTCAAAGATTCCTCAAGCCTTCTTTTGGGGGCAAAGACCCTAGAGCTTCCTCAGCTGCTTTGGTGCAATGTCCAGCATATAGTAGGCATTTAGTAAGCCTTTGTTTAATTAACTGCTCCCCCGTCTGCTTGGTTGTTTCACCCTTTGGGTGGTAAGCCTCTTACACAAATCTGCCCCTGTGGCTTAAGCCTCAGAGTTACTGGTACAAGGGACCATATTACCATAATCAGATCATCAGATTACTTCCTCTTTGCATCTGGCAGAGATCAGTGCACTGAGCAAAGGGAAATGAAAGCACGAAGCATCCATCCCATTGGGCAGAAATTTATCAAGTACCTGCTAAAAAAGAAATGTATCAAGAACCTAGGCCATGGGTCTAGGTTCTGTGACGCAGCACGCCTCAGACTACCTTTGCCAGGGCACTCCCTTTGCTCTGTGCCCTCCCTCTGTGGGGGTGACAAGTTGTAGCTAACATTTACGGGGCACTCACAAGTGCCAGGCCCTGTGCTGAGCGCTCCGCATACAACGTCTTACTCAATCCTCACAAGTGCTTTCGTTATTAGACGTGTACATGAGCAAGCAGCAGAAACAAGACCCAAACTGGCTTAAGCAAGAGGAGATTCTGCTGGCTCACACAACCGCGGGTTAGTAAGCCTCAGGTATGGTGGGATCAAAGCTCTGGCTGTTTCTCTGACTCTTTTTCACACAGGCTTCCCTCATGGCTGCGAGATGGCCACCAGGAACAGCCGGACAGAATGCTTCTGATTCCTGTCCAGCAGGAGAGAGACTGACCTTTCCAGGGCTTGCTTTCCAGAATGAGGAAGAGGCCTTCCCAAAAGCCGCAAGTAAGCCTCCCTTTACGTCTCATCTCGTTAGCCCAAATTGGCTTACATCTGCCCATCCCATAATCCAATAATTCTTTTTTTTTAAGATGGAGCTTGCTCTGTCACCCAGGCTGGAGTGCAGTGGTGCGATCTTGGCTCTCTGCAACCTCCGCCTCCTGGGTTCAAGCGATTCTCCTGCCTCAGCCTCCCGCGTAGCTGGGACTACAGGCACATGCCACCACTCCCGGGTAATTTTTTGTATATTTAGTAGAGACGGGGTTTCACTGTGTTAGCCAGGATCTCCTGACCTTGTGATCCACTTGCCTGGGCCTTCCAAAGTGCCGGGATTACAGGCGTGAGCCACTGTGCCTGGACTCCAATAATTCTTAACCCTGACTGCCCATCAGAATTCACAGGAAGTTTTTGAAAAAATATTGATGCCTAGACACCACCCTGGCCCTATCAAATCAGAAACTTTGTGGGTGAAGCCCAGGCCTCAGCATTGTTAAAAACTTCCCAGATTTTTTTTTTTTTTTAAGACAGGGTCTTGCTCTATCGCCCAGGCTGGAATGCAGTGGCATGATCTCAGTCCACGGCATCCTCCACCTCCTTGGTTCAAGCGATTCTCATGCCTGAGCCTCCTGAGTAGCTGGAATTACAGGCGCCTGTCACCACACCCGGGTAATTTTTGTATCTTTAGTAGAGACAGGGTTTCCCATGTTAACCAGGCTGGTCTCAAACTCCTGACCTCAGGTGATCTGCCCGTCTCGGCCTCCCAAAGTGCTGGGATTATGGGCCGAACCATTGTGCCTGGCCCTTCCCAGATACTTCTAATGTGCAGTGAGTGCCTCAGAGTTAGACCTTGGGCATTGTCTCCAAAGGAGGTTGCCTGCTCAGTGACAGGGAACCTGGCCCAACTGATGACAACATTCATTGGGAAGCTTCACCCCTGTGGCCCACTGCCCGAAGTGTACTGGCAATTAATCATTTGAATAAATCCTATACTTTTCTTGTGAATAGCATAATTATATTGCTTGGCAATTTGTGTGTATGCTAAAAGCATTAATTTGTTAAATGTAAACATCTAAAATATGTCACAATCATTGTAAGCGGTATTAGCATGTCTTGAGTTTTTTTTTTTTTTTTTTTTTTTTTTTTTTTTTTTTTTTTTTTTTTTTTTTTTTTTGAGACGGACCGTGTCTTGCTCTGTCACCCAGGCTGGAGTGCAGTGGCCTGATTCCTCAGCTCACTGCAAGCTCCGCCTCCCGGGTTTATGCCATTCTCCTGCCCAGCCTTCCGAGTAGCTGGAGCTACAGGGGCCGCCACCGGTGCGCGGGCTAGTTTTTTGTATTTTTAGTAGAACGGGGTTTCACCGTGTTAAGCAGGATGGTCTCGATCTCCTGACTCGTGATCGCCCGTCTCGGCCTCCCCAAAGTGCTGGGGTATTACAGGCTTGAGCCACCGCGCCCGGCCTGTCTTGATTTTTTTTAAAAAAACCAGGAGTGGCCAGGGGCTCACGCCTATAATCCCAGCACTTTGGGAGGCCAAGGTGGTCGGATCACGACGTCAGAAGATTGAGACCATCCTGGCCAACATGGTGAAACCCCGTCTCTACAAAAAATACAAAAATTAGCTGGGCGTGGTGGTGCGCACCTGTAGTCCCAACTACTCAGGAGGCTGAGGCAGGAGAATCCCTTGAACCTGGGAGGAGGAGGTTGTCGTGAGCCGAGATTGCGCCACTGCACTCCAGCCTGGGTGACAGCATGAGACTTCATCAAAAAACAACAACAACAAAAAAAAAACCAGGAGCTTCCAAAACTGGAAGAAGCTTGGAGCCTCCCTTGGCTTCTAGAGATTTCCCAGCCTGATATCTGGCCACAGGCTGGGTCGCCCAGCCCTGGGCCCTTCCTTTCTGTGAAAGTTTGAGTTCTTGATCCCAATTCTTTATTACCCTGTAGCGGTGTTCAGCATTTTATCCATCAACCTTTGCCTCCTGGTGGGTGGAGTGTACTTTCTTCTTCTAAATTTTGAGCTTGATCATGTGACTTGCCAGGGCTTGCTCTTCAGAGGTGAACAGAAGCTGAAACTAGCTTTCCTGGTTCCTTGTGCTTTTGCTGTAGCCACTGGAAGAATAAATACCTCCCAGATGGCTGCTGTAGCCCCTTCAGTCTGGCCCTGTGATGGTTAATTTTATGGATCAGCTTAACTGGGCAAAGGGTATCCAGATAGCTGGTATTATTTCTGGGCCTGTCCGTGAGAGTGTTTCTGGAAAAGAATAGCATTTTAATCAATGGACTGAGTAAAGAAGGTTGCTCTTAGGCCAGGTGCGGTGGCTCATACCTGTAACCACAGCACTTTGGGAGGCTGAGGCAGGTGGATCACCTGAGGTCAGGAGTTGGCAACTAGCCTGGTCAACATGGCAAAAACCCATCTCTACTAAAAATACAAAAATTAGCAGGGTGTGGTGGTGCACACCTGCAATCCCAGCTACTCGGGAGGCTGATGCAGGATAATTGCTTGAACCTGGGAGGCAAAGGTTGCAGTGAGCCAAGATCGCACCACTGCACTCCAGCCTGGGTGACAGAGTGAGACTCCATTTCAAAAAAAAAAAAAAAAAGAAGAAGAAGAAGGTTGTTCTCACCAAAAGAGGTGGGCAGCACCCAGGTCATTAAATGCCTGAATACAACAGAAATGCAGAGGAAGGGAGAAGTCTGTCTCTCTTTTCTTGAGCTGTGACGTCCATGTGCTCCTGGCTCTTGGACCTTCAGATTCATACTGAATGATATATATGACTGGCTTTCCTTGTCCTCAGCTTGCAGATGGCAGATCACGGGACTTCTTGGCCTCTATCATCACGTGAACCAATTTTCATAATAAATCTCATCTGTATACACATACACGCTATCGGGTCTGTTTCTCTGGAGATCCTCAACTATCATCGGGCCCCAGGGTGAGACATGCAGCTGGGCTGAGCTGGACTCACTGTCTGCAGCAGAGCCACACAGCTAAGTCCGACCAAGTTACAGGCCTGTGGGCCTGAGAATAGATGTGCTGTGCAGCATTATCACAGCATTAGTTACCTAATATGCCTTTTCAAACTGTGCTGTGCACAGACATATCAGCCCTTTGACCTCAGAGAACTTAATGGAACTAGCACAACAGAGGAGAGTGAGTGGACAGAGAACATTTCCCTTTTGGGACCTGTGATAGCATCTAGCCTTTCCAAGGGTTATGGCCAGGTCATAGTCTATTACAAGCTACTTTTTATTTTTATTTTTTTGAGACAGTCTCACTCTGTTGCCTAGGCTGGAGTGCAGTGGTGCAGTCTCGGCTTACTGCAACCTCTGCCTCCAGGGTTCAAGCGATTCTCCTGCTTCAGCCTCCCAAGTAGCTGAGATTACAGGCACCTGCCACTACCACCTGGCTAATTTTTGTATTTTTAGTGGAGACAAAGTTTCACCACGTTGGCCAGGCTGGTCTTGAACTCCTGACCTCAGGTGATCCACCTGCCTTGACCTCCCAAAATGGTAGAATTACAGGCGCGAGCCACTGCACACAGCCCTAGCTAATTTTTGTGTTTTTAGTAGAGACGGAGTTTTGCCATGTTGACCAGGCTGCTCTTGAACTCCTGACATCAAGTAATCCACCTGCCTCAGCCTCCCAAATGCTGAGATTACAAGCATGAGCCTCTGTGTCTGGACATACAAGCATCATTTTCAAAGAAAAAAAAATTGAGACAAGGTCTCATCACTCTGTCTCCCAGGCTGGAGGGCAGGGATATGATCATAGCTCATTGCAGCCTTGGGCTCCTGGGCTCAAGGGATCCTCCCACCTCAGTCCCCCAATTAGCTGGGATTACAGGTGTGTGCCACCAAGCCCAGCTAATTTTTTAATTTTTTGTAGAGACAGGGCCTTGCTGTGTTGCCCAGGTTGGTCTCAAATTTCAGCCCTCAAGTGATCCTCCTGCCTCAGCCTCCCAAAGCACTGGGGTTACAGACATGAGCCACCATGCCTGGCCCCACAAACATTACTTTCTTTTGAAACCAGACTGCCTGCCAAATTTGAAGCCCAGTTCCACCACTTACATGCTGTGCGAACTTGGATAGGTTGCTTAACTTCTCTGGGCCTCAGGATCCTAATCTGTAAAATGAGAATGATAATAATAGTACCTACCTCTGTTGTACAAAGTAAATAAATCTTTGTGTAATGCATAGAACAGTGCCTGGCACATAGTAAGCATCATATAAGCATGAGCTTCTGTTATTAAGTACTCTACATGTATTTACCTCTCTCAACAAACCAACTGGTGAGTTTTATCACTATTTTTGGATAATGGAATTGAGATTAGGAGAGGTCAAATGACTTGGCCGAGGTCACACAACACGTAAGTCACTGAGCCAAGTATGAAAACAATTCCATCTGATTCTAAATCTTTATTTTTATTTTATTTTTATTATTTATTTATTTATTTATTTTTTGAGATGGAGTCTCACTCTGTTGCCCAGCCTGGAGTGCAGTGGCGAGATCTCAACTCACTGCAACCTCCGCCTGCCAGGTTCAAGCAATTCTCCTGCCTCAGCCTCCCGAGTAGCTGGGTCTACAGGCACCTGCCACCACACCCGGCTAATTTTTTGTATCTTTGGTAGAGACAGGTTTCACCGTGTTGGTCAGGCTGGTATCGAATTCCTGACCTTGTGATCTGCCCGCCTCAGCCTCCCAAAGTGCTGGGATTACAGACGTGAGCCAGTGTGCCCAGCGATCTAAATAATTTTTTATCTGTATATCTCCCACATTTAGTGGGAGCTTGGCACACATTGGGCAGCAATGAATGTCAATGAATGCCTGCGTGAACAGGCCTGGCTAGGTGGAAGGCAGGCTGGGTTGTGACTGGAGTTCACCCGGTGCCCTCTTTACTTCACCTGGCTTCTAACTGGACTGGGGACTGGTTGGCCAGAGGGGACCTCCCCCAGGTTGGTTTGCGGGGCTGGGGCACAATGGAAGCTGCCCTGGGTTGCGAGTGAAGTTAAGCCATATCGCTTGGGCACAACCAGCTCTGCCATATCTGGCTGTGTGTCCAGGGCTAGTTGCCTTCCAGGCTGTCTAAGACTCAGTGTACTCCCGAGTCAGGAAGCAGAACCAGGGAGCAGCAGGACAGACAAAGCCGGGACCACCTTCAGAGCCCCAGAGCCTCCCACTGTGTCCTCTGCTGCCTGCAAAAAGGCTGCATCCCTCTCAGAGGGAAACATGAGACCTGCTGAGCCAGCAGATTGGGAGGCCCAGACAGCTGTGTCCCCTCCCCGCCCCCTGGCCCAGAGTGAAGGCCCATCCCTCTGAAAGGCAAGGACAGGTGCTGGGCTTCCCTGGAGCCACAGCATGCCCTGAGCACCCAAGAGCCAGACACACTAGGGCTTCTCCTGATGCAGAAGGTCAGGCAGAGGCCCAGGGCCTGGCACAGGGGAAATGGAAAGCATGTCCCAGCTCTGGTCCCTTCACCCCTAGGAGTGTCAGTTTCCTTAACAGAGAAATCAAAACTCCTCGGCCAGGCACAGTGGCTCACGCCTGTAATCCCAACACTTTGGGAGGCCGAGGTGGGTGGATCACCTGAGGTTGGGTGTTTGAGACCAGCCTAACCAACATGGAGAAACGCCGTCTCTACTAAAAATACAAAATTAGCCGGGTGTGGTGATGTATGCTTGTAATCCCAGCTACTCAGGAGGCTGAGGCAGGAGAATCGCTTGAACCCCGGAGGCGGAGGTTTCTGTGAGCCAAGATCGCACCATTGCACTCCAACCTGGGCAGCAAGAGCGAAACACCATCTCAAAAAAAAAAAAAAAAAAAAAGAGAAAAGAAAAGAAAAGAAAAAAGAAATCAAAACTCCTGCATCTTGGGCCTGTGGAGAAGCCCCTGCAGTTCAAGAAAACCCTCTATAAACTGCAAAGGCTTGTGCTCCAGAAGGCTGCTCTCAGGTCCTGTGTTTCCATGTCTGTAAAATAAGAGCAAGGAGCTCACGGGGCCTTCCAGCCAGGAAGGCCTCCAATCCAGTCCTGTAGGAAACCATCTCCCTAGCTCAGTATCCCTCCTGATGTGAGGGTGCTTCTGATGTCACGCAGCGTCGCATACCACCATCACCCACGGTGTCTTTTTACCCAAAATGCCTAATAACATGGGTCCAATAATTTCCAGTTTACCAGAAATACAGGAGACTAAGGAATAAACGAAACAAGAGAAAAACAACACAATAAACCCTGAAGGTGAGGCATTTTGCAAACTACTAGTCCAGTTTTATGACATGTCATTGTCATAAAAAAGGACTTGCCAGACTAAAAGAGACTTAAGGGCATCCAACTAGAGGCTTTGCAGAGTCCTTGACTGGACTCCCATTTTCAGGAGCCAGCATACAGGACGTTTTGGGAGCAATGAGAGAATTTGAATGTGGGCTGAGCGTTAGATAAGATGGAGATGTATTGGCAGGGAGAGGCTGAGATAACTGACAAGGACAGCATGATCTCATTTTGATTTAAAAAATTACATATGGCTAGGTGCAGTGGCTCACGCCTGTAATCCCAGCACTCTGGGAGGCTGAGGCGGGTGGATCACTTGAGGTCAGCAGTTCAAGACCAGCTTGGCCAACACGGTAAAACCCCGTCTCTACTAAAATACAAAAATGAGCTGGGCATGATGGCAGGAGCCTGTAGTCCCAGCTACTAGGGAGGCAGAGGCAGGAGAATCACTGGCATCTGGGAAGCAGAGGTTTCAGTGAGCCAAGATTGCGCCACTGCACTCTAGCCTGGGCAACGGAGCGAGACTCTGTCTCAGAACAAACAAACAAACAAAACACAAAAAATTACATATGCAGGGCTGGGCGCCGAGGCTCATGCCTGTCATCCCAACATTTTGGAAAGCTGAGGCAGACAGATCGCTTGAGCCCAGGAGTTTGAGACTAGCCTGGGCAACAGAGTGAGACCCTGCTTCTGAAAGAAAAAAAAAAAAAATTACTTAGGCGTGAAAAGAGATTCAGGGCCAGGCGCAATGGCTCATGCCTGTAATCCCAGCACTTTGGGAGGCTGAGGCGGGCTGATCAATTGAGGTCAAGAGTTGGAGACCAGCCTGGCCAACATAGTGAAACCCATCTCTACTGAAAATATACCAAAAAAAAATCGCTTCTCAGCCTTTTGGCTAAGATCAAGTGTAGTATCTGTTCTTATCAGTTTAAGAAAATACAAAAGTTAGCTGGGCATGGTGGCGTGTGCCTGTAATCCCAGCTACTTGGGAGGCTGAGGCAGGACAATTGCTTGAGCCTGGGAGGTGGAGGTTTCAGTGAGCCAGAATCGCGCCATTGTACTCCAGGCTGGATGACAGAGAAGATTCTGTCTTAAAAAAAAAAAAAAAAAAAAATCTTTAAGAGATATGGGAGGATAGAAAATGAGGATACTCCCTGGGTGGTAGGAATAGAGTGGTTTTGTTTTCTTGTTTTTGCTCATTGGCAAGTTCTGACTTTGTACGATGTACATGCACAGCTGCTGGGGCTCAGAGAACGATACTGCGAAGTATGGTGCTATGGCAGCCTGAGTACTTTGGACTAAAGGAAATTGGAAGATCTCAAACGCCAGGTCTCTCTCTAACATTCTCCCACCCTCCTGTCTCCTGCCCCTGTTTTGCCCCCAGAGGAAGCCATAGACACCAGAATTCTTTTTCCCCAGTCATAGAAACTAGAACCCCTCTTCCCTAAAGCAAGCGATAGAACCTAGAAAGGGTCACTCTCTCCCTTCTCCCCTGCACAGAGAGGTCAAGAGGTATCTCAATAGATGGGCCTTGCTGGGTGTCCCCACTCAGTCTATTCCCATGAATCATGCCCTTTTGTCCAACCACCTTTCTACACGGCCGTCTGCTTTGCATAGAATCTAAGCATAAAAATAGACAGATTTCCCTGGATCTTTGGGTCTTCATTCTGAGGTTCCTGTGCCTTGTAAAACTTTGATTAAATAAATTTGTTGCAGCCGGGCGCGGTGGCTCACCCCTGTAATCCCAGCACTTTGGGAGGCCGAGGCCAGTGGATCATGAAGTCAGGAGATCCAGACCATCCTGGCTAACATGGTGAAACCCCATCTCTACTAAAAAATACAAAAAATTAGCCGGGCGTGGTGGCGGGCACCTGTAGTCCCAGCTACTCAGGAGGCTGAGGTAGGAGAATAACATGAACCTGGGAGGCGGAGCTTGAGAGGAGATCATGCCACTGCACTCCAGCCTGGGTGACAGAGCAAGGCTCTGTCTCCAAAAAAAAAAAAAAAAAAAAAAAAAATTGTTATGCTTTCCTCTTGTTAACCAGTCTTTTGTTATAGGAGTGACAGCCATGACCTTTATGATGAATGAGGCAAGTTAGCACACCTTTCCACCCCTACACAGCTTTGCTGATAATAAAAGTTATTTTATTTTATTTTATTTTACTGTTTTTGAGATGCAGTCTCGCTCTGTCACCCAAGCTAGAGTTCAGTGGTGAAATCTTGGCTCACTGCAACCTCCACCTCCTGGGTTCAAGCCATTCTCCTGCCTTAGCCTCCCGAGTAGCTGGGACTACAGGTGCGTGCCACCATGCCCAGCTAGTTTTTGCATTTTTAGTAGAGACAGGGTTTCACTATGTTGGTCAGGCTGGTCTTGAACTCCTGACATTAAGCGATCTGCCTGCCTTGGCCTCCCAAAGTGTTGGGGTTACAGGCATGAGCTATCGCATCCAGTCAAAGGTTGTTTTAAAGTAGATAAGTTCTTGGCATAGTCCCGGGTTCTGATGGTTTCCTGTGGCCTCAGCTTCCTCTTCCAGCTCCTGCCCCATCCAGGACTTGCCAAAAACATTAACCAGGCAATGGCATCTCAGGTCACAGCTTTCCTCCCCTCTGAGCACCGCCTTTCCTTCCTCCCCTCCCTCCCTGACATCATGGTGTCCATGGGGAAGTGTCCATTGAATTACAGCAACGCCATGTGCTCACTCCCTCCTTCTCCCCTGCAGAGAAGTGACTTACCTGATGGCCAAGCCTGAGAGGAGCTCCTGGGCATGCCCAGCCCAGCACGCCATCTCTTTTGAAAGCCTTTATTGGTCTGTTGCTGCCTGGCAGTTAGCCTCTGGTATCCCCACCGAGCCAGGGACTGGGCATTTTCAGTGGGTGAATGTCAAGTTCAAGGGTAGGATAGCAGGAAGCCAACTTGGCCATTGCTCTTAAGTCACAGGAAAATATTTTGATCTCTCTCTGTCTAACTGTTGTGTGTCTCTCTCAGTCGCTTTCAAACTTAGATGGTGAAGAGGAGCGTCCTTTACTGGATCCTCTAAAATCCAACATCTGTCTCTTCCCTGCCCCAGTGACCCCTTCTCCTCTGCCCAACTTCACGCCCAGGTGGAAGCTGATTTTTTCTTTTCTTCTCATTTCTTTTCTTTCTTTCTTTCTTTTTTTTTTTTTTTTTTGAGACAGAGTCTCACTCTGTTGCTCAGGCTAGAACGCAATGGCATGATCTCGGTCAGCTCACTGCAACCTCCGCCTCCCAGGTTCAAGCGATTCTTCCATCTCAGACTCCTGAGTAGCTGGGATTACAGGCGCACACTACCACGCCTGGCTAATTTTTGTATTTTTGTAGAGACAGGGTTTCACCATGTTGGCCAGGCTGGTCTTGAACTCCTGACTTCAGGTGGTCCGCCCGCCTCGGCCTCCCAAAGTGCTGGGATTACAGGTGTGAGCCACCGTGCCTGGCCTAGAAGCTGATTTTCTAGAGGCATCTTCAAGACACCAGGAACTTCAGGACTGAGTTTCTAATGAAAAGAAGAATTAGAAGTCCTTGGGGACAGTCAAAATGGAGGTGAAGGTGCAGGGGTGCGGGGAGGTGAGGGTGCAGGGGGTACGGGGAGGTGAGGGTGCAGGGGTGCGGGAGGTGAGGATACAGGGGGTGCGTGGAGGTGAGGATGCAGGGGTGCGGGGAGGTGAGGGTGGAGGGAGTGGGGGGTGGTGGGGTGCAGGGGAGCGGGGTGGTCAGGGTGCAGGGGTGCAGAGAGGTGAGGGTGTGGGGGGTGTGTGG
>NW_016806879.1:1076969-1236226 GCF_001698545.2 Rhinopithecus bieti | reverse complement strand
AGGGAGGGAGGGAGGGAGGGAGGGAGAGAGAGAGAGAGAGAGAGAGAGAAAGAAAGAAAGAAAGAAAGAAAGAAAGAAAGAAAGAAAGAAAGAAAGAAAGAAAGAAAGAAAGGAAGGAAGAAAAGAAAAAGAAAATCTGCAGGCTGACTACAGCAGGAGATGAGGTGGCCCCACACTTGCTCCGAGAGGTGGGCCCACAGGGACCATGGTGGCCACAAGGCAGATGGACACAGGTAGTTGTGACGGTGATTCAGACCCCACAAGCGGTGTTGTTGCCAGTGACATGAAATGGGCAACGAATCTTGGCCAAATTCCAAACAAAACAAAGGACAATCTTCTCTTTGTGTACACAATAGTCATGTTCCTAGAAAATTCTGTGTATGTTGAAAGCATGCAAAAATTATTTATTTTGTGTTTATATATAAACAGGTCTCTGTCTCCCATTTTGACAAAGAAAAATGCCCTTGCAGATTTTCCAGACTTCTCTGAGGGGACCGTCTTGGCCTCATTGGGTGTCATTGTCTTAGAGCCTTTTCTGTAATGACAGCAGCTGAGACCAGAATGCAGATGCCCTGTAAACCAATTTTGCATCTTCTTCTGGTGTCTGAGAGGCGGGTGGGAGGCTGTGGAACTTAGAGAACAGTTGGGAGAAGGGTCCAGAGAGGTGGGAAGTGAGCAGCCTGCAAGAAATGGCAACAGGCCAAGGCCAGAGGAGATGGCAGGCTGCTGAGATGCTTCCTGGGGTGGGGACGGACAAGAGGTGCTAACCTGTAAATCTGTAATCCCCCTCTGCTGTTCCCAAACCGTCCATAAAAGTCAGTTACACAGGCTGGGTGTAGTGGCTTATGCCCGTAATCCTAGCACTTTGAGAGGCTGATGCTGGTGGATCACCTGAGGTCAGGAGTTCGAGACCAGCCTGACCAATATGGTGAATCCCTGTCTTTACTAAAAATACAAAAATTAGCGGGGCATGGTGGTGCACACCTGTAGTCCCAGCACTGGGAAGGCTGAGACAGGAGAATCACTTGAACGTGGGAGGCGGAGGTTGCAGTGAGCTGAGATTGCACCACTGCACTCCAGCCTGGGTGACAGAGCCAGATTCCATCTCAAAAAAAAAAAAAAAAAAAAAAGTAAGTTACACACTATAGTGCTTGGAGGAGGATCAGTGAAAATTATGGCTCATATTCCCTAACTAACTGCTGATGCTTTACTCACACTAACTCATGTGACCTACAGCAAGGCCTAAGAGTTAGGGGCCACACTTACCCCCAGTTTATAATGAGAAAACCAGAGCCCAGAGAGATGGAGACCATTGTGCAAGGCCAATCAGCTCATCATTTGCAGAGCAAGACTTTGAACCCAGGCAGTTTGGCTCCTGTGGCCCCAGTTTGATCACCCCACTAGCAAGGGCCAGGCTATGCTCTAATGAAGCATTGCGAAGGGAAGTCACAGCAGTATGCAGGGAGCCAGGGTGGGTTTGAAGAAATCTGGACTAAGAGGTAGCAGGAGATCATAGGTGTCCAGTGGAGATTCTCAGAAACATTGAGAAGGATGCTAGCCTTCCCTTGTATGAAGGACAAGGACTCAGCCATTTTCACTGGATCTTACAAGGAAGGGTGACTCCAGGTCCAGGGAGGTGGAAGGTCAGAAGCATCCTGTCCCAGTGGAAACCCCAAAATGGCCATGTTGGTTTATATCCAGGGCCCATCTGAACTCTGTTTCTGAACTCTTAAATTTCAACAGCTTCACCTATTTCCATCCCATTTGTTAATAGCTGTATTTTAATATATTCATTGGCTGAGAAAATACAGCACGAAAGACTACTTTGAATTCAGAAATGCTTTCAGCGAATTCGAATGTTATTAATCACAGTGGCATCCACATTCATTTGAAAAACATTACATCTGTAGAAGCCAAATGCTTTCCAGAGACATTGCTTGGGGCACTCACGGCCAATGCTGAGTAAAAGGCATAGGTGGGAACTAGGAAAAGGCAAGAAAGGAGTGATTGATGCACCAGTGCCACAATCCCCCAGGCTCCAGATCAACCCCCTGGGGTGGCTCAGGGTCACTACCACAGTCCTGATCAATGTCACCTACTCCCTGCTGGTATATGCGCTGAGAAAAGGCTTTGATTGGGCTGTCCTAGTGCCACTCATTATGGAGCAACTCCACGGGGCAGAGCTTAGACCAGCCTCCACCAAGGGGCTAGCTGACCTCCTGTCCAGCCCAAATGGAGGCGCTAGACAGATTGGAGGTCAGTCTAGGGCAATCGCCTGTGCCCAGTGGGGCCCTTCTAAGGGATGGATGAAATGTCAGAGGCGTTTGAACCAGAGCAACTCCATCTTGAATAGGGGTTGGGTAAAATGAGGCTGAGATCTACTGGCTGCATTTCCAGATGGTTAGGCATCATTCGAAGTCATAGGATGAGATAGGTCAGCACAAGATACAGGTCATAAAGACCTTGCTGATAACATGGTCTACAGTAAAGAAGTAGGCTAAAACCCACTAAAATCAAGATGGCAATGAGGCTGACTTCTGGTGGCCCTCACTGGTACACTCCCACCAGTGCCATGACAGTTACAAATGCCATGGCAATGTCAGGAAGTTACCCTATATGGTCTAAAAAGGGGAGGCATGAATAATCCAGCATATCATCAAGAAATAACCAGTTGGGCACGGTGGCTCACTCCTGAAATCCCAGCACTTCGGGAGGCTGAGGTGGATGGATCACCTGAGGTCAGAAGTTTGAGACCAGCCTGGTCAACACAGTGAAACCCTATCTCTCCTAAAAATACAAAACATAGGCCGGGCGCGGTGGCTCAAGCCTGTAATCCCAGCACTTTGGGAGGCCGAGACGGGCGGATCACAAGGTCAGGAGATCGAGACCGTCCTGGCTAACATGGTGAAACCCCGTCTCTACTAAAAAATACAAAAAACTAGCCGGGCGAGGTGGTGGGCGCCTATAGTCCCAGCTACTTGGGAGGCTGAGGCAGGAGAATGGCGTAAACCCGGGAGGCGGAGCTTGCAGTGAGCGGAGATCCAGCCACTGCACTCCAGCCTGGGTGACAGAGCAAGACTCCGTCTCAAAAAAAAAAAAGAACACGTATGTTTATAGCAGCATTATTCACAATAGCCAAAGGGTAGAAACAACCCAAACGTCCATCAGTGAATGAAATTTGGCTTTCAGACATGGATGAAAATATGATACATACGTCCGGGCGCAGTGGCTCATGCCGTAATCCCAGCATTTTGGGAGGCCGAGGCCAGCAGATCACCTGATGTCAGGCGCTCAAGACCAGCCTGGCCAACATGGTGAAACCCCATCTCTACAAAATTACAAAACTTAGCCGGGCATGATAGTGGGTGCCTGTAATCCCAGCTACTCAGGGAGGCTGAGATGGGAGAATCACTTGAACCTGAAAGGCAGAGTTTACAGTGAGCCGAGATTGTGCCATTGCACTCCAGCCTGGGCAACACAGCAAGACTCCATCCCAAGAAAAAAGAAAAAAGAAAATATGATACATACAATGGAATGTTATTCAGACTTTAAAAGGAATGAAATTCTGATACATGCTATTACATGGATGAATCTTGAAGACATTATGCTAAGTGAAATAAACAAACCAGTCACAAAGGATAAATATTATATGATTCCAGGCTGGGTACAGTGGCTCATGCCTGTAATTCCAGCACTTTGAGAGGTGGAGGCGGGTGGATCACCTGAGGTCGGGAGTTTGAGACCGGCCTGGCCAACATGATGAAACCCCATCTCTACTAAAAATACAAAAATTAGCTGGGCATGGTGGCAGGCACCTGTAATCCCAGTTACTCGGGAGGCTGAAGCAGGAGAATCACTTGAACCCAGGAGACGGAAGTTGCAGTGAGCCAAGACTGCACCACAGCACTCCAGCCTGGGTGACAGAGAGAAACGCTGTCTCAAAACAAACAAACAAAAACATATGTATAATTGATTCCACTTCTGTGAAGTATCTAGAATAGTCAAATTCATGGACACAGAAAGTAGAATCCTAGTGGCTGAGGCTAGGGGGAGAGAGGAATGGGAGTTAGTGTTTAATGGGAACAGAGTTTCAGTTTGTGAAGTTGGAAAGTTCTAGAGTTGAGTGGTGGCGATGATAGCACAACAATGTGTTTTTGAGATGGGGTCTTGCTCTGTCACTCAGGCCGGAGTGCAGTGGTGCGATCTCGGCTCACTGCAACCTCCACCTCCTGGGTTCAAGCGATTCTCCTGCCTCAGCCTCCAGAGTAGCTGGGATTACAGGAGTGCACCACCATGCCCAGCTAGTTTTTTGTATTTTAAGTAGAGACTCCAGCCTGGTCTTGAACTCCTGACCTCAGGTGATCCACCCACGTTGGTCTCCCAAAATGCTGGGATTACACGTGTGAGCCACTACACTGGCCTCAGTTTCTTTCTTTCTTTTTTTTTTTAAGATGAAGTCTTGCTCTTGTCGCCCAGGCAGGAGTGCAATGGTGTGATCTCGGCTCACTGCAACCTTCGCCTCCCGGGTTCAAGTGATTCTCCTGCCTTAGCCTCACCAGCAGCTGGGATTACAGGCACCCGCCACCACGCCTGGCTAAGTTTTTGTATTTTTAGTAGAGACAGGGTTTCACCATGTTGGCCAGGCTGGTCTCGAGCTCCTGACCTCAGGTGATCCACCTACCTTGGCCTCCCAAAGTGATGGGATTATAGGCGTGAGCTATTGTGCCCGGCCTCAATTTCTTTTTTAAAGCTACTAAGAAAAAGATTCTGAGAGCTGAGGCTGCCTGAGATTTCCTGGATTTACCCGTCCTCCTCCAGCCCGTCCTGTTCTTTGGGACTCCATCACAAACCTGCCTTCAGTGCCCTGGAGTCCAAGGGCTTGCGGATCCTTCTTGACATCAACTTCCCGAGGCAGAAAAGTCTCTGAAAGGGGCTTTGGCCGCTTTGGGGGCCCATTAGAAAGCCACCATCATTCATGAATTTACCAAAAAGGCCACCTTCTGGCTGACACCTCAGGAGAGGATGGGATGACTTCAGTTTGCCCAATCAAGGGATCACCCTTGAGTTTCTGCTAACTGCTCAAGCTCAGCCTTGAATGTCACCAGTACCCCAGCGCAAAAGCTCAGGGAAAGCACCTCGACTGAACACCTACCGTGCACCAAGCACCACTCCTAGAATCCTTACCAGCACCCAAGGAGGACATTTTTGAACCCATTTCCCTGATTAGGAAACTGAGCCTCATAGAGTCCCACAACCAGAAAATGAGGGATTCACACTTTAGAGCCCGCTCTAAATCCCAGTTACGGACCTCCCAGACTCATGGCTGGCTTTGGGGGTGCAGCAGGCTCCCTGAGCTTAGAGGCAACAGCAGCCCTTTCTCAGAGATAAGAGGCAGGAGAGAGAGGGCAAAGTCCATTCTCAGCCTCCTCTGCAAGGCCTATCAAAATAGAAGTCCTGGCTCCCTGCATATACAGCAGGTCTCTTCACCTAGGAGTCTTTTGGGTAGAGGAGGCTTCTGGCTAGAGGGACTTCTGTGTCTCCCACAGAATACAGCTCTCCTCCCCTTTCTGCCTGCCTCCTTGCCAACAGCCAGTGTCACCCTGATCCTTTCCAGAAAAGGAAGCTTTGGGAAGAATGTATGTGTGTTGGGGTGGTCAGCATATCTTTTTAATCTTTTTTTTTTTCCTTTTGAGATGGAGTCTCGCTCTGTTGTCCAGGCTGGAGTGCAGTGGCGCGATCTCAGCTCACTGCAGCCTCTGCCTCTCTGGCTCAAGCGGTTCTCCTGCCTCAGCCTCCCTAGTAGCTGGGATTACAGGCACCTACCGTCGCGCCCAGCTAGTTTTTGTATTTTTAGTGGAGACGGGGTTTCATCATGTTGGCCAGGCTGGTCTCAGACTCCTGACCTCAAGTGATTTGCCTGCCTTGGCCTCCCAAAGTGTCAGTATTTCAGGGGCTCAGACCCTGAGTTGGGGGCTCCCACCCCTGCTTTCGCCATGAGTCTGAAGGTAGACATAAACTGTCATCCTCGGAACTGGAAACTCCTCGAATCAACCAGAAAGGGGTGAGAAGGTCAAAGGCAGAAGGTCCATCCCAGGGAGGTTTGCAAATGGGAGAGTTGGGACGGACTGTGGAGCTTCCTGAGGCTCCTCCAACAGGCGAAGGCAGAGCCCATTGCACATTAACAGCGGAGAAGCAAGCCCTTCTTTCAGAGGCATTCGAACCAGAGCGACTCCATCTTGAGTGAGGGCTAGGAAAATGAAGCTGGGACTTGCTGGGCTGCATTCCCAGAAAGTTAGCTATTCTGAGCCTCTAGATGTTTATGGTTAATGAAACAGATTGATAACGTTTACTAAGCAGACCCAGACTTAGGAGTGTCTTGATATCCTGATGCCTTGAGAACAGAAGCATTCCTAATTTTGCTTTGAAGATAATAATATTGATTCTTGCAAAATACAGTAATTAAGAAAATTAATCCTTTATCACAAACCCTTGTAGCAGAGCACATCTCCCCATAATCTTTTTTTTAATCCTATACATAAATGAGTATCGTACCTAGGGTGGACACATTCCTCTTCTTACTTTCGGGAACTCCCTACTCTGTCAATGGAGTAGCTGTTCTTTCACCACTTTTCTCTTTCTTTCTTTCTCTTTCTTTCTTTTTCTTTCTTTCTTTCTTTCTTTCTTTCTTTCTTTCTTTCTTTCTTTCTCTCTCTCTCTCTCTCTCTCTCTCTCTCTCTCTTTCTTTCTTTTTTGAGATGGAGTCTCACTCTGTAGCTCAGGCTGGAGTGCAGTGGCATGATCTGAGCTCCACTGCAACCTCCGCCTCCCGGGTTCAAGCAATTCTCCTACCTCAACCTCCCGAGTAGCTGAGATTACAGGTGCCCACTATCACACCTGGCTGATTTTTGGATTTTTGGTAGAGACGGGGTTTCACCAAGTTGGCCAGGCTGGTCTTGAACTCCTGACCTCAGGCGATCCACCCGCCTCGGCCTCCCAAAGTGCTGGGATTACAGGCGTGAGCCATCATGCCTGGCCTTTACTTTCTTTCTTTTTTTTTTTTTTTTTGAGCGGAGTCTGCGTCTCTGGGCTCGCACCATGCTGGAGTGCCAGTGGGCCAGATTCAGCTCACGGCATAGCTCTCCTCCGGGGTTTACACATTCTACCCCATAGAGTTGCATCGGAATTACAAAGTTTGCTGGCCTCAGAGCCTCACACCCGAAGTAGTCTGGGACTACAGCGGCCGCCAACCACGCTGGACATCGCGCCGGCTAGTTTTTGTATTTTTATGTAGAGACAGGGTTTCATCCGCCTGTTATACATTAGGCCAGGATGGTTCTTGATCTCCTGACGCCTCAGTGATCCGCCCGTTCTCGGCCCCGTTTACCAAAGCTGCTGGCGGATGTTCCTCCCAAAGTGCTGGGATTACAGGCTTGAGCCACCGCGCCCGGCCCGGCCTTTACTTTCTTAATAAACTTGATTTCACTTTGCACTGTGGACTCGTTCTGAATTCTTTCTTGCACGAGATCCAAGAACTCTCTCTTGGGGTCTGGATTGGGACCCCTTTCCGGTGACACTTCCAGCACAGTGGTTTTCAACCTCAGCTGTGTGCTGGAATCAGGAATTTTGAAACTCCTGACGTCTAACCCCCAGAGTTTCCTAGGTAATTGGCCTGGGGTGCAGCCGGGGCAGGGGATTCTAATGTGTTAAGTTGGGAACAGCGGCCTGCCTGAAGGCTGGAGTACCCTCAGAGGCCAAAAACGAAGGAGGCCAAACAGGTCAGAGGGTAGCCATCTCTGTCCAGGGAACAAATATGCTGTGTTGTGGGTAGCATGAGCAGGGTCCCTAGAAAGGACTGCTTGGTGGTGAAGCAAGGATTATCCCCACCACCACCCTGAAGCCCTACCCCGACCCCAGATAAAATGCAGAATTTGAATATCAGATGGACAGGTAACTTTTTAGTATAAGTATGTCCCTTCCCATCTTTGGGGGTAGACTTACATTAAACAATTATTTGTTGTTTATCTGAAATTCAAATTTAATTGTGTGTCCTGTTTTTTGATTTGCCGAATCTGGCAACCCTATCTCACCCCATCCCTGAGCTGGGAGTCAAGAGTCCCAGTTGTGGGTCCCAGCACTCTGATTCTAACATGTTGGTGACCTTGGGCAACTCACTGCCCCTCTCTGAGTCTTGGTCACCTCACCTACTTACCATGTCCCTCCTGCCTCAGGGACAGGGCCAGCTGTTCCAAAGTGCAGTAAGCATGGATCACAAGATCCCTGGAAAGGCATCGAGTTGTCTATAAAGGAATACAGAGCCTTTCTCACTAAGAAATCAGCATTTTCCTTCTGTGGTTTGATCCCATCTGCCCATCCACCCACCCATCCATCCATCCATCCATCCACCCACCCATCCACCCACCCACCCACTCAAGATTCTTGAATGGTTTTCAAGAATCTTCTTGTCCTGGGATGTTGACCTGAGACTAACGCTGAGGGTGTAAATTTCTCTCTCTTTCTCCCTTCTCCTCTCCCCTTCCTTCCTTCTCCTCCCTCCTAGTCTCATGCTCTTTGACATCCTCATGCATCCAGTTGACAACTCCCCCTCTCTACCAAACAGAAAGAGTTCACCTCATATCAAGCAAGTAGCTGTGGTGGGCCTACTATGTGCCAGGCACACAGCCTACTAAGTGCTGAGGATACCATGGTGGCTCAGTCCCTGCCCACATGAAGCTTCTAGTCTGAGGGTGAAGTGTTAAGGGACAAAGTTAAATAATCACTGAAGTGAAGACGGCATGGCAAACCTTGGCAAGTGCCCTGAAGGAAAAGAACAGAGTACTGAGAGAGTACAAAACAAAGAATCTGGCCTTGCTCCCTTGAGGAAATATCCTTTGAATTGATAACTGAAGGGCAGGAAGGGGAAAGGCACTTCAGCAGATGGTGCTCACGTGCAAAGGAGACCTTTGAGGAAGGGTGAGAAGGCTGGCATCAGTTGGGAGTGTGGGGGTGGGGCAGAGAGTGGCAGGAGATAGGGTGGACATGTTGGCAGGGCTGGCTGTGCTGGGTAGTGGAGATCATGCAAAGAATTAGAGTCTTGGCCAGGTGCTGTGACTTTCATCTGTAATCCCAGCACTTTGGGAGGCCGAGGTGTGAGGATTGCAAGGTCAGGAGATCGAGACACTCCTGGCCAACATGGTGAAACCCCGTCTCTACTAAAAATACAAAAATTAGCCAGGCATGGTGGCACGTGCCTGTAGTCCCAGCTACTCGGGAAGCTGAGGCAGGAGAATCGCTTGAACCCGGGAGGCGGAGGTTGCAATAAGCTGAGATCATGCCATTGCACTCCAGCCTGGGTAACGAAGTGACACTCCACCTCAAAAAAAAAAAAAAAAAAAAGAGTCTTTAGCCCATCCCAGGACCCAGCAATCCTACTCCTAGGCTTCTTCCTGTTTCAGTTTCCTATTGCCATTGTAACAAATTGCTGCAAACTTGGTGGCTTAAAACAAATCTACTATCCTATGGTTTCAAAGGTCAGAAGTCAGAAACTGGGTGTCACTGGGCTGTCATCATGGTAGCAGCAGGGTTGCTCCTTCTGGAGGCTGTAGGGGGAGGACCCATTTCCTTGCCTCTGCCAGTTCCCTGAGGCTGCCTGTGCTCCCTGGCTTATCCTCAAAGCCAGCAATGGCTGGCTGGGCCTTTCTCATGCTGCCATCTCTCTGGTCCTCTCATTCTGCTGCCCTCTTTCACTTATAGGGATCCTATGATTACATGGGGCCCATCCAGATAATCCAGGATAATATCATCATCTCGAGGTCAGCCTATTAGCAGCTTTAATTCCATCTGCAACCTTAATTTCCCTATGCCAGACAGGTGTGGCGGCTCATGCCTGCAATCCGGGCACTTTGGGAGGCCGAGGCAGGCAGATTACCAGAGGTCAGCAGTTTGAGACCAGCCTGGTCAACATGGTGAAACCCTTTTTCTGCTAAAAATACTAAAATTAGCCAGGCTTGGTGGTGGGCGCCTGTAATCCCAGCTACTCGGGAGGCTGAGTCAGGGAGAATCACTTGAACCTGGAAGGTGGAGGTTGCAGTGAGCTGAGGTTGTGCCATGGCACTCCAGCCTGGGCAACAGAGCGAGACTCCATCTCAAAAACAAAAACAACAAAACAAACAAACACCCCCAAAATTAGTCGGGTGTAGTGGCACACACCTTTTATCCCAGCTACTTGGGAGGCTGAGGCATGAGAATTTCTTGAAGCCAGGAGACAGAAGTTGCAGTGAGCTGAGATTGTACCACTGCACTCCAGCCTGGGTGATAGAGTGAGACTCTGTCTAAAAAATTAATTAATTAATCAATTAAAATTCCCTATGTCACGTAACCTAGCACATTCATGGCTTTTGGCAATTAAGACACAGACGTCTTTGGGGAACCGTTATTCTGCCTACCACACTAACTCAAGAGAAATAAGTATAATATCTACCAAAAGACTTGTATAAGAATGCCCATGGCCGGGCGCGGCGGGGCTCAAGCTGTAATCCAGCACTTTGGGAGGCCGAGACGGGCGGACACGAGGGTCTAGGAGGATCGAGACCATCCTGGCTAACACGGTGAAACCCCGTTCTCTACTAAAAAATTACAAAAAAACTAGCCGGGCCGAAGTGGCGGGCGCCTGTTAGTCCCAGCTACTCGGGAGGCCTTGAGCAGGGAGAATGGCGTAAACTCGGGAGGCGGGCTTGCAGTGAGCTGAGATTCTGGCCACTTGCACCAGTCCGGGCGACAGAGCCGAGACTTCCGCCTCAAAAAAAAAAAAAAAAAAAAAAAAAAAAAAAAAAAAAAAAAAAAAAGAATGCCCATAGCAGGCTGTCTTAGTCTGTTCCTCCTGCTATAACTAAATACCTTAGACAGGGTAATTCACAAGTAACAGAAATTTATTTTTCACAGTGCTGGAGCCTGGGAAGTCCAAGATCAAGGAGCTGGCAGGACTGGTGTCTGGGGAAGGCTAGCTTGCTGTTTTCAAGATGGTGTGTCTTGTGTTCTCACATGGCAGAAGGGACAGAAGTTCCCTTGTACCCTTTTATAAGGGTACTAATGCCACCTGCCCTCATGGCCCAATTACCTCCCAAGGGCCTCATCTCTTAATACCATCACTTTGGGGGTTAAGTTCCAACATATAAACTTTGGAGGGACATGTACATTCAAACCATAGCAAAGCTTTGTTCATAAGAACCCCAAACTGGAAAAAGCTCCAAAATCCACCAACAGCAGAATAGATTATCAAATCATGGTATATTCATCTCATGAAATATTACACAGCAATAAAAAAGAATGTACTACTGATACACACAATAACATGGATGAACCACACAGACATAATGTTGAGCTATAGAAGCTAGACACCAAAGACTGCATACTAGATGATGCCATTTATAGGAAGTTCAGGAACAGCAAAGCCAATCCATAGCACAGAAATCCAAATAGTGGTTGCTACTTGGGGGTGGAAATTGACTCTGAAGGGCACAAAGGACTGGAAATGATCTGCATCTTCATCTGGGTGTGGTCACAGGTATGCACATTTATGGGTTTGTCATGCTGCATGCTTTACCGTCTGTGAGTTATAATTAAGAAAAATTGAAGTCGGTATTTCTTTTTTTAGTTGATATGGGGTTTCACCACGCTGGCCAGGATGGTCTCGATCTCCTGACCTCGTGATCTGCCCGCCTCGGCCTCCCAAAGTGCTAGGATTACAGGTGTGAGTCATTGCGCCCGGTTGAAGTCTGTATTTCAAAAACAATGGGAGATCACAGCAGGGTTTCAAGCAGTGACATGGCATAATCTGGTGTTCGCTTATAAAAGGTCATTCTATCTGTTGAGAGCAGCTGCTGTTATCCTGAAGACAAAGGTGCCTGGGCTTAGGAGGTACTGAGGGAAATGGATAGAAGTTGGTGATTTCAAATATATTTAGGGGGAAGAATCAATAGCACATGATCTAGGAGATACAGTAGTTGAATAGATGGATGGACGGGTTGAGAGGTGGATGGATGGATGGATGGATGGATGGATGGATGGATGGATGGATGGATAGGTGAATGGGTGGATGGATGGATGGATGGATGGATGGATGGATGGATGGATGGATAGGCGAATGGATGGATGGATGGATGGATGGATGGATGGATGGATGGATGGATGGATAGATAAGTGGATGGATGGATAGATGGATGGATGGGTGAATGAGTGAATGGGTAGGTGCATGGGTGAATGAACAGACTGGGTGGATGAATAGGTGGGTGGATGGTTGGGTGGGCAGATGGGTGGGTGGGTGTGCAGGTGTGTAGATGGGTATATGGGTGAAAAGGTAGGGGAGAGAATGGCTGTGTGGGTGAATGGGTGGATGGAACACCTTCAAGAGGACAGACTCTCTCCTCTGGTTGTTGGTGCCCAGAAAGCACAGATGAATCACACTAGTCAGTAAACACCCCAGTTTTCCCTTGAGACATCTGTGTTTACTCTCCCATAGCTCCCCAGTGCCCCAAGGAGAAAAACTATTTGCTACAATACCCATTAGTGAGCAGACACAAATAGGCTGGTTTCATGAGACGCAAGGATCTCCCAATCCTCTGGGCATTTCAGGGGAAGTGCTGGTGAAACCCAGGCTAATGGGGATTAGGCAGAGGTGAAAAAACTCTCGGAACTTCCCCTAGGAAGCCATCAGTCCTTGTTCTCCTCCCTCTTGTCATGACCACCAAACTGCCACCACTGTCACCACCTCCAGCACCTGCTCCGTCACCACCCCATTACAACCACCGCCACACGGATTTTTGAGACTCTGACTGCAAAGTGTGTTTACCAGGTAAAAGATAGGGGCTTGTAGACACCTCTCTGGCAAGAGAGAACAACTCATCTCCTGGTCGTGGGTAACTTTTTAACCCCTGGGCTACCAGCAAAGCCATGTGGTCCAGCTCCCACCTCCAGCCTGTTTGGTCCTGTGATCCATCCACCTCATAGCAGGAGGGACAAGGAAGGCAGGGAGAGAAAAGTTCTGGCAGTGCAGGGAGAGTTGCTGTTTTCAGAAGCAAGAAGGTCTGAAATCCTACCAGGAGAAGCCCTGGTAATCCAGAGCTGGCTCCAGGTGTCCCGAGGTGCATTTCACATGGACTTCCTAGACTTTGCAACTGGCTAATTTCTCCCTCTGTGGGAGTCTGCAGCCCAGCCTCCAGAACTTTTCTCTGGCCTCCCCAGACAGGCTGAGTTTGTGCTATTTGGGTAAACAACATTCCCCATGGTTGTCAGAGGCAGACTTATTTACCTGGTAGCAGCAGTTCCTTCCTACCCACCCCATCAGATGCATTAGGACTCAGGGTGGGAACCAGCATCCATCACATTCAAGGGTGGAAGACCCAGCAGTGGAGGGATGGGCAACAGACCTCACACAAACTACGGGGGTCCAGGGCTGTGTATTGCAAAGTCACATTCACTGTTAAACTCGGAGGTCTCTCAGGACTTTCTACGTCTGGGAATAAGCTAGGCTAAAGCTATCGTGCCCCAGAGCTGTGGTTTCATCCAGTTATCCTATACCCTGCGTCCAAGCTAAAATATAGTCACTGTATCTTCCTCAACCATGAACAGATACTTTATACTTTAAAACCTTGCATGTTTTGAATTCCCCTGACTCCTTAGCCAAGGTGTCATATCGGCTCCCCCTATTTCAGGCAGTGAGGAAAGTGGTCACTCAATCCCTGCCTCCACAGGGCAATGCATTCAGGGGGTGGTGCCCAGCTCAGGAATTCCGCAGTTGTCTTTCTGCAGGCAGCTCTACCCTACTGCAGTTACTGACCAAGCCATCCCATCCTGCAGCTGCTGGGAGCTGAGTCGGGGCAGGATACAGCTGTGCCAGCTGTCGGAGATAGATTACACTATGAAGCTCTGCCGTGACTCACATTCCAGCACAGGGGAAATGAGCAAAAGTTATATGCTGTCTTTGGGGTGCTAAAAATCATCCTGGTTTTGTCTTGCAAGATGTTCAGCTTGCGGAGCGTGGGGCAGATGGAGGACCCTTCCATCTGGGTCCTCCATGGGGAGGAGGCAGGGGACAGATCTGTCTCCAGCCAACTGCCTGTCACACAACCGCCACAGCTCCTAATAACAACACTCAGCATTTAATCAGCCCCTTTGTGGATGCAGACGCTGTCACACTCATTAATTAGTTAATCTGCACAGCCCCCTGGGAGGAAGAGTCATGTTATTATCCCCACTGGGACTCAGAGGGAAACTGAGGCCAGAGGGGGAACTTGGCACAGAGTGGAGGGAGCATAGCCTGACAGCTGAACTGGGACCAGTCTATGACTTGTCTGTTTTGGTGCCCTCGCTCTTGTCCTCCTCCCCAGCTCCTGTCTGCTCACAGTGCTGGTGACTATCTCCAAAGACACCTGGCCAAATGCTGTCAGAACTGAGCCTGAAGGAACTGGGCCTGAAGGTGCTCAGAGAGAAGGCCAGGCATGACTTTGGCGTGGAGAGGATGCAGCTCCGGTAGCTGGACCAGGTCAGGCTTGTGGGGAGTGTGTGCTCTGGAACAGCCACCCTTTCTGATGTTTCTTCCAAAGTGTCTTGGAACTAGAAATAGAAGTGATGAGGGTGCCTCTCACCCTCATCAAAATGCCTGTTTCCTGTGCAGGCAGCTCTGGGTTTTGATTGTGTGTCTGGTGGTTTTAGAACGGAAGGGAGGGACAAATCCATCAGAAGGCACCATTGTGGTTCCACTGGAAACTGGGACTGGCCATTGGGGGATCTTTCACACACGTGCACACACACACACACACACACACACACACACAACATGGGTAGAACCCACGCCCCTGTGAAGGACCTCCTACATCACTGTGCCCAGTGGTCAATGTCGCTGGAAGCCTGCTGAGATGCCTTATGGCCACAGCAAGAAGAAGACTTAGGTCAGTCTGTCAGGCAAAGAATCCTGAATGAATAAGATGCAGGCAGGAGACCTGGAGAACACAGAAACAAGGCATTAGAGGAATTTGCAAGTACCTTCTAAGGGTTTGTGACCAATTGCAAAAAAAAAGACTGCTGTCTCTCCCTGTCTTTCCTTGCTTGTTACTAGAGTTGTTGAAGATTAAATAATTAACCACTCCCCGCTTTAAGAAAATACGAATCACAATTTGAAAATGTTTTTCTTATGTTTCCTTTTCCTTTCACCTAACATGTATGAATGTCCGTATGTATGTATGTACGTATTTTTTTGAGAGGGAGTCTTGCTCTGTCGCTGGAATGTAGTGGCGTGATCTCGGCTCACTGCAACCTCTGCCTCCCAGGTTCAAGTGATTCTCCTGCCTCAGCCTCCTGAGTAGCTGGGATTATAGGCGCGTGCCACCATACCTGGCTAATTTTTGTATTTTTAGTAGACACAGCGTTTCACCGTGTTGGTCAGGCTGGCCTCGAATTCCGGACCTTGTGATCCGCTCACCTCAGCCTCCCAAAGTGCTGGGATTAGAGGCGTGACCCACCACACCTGGCCTTTTTTTTTTTTTTTGAGATAGAGTCTCACACTGTTGCCCAGGCGGCTGGAGTGCAGTGGTGCGATCTCAGCTCACTGCAACCTCCACCTCCCAGGGGCCAAGCGATTCTCCTGCCTCAGCCTCCCGAATAGCTGGGATTACAGGTGCCCATCACCATGCCCAGTGGATTTTTGTATTTTTAGTAGAGATGGGGTTTCACCATGTTGGTCAGGCTGGTCTTGAACTCCGCCCTCCTCAGCCTCTCAAAGTACTGGGATTACAGGTGTGAGCCACCATGCCCGGTCACCTGACATTTATAATAGTGGTGTTTTTCAGCCTTCCATGTGCATTCAAATCACCTGGGAATCTTGTTGCCAAGCTGAGATTCTTGGGCCTGAGATTATGCATTCCCATCAAGCTTCTGGGTGGTGCCAATGGCTCACTCTGAGTAGCGAGAGTTCAAAGCATTTGGTGATAGGAAAAGTTACCCTTTAATTCAGTTAAATGACCAGATGGGACCAATTACCTTGAAGATCTTGAAATAATAGTAGCCTCATGATATCAAGTGTGAAGGTAACTGTTGGAACTTGTCTGGTGAGGACAAGTTTAGAGGAATGGGAAGAAAGGCTGGCTTGTGTGGGGACAGTTGTGTGCACATGGACACATGTGAGTTTGTGTACATGGGGCAGCTAAGGGGTGGATTGTAGTAGACAGTTTTTTTTTTTTTTAGATGGAGTCTTGCTCTCTTGCCCAGGCTAGAGTGCAATGGCCTGATCTTGGCTCATTGCAACCTCTGCCTCCCAGGTTCAAGTGATTCTTCCACCTCAGCCTCCCAAGTAGCTGAGATTACAGGCACCTGCCATTATGCCCCGGCTAATTTTTCTACTTTGGTAGAGATGGGTTTCACCACGTTGGCCAGACTGGTCTCGAACTCCTGACCTCAGGTGATCCGTCTGCCTCTGCCTCCCAAAGTGCTGGGATTACAGGCATGAGCCACCGTCCCTGGCTGACAGTCTTTGGACTGGCTGTTCAGGTCATGATTCTCCTCCTCTGAGAGTGTCTCTTAACAGGGAAAAGTGGACTGACATGTTTGTATCACAAAGCACTTTCTGCCCTGGCCATAGCTGATGGACCGTGGCCTGATCTGGACTAATAAGATTCTTTTTTTTCTGGGAATCTGGAACTTTGAACCAAGAGACATCCAGTCTGGCAGTTTTGATTCTGATTAATGGCGATGATCTAGAAAGAATATCCCTAAACTGATACTGCTACAGTGGGCCCTTAAAGCCTCCCCTGATCTCTGCCCTTCCTGAGCCTTGAGGAATTCAACTCCTTGAATCCCCTGAGGTGCCCCACTGGGTATATGTGCTCACGCCTCATTTTCCTTGTTACCTATGTTGAGTTTGCTTTCTAAATAATCACAGGTAACACAGAGCTCCTTCCAGAAGTGGCTCCATCTGCTTCAATAGAAGGCAGTCCTGGACTCACAATCTCATTTCCAGCCCAAATGTCCACGTAATTTTCAGACCGAGACTTCTGCTCAACCCGGGCACCCCCCACACCTCCTTGTTCACCTATGGCTCCCACTTGTACTGAACTGCGCGATCACTGTGATTTTGGGGATGGCAACAGGGCCTAGGAAACATTTAGAGGCACTTCTCTTGCCTGAAAGAAACACGTTCTTCCCCTTTTTGTCTCTGATGAATCTTTACTGGATCTTTGGGACCCAGCTGAGTCATCCTGACCTGCAGATTGGACTCCCAGCCCCAGGCTTAAATTCCCTTCCAAGGGCTCTGTCTGTCCTCTCTGCTTAGCTCCTATGTTAAAACCCCCTCCATCTGCGTCTCCTCCCCAGCAGAATGAGCTCCTTGAAGTCAGGGCCCGCCTTCTGCTCCTCTCTGTCCTCCACTCCCCCAGCTCAGCACAGCGCTCCCAGGGAGGTGTAAGCGACTTACGGTGAATGAATGGGGGTGAAGGGGAACAGGAGGGGCGGTTTTCTTCATTTACCAGAAATTCAAAATTGACCAAGCAAGCCCCTTTGGAGGCCAGGCACGAGGCTGGGCATTGGGAACGGGGGTGGGGGGTGGGAGCTGGAGGGTGGTAGGGAGGAGGGGGTACCCAGACGCAAAAGATGTGCTCCAACTTCTCAAGCAGAGTTCAGTCACCCCGCGGAGGTGGGACCCGTCTCTCTCCTCCCCACAAATGAACCAGCTCTCCAGTGATCATACTTGCTTTTTTCCCTCTCCCACGCTAAGACTGGTCACGAGGGGCCTAAAGGAGGGGCAGGCACCCAGGCTGTTCCCTTCCCCCGACGCAGCGCGGCCAGTCCAGCCCCCTCCCGGCCGCCACGGGCCCGCGCGGCCTGAGCCGGGGCGCCCACCGCCCACGCGCAGGGCGGCGCTCCGCGGAAGGCTGTGGCCTCGCTCGGGCCGACGCCTGTCTCACCATCCCGCCGCCCTGGCGGCTAGGGCGCTGCGGGCCCCACGACCGCGTCGCCATGGTCACCGCTGGCGGCCGGAGAGGGTTAGTAAAGACGCAGCGCCCCCGGGAGGCGGAGGCGGACTTCGCGCCGGCGCCGGCCGCCCTGCGGAAGCGGCCCGTTAGTGAATCGGGGCTTGGCCCCCAGGATGGAGGTGAGAGGTGGTCGGCGCGGCGCGGCCGCCAGCCTGCGCAGAGCGAGGGCATAAAGGGCCTCCGGCGGGCGGGCCGGTCCCGGGCGCCGGCGCGCGGTAGCGAGCGGCGCGGGCGGGCTGGGGCAGTGTCAGGGCGCGCCGGTGCCGGCCCGGACGCGGTCGGTTCCACGGCGGAGTGCAGCTGCCACGCGCCGCCGGTGGCAGCGTGTGAGGTCTGTGGAGCCCCTGGCACCGGCGTGGGGATGGTGACACGCGTGGCACGGGCGTGGGCAACGTGGGTCCGGCACAGGCAGCGTGGTTTTCCTGGCACGGGTCTCAGAAGACTCGCCTCCACCTTGGTGCGGTGGTGGCCTCCCAGGTGTGAGGTAGTGCAGCTGTCTGCACAGGTAGGTGATGGGCACGGTCCTCGGACTGGTTCTGGGGTAGGTGGCCAGCTCGTGCTGGCATGGTGGTGCCGCTGGCATGGGTGTGAGGAAGTGCTGCCATTGCTTGGGTGTTGGGATGGTCTGGCCTTGGGCTTGACATGGTCTGGGGTGATAGCACTGCGGGCTTGAAGAATTGGTGTCCTCAGCATGGCTAGAGTTCCTGGCGTGACTGTGAGAAAGGGCCTTGGCACGGTGTGGTGCAGGGGGCTACCTGGCACTGCCGTGGGAGGAGGCCGTGGTCCTCCCATCCTGATGAATGGGAAGGGTAAATGCCCATCCTTCCCCACGGGCGATGAAGGGGACACTGCCTCTGTCATGGGGGTCCAGTTTTAATGCCTGTTGGGTACACTGGACTGAGGAGGGCAGAAGTCTGGGAGAAGGTTAGTGTCCTTTATAATGGACATAAACAGGAGATGTCAGGAGAAGCTTCTACCACAGGGGCCCTGATAGTAACCCAGACGGAGACCTTCCAGGCACTACCGTTGTCCTGGGCTCGCTATTCATCTAGCTTTGGGGACGAAGGGAGGGGTGGATGATTTTCAGTGGTGATCAGTGTCCCAGAATGTGTCCTGAGAAACAAGCAGGGCCGAGAGGTATCCTGGGTTAGCGGGTCAGGGAGTGGTACAACGCACCATCTGTCTGTGGTCACCGGGTGCTGCCTTCTTCTTGGGTTGATGGGTTCACTCCAGGGTATCTGGAAGTTGACTCTCTTCTTTGATGCTTGGGAGCCTTTGGGTCCAGAGGATTGGATTGATTGGGGGATGCTTGAAAGATGATTCTGCAGCCACTGGGAATCTGCTGGGGCCACTGGGACTCCCACCCCCAGGCTTAAATTCCTTTTCAAGGGCTCTGTCTGTCCTCTCTGCTTAGCTCCTATGTTAAAACCCCTTCCATCTGCGCTGAGATTGTGTCTGCTCTCACCAGTCCTTTGGGAAGCTTTGGGTGAAGGTCTCACTCAGCATCACCTAGTGCCTTACTTTTCAGAGAAGCAATTTCCAGCTCCCCCTAGAGAAGTCTTACAGTGTAGGGGAAATCTTCAGTTCTTCGTGGATCTCTTGGGGGAGTGGGATCAGTGGTAGAAGAATAACAAGTTTGAGCTTGTGCTGGAGAAGGCACTTACGCATCCAAAAAGATGATGTTGAGGATATTGGAGACTAGGGTGGCAGGTGGTTGCCAAATTGCCAAGGTGGGTGCTTGGAGATGCTGATGAGTTCCCTATAACTGGAGCACTGTCCAATGCCTTTGGTGGCAGATCACTTTAATTCCAGTGTTGACTGTGTGAACTTCAGCAGGTGACTTCACCAATCAAGGCATGTCACATGGTGGTCTGGTAGTAAAGAATGAAAGGAAATGGTGCACGTGGAAACCCTTTGCAAACAGCGAAAGACTGTACAAAGGTCAGAGAGTCTCATCAAGTAAAGAGACCAGGGCTGGAGGCAGGAGCCATAGGAAATGGTGGCGCGGGATGTGATTGGGAGGAAGGGAGCCGGAAGGTCGAGGGCCTGTCATAGGGAATTAGAGGCCCTGAGCGCACATGCTCCTGGTGGGGGCAAGTGGGATCTGCTGACACGATGAGTCAGCTGCTGAGCTGGAACCAGGCCCCCGGTCTCCTGAGGACGGTCCTGAGCATGGCCCCGGCAGCTGTGAAGTCCTGCAGGAGTGGCCCAAGCAGGAGGAAGCACTTTGCTTGGGTGGCAAACGTGCCTCATTGCCAGGGTAGGTCTGGGAGGTGTCTGTGGCTGACAGATCTAGGGTACCTGTGTGGGAGGAAGACTTGGGAAGTGTGTTTTCTCTTGAGAATTTCCTTTGGCTCTGGGTTCTGAGAACGGGGGTGGGGAGCAGTCACATCAGCGTCTTTTGGGCTGTGGCCTGAAGGAAATGAAGTGGGTCAGATCATGCACAGATTGATGTGGCTCAGGTCTGGATGGTCCTGCGGGAGGTTGAGGCTGGATAGCGGGGATCAGGGGGTGTGGAGGATGCCCTCACACATGGGGGGAAAGGAAAGGGGGCTACGGGCACCTCTGAGGGCAGACAGGTGTGGCACCTCTCCCGATGTGGCCCCAATTCTGGCTGAAGTGCCTTCCTAGGTGGGGAGGATCAGGGTGGCTGCACATTGCTTTCCTCTCTGCCACCAGGAGCCTAATTCCTGATAACAAGCTGCAGAGCCTGAGTTGCAGACCCTGCCCCGTGGCACTGGAAGGCCTGTTTTTCTCTAACCCAGGGCGTTTCTCCAGCATTCCCTGCAGGTGTCTGCCTTAGCCAGCAACCCGTTTCGCAGGCTTTTGCCCTGTGCCCAGGCTGCAGTGTCAAGCCATATGGGTAGAAGGAGGACATGGCCCTGCCAGACCCAGGGTTGTGAGCTGACTTTTCCATGCTATAGACTCGCCCTGTCCCCAGAGCTGCCACCCAGACACTGTCCAGAATTGCAGGTGCTTCCCTGGTCGTTCCCATGTTGGTCTGAGGGGTGTCCATGGCCCGTCTCACCCGCTCCCTGCAGTGCCTTCATACCTCCCCTGAGGAGTTGCTGGGCACTTCAGCTCGTGTCTGGAAAGCTCTCTTTAAGTGCCGAGTCCATTAAGAAGGAAGCCTCCAGCCACCCTGTTGTGAATATTCAGTATTCAAGTCCCCTCAGCTCACCCTCCACACCTCCGCCTGTTTGTTCTGATTTGTGGTTCAGCCTTATGGTTTGGGGCTCCAGGAGCCCTTTTCAGCCGCCCTTTGCCATCTGCTTGGGATGTTGGGACTGCACAGCAGAGCTGGGTGGCAGGCAGGGCAGATCTGAAGACACTGAGAGGAGGAGTTGGCCTCTGTTCCCCAAAAGGAGAGCTGAGCTTTCTTTCCAGTCCTGGGGTTTTTGGGGGCATCAGGGAGCCCAGCCAGGTTAGCACCCTTGTCATTGTGCACAGATGCTGATTTCGAGTAACTTCCAGCTGAGGCAGGGGGCCAGTCACTTAGGAGTGGACCTCGAGGGCAAACAGCTCCCGGGAGCTGCAATATTTCAACCCTGGTCCCCAGTCATATTCCCATTTTCCTTGTCCATGTTTCTCTAAAAGTTGCTTTACTCAGCTCCTGGCAATTCCTCAGCTGCTCCATAAATCACAGTGCCTGGCTCTGCTTTAGGGGTGCCAGGGAGCCAGGCATCTGTGGCCAGAGGATGCTGGACCAGAGCTGACAGCAGCAGGCCAGAAGGCTGCAGTTGAAGGCACAGCTTGTCGCTAGAAGCCACTCGTCCCCCAGTCCCTCTCCTTGAGACGAGAGGGGAACCCTAGTGTTTAATCTACCTGTTGGCCCGTCACTCTGTGATTTCAATTTCTCACTGGAATAGCTTTGCATTACACTCCAGCGGACTGGACAAGCAGCGCTGGGGGAAATATCAATGAGCATGTGGTCAGAGGAAGATAAATCTTTTAGAACCGCGAAGCCCAGGACACTGCAGGATGCGGTTACTTCCCCAGCGGGCAGGGCTGAAAATGGTTTATTTTGATTTTCTTTTTTTGTTTCTGACACTGACTTGGGCTGGGCGTGGTCTTTCTGGGTTGGATGGGAAGCGTGAGTGTGGGTGTGGATGTGGGTTGTGGATGTGGGCAGGAAAGACCCAGGAAACTGCCTTATCTGTGAGGACCTCTTTGCTACTGAGGAAGGAGTCCAGGGAGATGCCATGGAGGGGATCGGTGTGACCACGGGTAAGGGTGTTGTTTTCATGGGGCGTTTGGCAGGAACACCCAAGTCCTGTAGTTGGGGATGGGGCTGTTATCACCGCGGGGCTGCCCGGGGAGTGCACGTGTGTAAAGCGGCTTGTGCCCGTAAGTGTTTCTGTGGGAAGTGAGGGCGGAGGGGGTGTGGAGCGCCTGGTGGTGTGGGAGCGCGCGGACTCCCGTGTCTGGCTGGCCTGGCGTAGGTGGGTGTGCGGAGCCGGGTGTTGCCGGGCTCTTCACAGCAGGAGGGAACAGTGGGTGTCGGAGGAGGCTGCCTTCAGGCTGTGGGAGGGCAGAGGGTGGGTTTCATACCTCATGTTATGACTGTTAACATGAGGAGCCGAGTGCTTTCTCAGTATTCCTTAGAAGGAAGCCAGGCTGCAGGCGGGGCTCTCACACCCTTCTGTGCGCTACCTGTGGGTGTCTCACACGCCTGCTTCCATGCTCCTCCTTGAGCTACCTGGAAGTCAGCTGGGGATAGTCCCCTCCCCCCCATGACAGAAGATAGCATTGTAGCCCATGGGTGGTTATGACTTCAGACTCTGGAACCTCACGGACCCGGATTGGAGGCTGGCACACCTCAGTTTCCTAATCTGTAAGATGGGGACAGTTAAACCTCTGAGGGCCGAATGGCAAGAATTCTCCCGGGTAGTGCCTGGCGCATAGAGAGATCATGATGAAAACACGCACTGAGAAAATGTTTTTGCTCTTGTGGCCGGAATCCTTTCCATAGAAAAGTGGTTATGTCGTGATCTGCATATATTAGCAGCAGGGAAGATGTAATGAGTCTCATTACTTGATAAGAAGTTAGCTTCCCACATCCTTGGGATAGACAGAATCTTGCATATCCATCAACAGTGTCATCAGCAAGAGTGTATCTTAGCCTTGAGGAATGTTTCCATTTGGACATAGTCGATAGTTGTTTCTTGAGCACCAGGTGTGAGTTGGGGGTTAGTGAGGGCATACAGATGAGGTGGGCATACCAGACAGAGCCTATAAGGTATAGATTCTGACCTCAAGTTGCTTAAAATCTGTTGAGAAGATATAATTAATTTTTAGAAATGAGTGATGCCAGAGGTCAAAGGAGGGAGAGTGACTCCAGCCAGGGAGGTCGGGGAGACTTGGGTGGCCACGGCCTTTTTATGTGGGCCATGGGGACCAGTGGGAATGAACAAAGGAAGGTAGTTGTAGAGGAACTGGCAGCAACGGGGGTGGGTTGGGGGGGTGACTGGTGGCTGGGAGGGGGAACTGCTGCCTGTTTGCTGTCTGGCTCGAGTGTAGGGTGCATACACCAGAAGTGGTGAAAGCTAAGGCTGGAAAAATGAGCTGGAGCTGGGTCCCCGGGAGCCCCGACGGCAGGGCTGAAGGTTTAGTCTCCAATCTGTGAACACATGGGCATTCACTGAAATGTTCTGAGCAAGGTTTTGGGGCCTGGTGCCACCCCCCAGGAAGAGTGGTGTGGCAGCAGGTGCTAGGGTACTGAGGGACAGGAGTAGGGGGTGCCCAGGTGCGGAGGGCTTGAACCAGGGCAGTGGCCACTCTGCAGGGGCAAGGGGAGAGACAAAGCCTGGTTGATTGTGGAAGGGAGACAGAAGCCATGAGATTGGTCAGCCTGGTCACTAGGAGGGGAAGGGGTGGGAAGTGGGGCCAGAAAGCTGAGCTAGGCCTCGGAGTTGCCACCTGGAATGTGTTGCCCACACTTGACTTTGACTTTCAGCGGGTCTGACTCCCGTCAGTGCCAGGCGGGAGCGTGAACGGCAGGCTTTCAGGGCTGCCCTCGAGGCCGTTCCCATCCCCGAAGACCCACTGAGGGGGGTTCGAGTGTTTACAGCACTGATTTCCAGGCATTTGATCATTTTCTCACCAAATTACCCCTTGAAATTTCGCCTGCCTGAGTTCAGCCCAGGAGGTTACTATTCTGGGAAGTTTCATCAAAACCCTTTCAGCGTTTGGGAGTTCTCTGAGCCTGGGGGAGGATGGAGGAGAACAGGGCTTGCCCTCGCCTGTGTTTGGGGGCTGCTTCTGCGAACCAGTCCTATACCTGGAGACGGTCCTGGCCAGGGAGCCTACAGCTCTGGGGTCGAGGTCGGGACGGTGGCCCTCCACTGTGTAAGGTGAGACAGGATGCTGCCTCGAATTCATCCCGAATGGGCCCCTCGTCATTGTCTCTCCTGGAGCCATTTAATTAATTGATGATTGATGTTCCTGGACTTCCTTGAGGTTAATCTATTATTGATGCCCTTCGTTTATGTAACACACCCTGCACCTCTCAGCCCCTGGCTGCTCCTGACGGGCAGGCCACACAGTGGAGTGGGCTCCCTGGGGCCGCACCTCTGTCTCCTGGGGACAGGGCCCTGCACTTAGCTTTCTCAAAGCCTTTCAGGTTTGAGGTCAGGGAGGGCACCAGGGCATGTCTCCAGGAGGCTTTGGTCAGCCACAAAATAATAATAACAATAACTTCCATTTTCTCAGTGTGGAGGAACTGAACCCAGGAGAGTGTAGAGAGGATGGTTGTCATTTATTCTTTGCAACAGCAACCCCCTGCACGCTCCCATCCCTCCAACCTCTGTCTTACAGGAGGCTTAGGGAGCTTGCATCACCTGCTCAGGGACACTCAGCGGGGCAGGGAGCCAGGGTTTGAACCCAGGATGGGTTCTTTTCGGTGTCCCTGTGCACACCCCACCTCTCTCTCTCCCTCAGGTCCCACACAAGCCCACCTCCTCCATGAGGCCTTTCTCCGTGCTCCACTGACTCTAGCACTCTGTTTTTTGAGACAGAGTTTCGCTCTGTGGCTCAGACTGGAGTGCAGTGGTGTGATCTCAGCTCACTGCAACTTCTGCCTCCTGGTTCAAGCGATTCTCGTGCCTCAACCTCTCAAGTAGCTAGGATTACAGGCACCCGCAACCACGTCCGACTACTTTTTATTTTAGTACAGACGGGGTTTCACCATGTTGGCCAGGCTGGTCTTGAACTCCTGACCTCAGGTGATCCACCTGCCTTGGCGACCCAAAGTGTTGGGCTTACAGGCGTGAGCCACTGCGCCCAGCCAAACAAAGGCATCTTCTAGCACTGTCTTATCTGGATAGTGCTGGCACCCCTCAGAGAGAGCATGTGTGTTCCCCTCACTGATTTGTGTCCTCAATGAAGCATAATGATCATGGTGAAATAACATTTAGGGAGCAAGGTGCCAGGCACCAAGCTCAGCACTTTTTGTACCTTCTCTCATTTGATCCTCATGACCATAACAAGGAACATGGGACTGCTGGGCCTGGAGTGTTCCTGGCTCTGCTGGGCAGCTGTGAACAAGTCACTTTTCTTTTGTTAGCCTCGGTTGCTCTGTCTGTATAATAGCAGCAATATTTATCCTGTCTCCCTCACTGTTCAAAGGCAACACTGGATGGGAAAGGCCTTTGGGAAAGACATTGAACTAACAAAGGATTAGGATTGCTCGTATATGAGATTCAAGAGCTGGCATGAAGGCTGAGAATACTTAAGGCTGGGCACATAGACCCAAGCCAAGGCATCTGTACCCACCCTCGGAGCCACCCCGGCCCAGCAGATGAATTCCACAGCTTGCCAGCTGCCAAGAACTTGCTTGAGGAACCTGTGTGGCCAGGAGAGGGGCGGGGGATCCTTAGAGTGGCTGCCAGGCCCTGGTCTGCTGTCCTGGCTGGGTGAGCAGTGCCTGGGTCTTTGGAGGCGGTCCCTCCCACTCTGGGCGCCTGGGTTGTGTGGAAGTGCAGGGGGCCTGCGGGGGTTTCTGGGTCCTACTTCCTCTCCCATCTCCCACATGCAGCCTAACTAGGTCAGTTCAGGCTGGGTGTGGGGAGGAAGGAGGATAGCTCGCCAGGCAGCCGCCCAGACCTCCCCTCACCCCTCAACACATGCGGAAAGCCTTGTGAAGAGGTGAGCCCTGCGTCTGTTCCGGAAAGCGGTGGGGCCACCAGCCTCACAGTGGCAAGGCTCCCGGGGCGCTGGCTGGGAATCCTCTGCTCTCTCATCAGCCTTACTCGGAGCGCATTTCAGTGCTGGGCTGGGGCTGGGGAAGATGACACGTGCTGCCGGGGCCTGAAGAAAAAGGCAGAGCCCTTGGACTTGTGGGTGGGGGCAAGGCATGCCTGCCATCGTTCATTGGAAACTGTGGCCAGGCTACCGTTAGGGGATTGTTTTGTTTCACTTCCCAAGTTTCTGCTTTCTGCAGGCCAGGATTACATCAGGCTCCCCTGGCACGCCCTTTAGCCAACTCCTACTTCATCCAAGTTCCTCCACTGCCCTGGGACAGCTGCCCCGCTGCAGTTTTGGGGCAGGCTGCAGAATCACTGGGCAGCCCTAGGCCCAGTGACTGAGGGGACTGTCCTGGCCTTTTCAGCCTCAGCTGCAGGGGCTGGGAACTCCCAGTGCCCTGCCTCCCAGTTAGCACCTGCCCACTTCACCCACTTGAGTCTGCCTGGTCTCCAAGATTATCCACTTCTGATTCATTCTCTCTCCCTCTTTAGATTCAGCATAGCATAGGCCTTCAGACATGGGCTTTAGCATAAAGACAGAGCTTTATTTAAGACCACTACTACTTGTGCAAGTCACTTGACCTGTTTGAGCCTCAGTTTCCTCTTTTTTTTTTTGAAGACGGAGTCTCACTCTGTCACCCAGGCTGGAGTGCAGTGGTGCGATCTCGGCTCACTGTAAGCTCCACCTTCTGGGTTCACAACATTCTCCTGCCTCAGCCTCCCCAGTAGCTGGGACTACAGGCACCTGCCACCAGGCCTGGCTAATTTTTTGTATTTTTAGTAGAGATGGGGTTTCGCCGTGTTAGCCAGGACGGTCTTGATCTCCTGACCTCGTGATCTGCCCACCTCGGCCTCCCAAAGTGCTGAGATTACAGGCGTGAGCCATCGTGCCTGGCCTCCTCATCTCCTAAATGGGGGCTCTAATGGAACATGGCGTGTTAGGATCAAATGAGATGATGTAGGAAGTTCCGCCCAATGCCAAGAACATCGTAAGTACTCAGGAAATGTTAACTGCTATTATTAATGACCACAATTACTTCTCATAATTGTTCTCCATCAGCCCAAGCATGTGCTATGTCTGATGGGACCCTCCCTTTCCTGATGCTGAGGCTGCCCTGCAGCACTCCTGTGTTGGAGCTGGCCTCTTGGGCTTTGCTCCCCACAAGCAGCTGGGCCACTTCTCAAAGCTGGCAGTCTCCTGCCACCCGTCCGGTACCTCACCCTGCTCCTGGCCTGACCCTCCATGAGAACTGGCCATCCCAACCCCACAGTCCCTGGTTCCTTTTGGTTCCTCTATTTTGGTTTCCTTCCTTTGGCACCTCTTCTTTTTTCTTTTCTTTTTTTTTTTTTTTTTTTTTTTGAGACGGAGTTTTGCTCTGTTGGCCAGGCTGGAGTGCTGTGGTGCGATCTCAGCACACTGCAACCTCTGCTGCCCAGGTTCAAGCGATTCTCCTGCCTCAGCCTCCCAAATAGCTGGGATTACAGGCGCCTGCCACTGTGCCCGGCTAAGTTTTGTATTTTTAGTAGAGACGGGGTTTCACCATCTTGGCCAGGCTGGTCTTGAACTCCTGACCTGGTGATCCACCCACCTCAGCCTCCCAAAGTGCTGGGATTACAGACATGAGCCACTGTGCCCAGCCTCTTTTGGTACCTCTTCTATCCACTGCCTTTTCTTTAACTTTTCCTTTCTGAGGCCCTTGGGGGAAGCCAGTTTCTTCCTCAGACTCTCTGAGTCTCACCGTACAAAGCCCCTCAGCTTCTCCAGCTGCCCTCCTAAGAGTTGGGGGGTCATGACTTGGTTGGCCTCACAGAATTGCATGCCATCCTCTCTGGTCTGGGCAGCCTCTCCAGGGCAATGGGAGCCCAGCCCACCGGGTCTGCAGAGCACCAGCTGAGGCCTGAGCTTCCAGGCACCACAAACTCTCCTGGGCTGCAAGGCCAGAATCAGCCCCAGTGCATCCCCAGGGCCAGAACACCAGCCGTGCCGAAGCCTCTTTCCCCCTAGGAACTTAAGGAATTTTTCTTAAGAGTTTGTTTCAGTTTCATACCTTTGAAAAGAACTTGGTTCTCCTTTGACACCTTCACTGGGACTGGGGCCAGACCGTGGAGCAGAGAATAGTTTTGCCACGTGTAATCTGCCATCTACCCATTTATTCGAGGACATTTATTGAGCACCTACTTGCTAAGCCTTATGCCTGGAGCTGGGAATAATAAGATAAATGGTATCACTTCGTCCTAAGGGAGTTCCTGGGTTGGCATAAACAGACACTATCACTCTACCAGCAGCCACAATGGCAAACGTGATGTGGAGAGTCCTCTCTGCTACACAGTGCCTTATGTGTAGGCACACATTTAATGCCATGAACAGTGATGGTTTCCATTTTCTAGACACTCACCCCCTCTAGGCTCTGTGCTCAGGACAGTCCCATGGCACCCATGGAGGAAGCACTCATTTCACAGCGGGGGTTCAGGTCTAGGACCTTAGCTTCCTTGAGGAATTGAAGGACTCTGTTAGAGGCTGCGTGTTTGTAGCTGGGACTCAGGTCCCATCTGTCTGGCTCCTGCTCTCAGGGTGTGGTGTTCTCATTCTCCTCACCTGGCATGGGGATTGGGGGATCCTGTGAACCACGGGAGGAACAGCCTCCCACAAAAGGAAGGCCCCCTCTGGCTGTCCTCTTGCTGTGAAGACCAGGCCCTGCTCCCAGGAAGCCCTCGCCGCTCCCCGTGTGTAGACCCATCCGTGGCTTGCACCACCTTTTTACTCCCGCTGTCCAACCCGACCTTCACTGACCCTGTACCTCGCTGGCTGCGGCAGGCGGCTTTCAGGCTCGCACAGCATGGCTCCTCTCACCCCACATGCCCCTGCCGGTGCCATTCCAGATTGTTCTCCTTGCTGCCTGCCTGCTATACTATGCAGTTTAGAACACCGCCTAATGGAGGGCTCAGGGCACCTGAGCAGCTGCCTTCTCCATTTCTTGGCACCTTTAACCCCCCTCCCTTCCCCAGGTGAACCCTATTCAGCAGGCTTCCGGCAGCAGTAACGAAGCTGGGCGCCCAGCCCACCAGCTGCTCGGTACTTTACAAAAGTTTAACCTTAATGGTGTAATGAACTCCCATCATAAAGCAGCTGGGGCAGTGCATCCTGGGATGTATAAATTATAGGAGCCCTCTGAAATTGTAATTGGAAATGGCAGCAACCAGAAGGTTGAAAGAGGCTGGTCTCATTGGGCCGAGCCCAGCTATTCTCTGTCTCCTTTCAAAAGGCACACAAAAGTGAGTCTGGCTGTGAAGAAAGAGTATCCTCAGCCCAAATCGAGCTCCTAGTTCTTCCGCCCCGGTTCCCACTTCCTGCCTCCAACTGTGTCTGCAGAGCCTGCAGGATTTGGAGGTGGGACCCCCCCAACCTGGCCCTGCACTCTGGTTCTGTGCCTGCAGACAGAGTGGGCTGAGAGGGAACGAACACAGGCACAGGGGCAGGCTCCACCATGCTCCAGGGAGTGCTTTGGAGCAGTTGATTTGACCTCATTGAGTCTCCATAAAGTGGAGTGAACCCACCTTGGAGTGCTGGTGGTGATTGAATGGGAAACCACAGGGGGTGTTGGGATGTAGGGTTGAGAGCTCAGGCCAGACGGTCTGGCTTCCTGTTGCAGCTCCTGCTGGGGGTAGTCGAGTCCTTAACCAGGTCCTTTCACCTCTCAGCTGCAGTTTCCACCTGTAAAATCAGGGAATAATTGGCCTCTCAGGATTGTTAGGAGGTGACATGAGATGATGCTGGCTTGTGACAGACTCAGCATTGTGCTTCTTTGATGGGCACACAGATCACTGGGGAACTTACTAACGCAGATTCCAGTTCAGGCTGCTGGGCCCAGATGCGCATTTCTAACAACTCCCAGTAATGCTGCTGCTGCAGGCCTGGGACCAGGTTAGAAATGCAGCACCTCAGCACCCCTTCACCACCACCCTCCTCCACATCAGAATCGCTGGGAGGGGGCCTGCAGCCAGCTCTGGAAGTTCTGCTTATGCACACTTGAGCAGTCCTGGCCAGGACTCATCCTTCAGAGCAGAGTTTCTGAGTGCAGGTGGGTTAACTCCAGCCTCAGAGGCTCCTGGGGTTGGCCATAGTAGAACTTGGAACCTATAAATATAGGTTCCTGAGCCCTGCCTTGGGCTTACTGATTCAGAATTGCTGGGCAGGGCCTGGGAGTCTGCATAAGTTTGAGAGTCACTGGGGACCACTTACTGCCTGAGAGATGGGGAAGGGCAGAATCCCCGCTCCCCCACTTTATGCATAAACCTTTGCCCCTGCTAGGGGGAGAAGGAACACCAGGCTGGGGTCAGGAGTTCCAGGTTCCTGCAGGATCCTGCCACCAAAGCCCAGGACCCCAGAGCCACTCTGCCTGGGGCCCAGCTGTGGGGTTTTCTCACACTGAGAAGAGGGAGACAACCTAACATCCCCCAGTAGGGAGTTGGTTGAATGAACTTCCGTCCGTCATGTATGTGGACTACTCCATGGTAATGAGGAGAGATGGCGGTAGGAAAATGTTTTGGGAGAAGTGCTCACCTTTTAGTTCAGTAGCAAAAAGTGGTAGGTGCCAAATGGTCCCACAATTAGATAGAGAAAAAAAAAAAAAGACTAGAAGGTTGTTAATAGTTGATAGTTTTCCTAGAGGGGTCATGGGTGATTTCTATTTTCTTCTTTTTGGTTTATTTTTTTTTTTTTGAGATCGAGTCTCACTCTGTTGCCCAGGCTGGAGTGTAGTGGTGTGGTCTGCCTCCCCAGTTCAAGCCATTCTCCTGCCTCAGCCTCCCAAGTATCTGGGATTACAGGCACCCGCCACCACATCTGGCTAATTTTTGTATTTTTAGTAGAGATGGGGTTTCACCATGTTGGCCAGGCTGGTCTCAAGCTCATGGATCTCAGGTGATCCAGCCTCCCAAAGTGCTGGGATTACAGGTATGAGCCACTGCGCCCAGCCAGTTTCTATTTTCTATAGAGAACGTATATTTTTGTAGTAAGAAAAAGATAAGCCTTTTTCTTATGCATAAGTCAGCATGTCTGGTCTGGGGTCCCCGGTCACAGTGCACCTACCCTGCCTAAGATGAGGCCTCCTTCAGCCAGGGGCAGCCCAGACTCCCCCACTGGGGTGACTTTCACCATCGCCTCCCTCACTTCCGGGGTGTGGCTGATGATCCCCAGGGCTTCACACTGCTTCTCCTGCTTTCTTACTTCCTTTCTGCTTTGAGTCTTCCCTGATGATGGCCAGCACTCCTTCCGTTTTACATAAGAAGAGACGGTGGGGCGGGGACAGCTGAGAGGTGGGAAGCCCCCAGCTTGCAAACCTCTGAGGCCAAGTTTAGTTTGGCATCACCTAGGCAACTAAATCTCAATTCCAGAGTCTAGGCACATAGGATATGCTCGCAGAGTAATGGCTGCATGAATGAGGCTGGGAAGGCAGCCGAGGATGGGGCAGAGGCTCGAAGCTGTGTGACCCTGGCACATCAGTATTCCTCTATGAGCTTAGGGTCCTCGTTTGTAGGGTTCAGGGAATCTGGGAGGGTTGGCATCTAAGTTCCCTGGGCCCCTCCAGCTCTGAACTTCTGGGGACTGTCACATGGCTCCAGTCCTGCTTCCTTGCCTGTTTTTTTCTAAGCAATTTGTGCTGCCCAAAAAGACCTCACCTGCGCGTTCCAGCTGCCCAGTGAGTTTGCGCATAAATGGCTACTCAGGGCAGGGCTCTCCAGGCAAGGGCCTGAGCAAGGCCACTGCTGTCCCCACAGCCAGGCTTCCATGCCATGGCAGGAGGAAGGGAGACCAGTGCTGGGGCACAAGAGCAATCCACCACCCATAGCAGAGGGCCGGGGTGCCTGTGTGTGCTTGGACCTGACACCCGCCTCGCGCGTACCCTTTGTGCCTCTGTGCTGGCTGCCTGTTGGTTGTCAGGTGTCTGCCTTTCATCCTCTCCTGGCCAAAGCAGCCTTTATTGAAGTGCCCCCCGCCAGGCTTTGTGACTGATACCCCATTTCCAGCAGCCCTGAGTCTGTGGCCCTTTGAGCTGCTGTTTTGCATTGAGTGGCTCCGTGGGGAGGAAGGGTGGGAGAAATCCATTCAAGTCATTTGTTTTAAAGACATTGAAGTAAACCCATGGGATTCATGCGGTCACATGTTTTCAGTCTTCTTTCAAAGTAATAGATGGGTTTCTGGATCGCTCGCATTACCCACTTCCCTGCCTGGGAAGAGCAAGAGGCCTGGTCTTCAGGAAGAACCATGGAGAGGGGAAGCCTGGAAGATAAAAGCTGGGGGCCTGGTGAAACCCGAACATGTGCATGTCTCCCCGCCAGTGGAGGGGCTCTGCCTGGGGAACACCAAGCACCTGTGTTCTGGTGATGCCAGGAAGCAGCCCCACGGGCCCTCTCTGTGTACTCTCAAGCGTGTTTTTCCTGGCCCAGGGAGCCTGCAGAAACTACATCTGCCAGCAACCAAGAGGCAGGGTTGGGAGCTAAAGTGGTGCCCAGCCTCTCTGCTGGCTGGAATCCGGCCCTGTACAAGGTGTATCTGCCACAGGCTCTGGGGAACGAGGTGGGAGGAGGGTGAAGAGGAGGGTAGCTAGCTTTGCTTTCCCTGCTCTTTCTGTTCAACCATCAGGCACCTCCCGGAAGCTTTCTCTGTCTGCCTGGGGCTGAGCAGCGGTCCAGGGCATCAGTATCAGAGCTCTGTGCTCACTGACCCGCCCCGGTTTCCTTGTTTTTTTTTTTTTTTTTTTTTTTTTTTTCGAGGCGGAGTCTCGCTCTGTCGCCCGGGCTGGAGTGCAGTGGCCGGATCTCAGCTCACTGCAAGCTCCGCCTCCCGGGTTGACGCCATTCTCCTGCCTCAGCCTCCCGAGTAGCTGGGAATACAGGCGCCCGCCACCTCGCCCGGCTAGTTTTGTATTTTAGTAGAGACGGGGTTTCACCGTGTTAGCCAGGATGGTCTCGATCTCCTGACCTCGTGATCCGCCCGTCTCGGCCTCCCAAAGTGCTGGGATCACAGGCTTGAGCCACCGCGCCCGGCCGGTTTCCTTGTTACTCTGCACTGTGAGCTCCTTGAGAATGGGACTTGGCATCCTCCAGTTCATGTCCCCAGAAGCTCCTGCCTAAGGGCCTGCTGAGTCCAACCCACCCGCACTTCCCAGTGGGGAGAAGCAGTGGGAGCTTCTCATTTGGGAGCTTCCAGGTCCTAGGTCTGCTCTCTGGCCCTGGTCTGAGCCTCCCACCCACCTCCAGCCAACCGGTCTGGCGGGTTTGTGGGGACCTGGCCACAGGCGCTTCTCCAGGGACAGGATGTCCTGCTGTGAGGAGGCTTTGTGCCTGGCTTTCTGTTCTTCTCAGCTCCTCTTTGCTCCTCCTCTCTCTCTCCTCCCAGGGAGGGTACTGACTCCTGGCCTAAGTCTGCTCTCCATCCTGCCTTTTTGGGGTCCAGGGCAGCATATAGTGGGGGTGCTGGGCTCAGGCAGAGCAGTGGCCTTGCCTGGAAGGAGGGCAGGGGCAGGGCCCTTCAGGAATGAGGTAGGCTGTGCATCCCCATGCACCCCAGTGAGACCCTGGAAAGCCAGATACCCAGAGTGTGGGTGGCAGGCTCCAGGCCAGAGCCCAGGGGCTGTGGTGAGCGTTCTACCACCTCCTCCCCTGCTGATGTTCAAGGGTGAGGGACCAGAGGCCCAAAGACGGCAGCAGCCTGCTGAGGCCTCACTCCAGGACTCCGCCCCCACTGAGACACCACCCTGCCCCCACCACCAGGCTCGCTCTCAGGGAGCAGGAAATGGGAGTTGGGGAGCCCGGGTGTTCCTCTCACCCTCTGCGGGAGGGGCTGGGCACCCCGTTCCGTAGGTGTCAGCGGCACCGTCACCAGCGGTGGGCGCCAGTGCCGGGATTTCCCTGCTGACTCACCCTCGGCCTGGCTGTGCCTCAGCCTAGGCACGAGTTCTTTGTGAAGGTATCTGGATAGTGACAGCGATTCCCATGGAGTCCTGGGAGTGGGAGAGTGGGGGTGGAGGTGCCCACCACCTTGGCCGCCTGTCTTCCACTCCGGTGGACCTGAGGCCCAGCCGTCCATCAAGCACACCACCCCCACTTCCCAGCAGGGAGGAGCAGTGGGGCTGAAGCACGCCCTGAAAGATCTCTCCAGGGGCCACATGCCTCCCCTCCTCTTCCCCTGTGGGAGAGGCAGGAGAATAGGGAAGCCATTGATTCCCTTCATCTCTCCCAGAGTAAGAGGCATTTCACAGACTGGGCGACCCAGGGTTGGGGATGGGGTGGGATGGGGAGCTGTGAGAGAGGCAGGAAGTGGGGTCAGCACCTGGATCCAAGGACCCCTTGGAGAAAAGGGGAAAACTGTAGTCCCTTTCCCCAGTAAGGTTTGCATGAAGCACATCTTTGGGCCCTCCCAGCCCCCTTGGCAGCGAGCAGGCAGCGGCAGGCGCTGTCAGTGGGGCGGAGGTGTTGCAATTACGGTGTGTAGGGGGCTGGGGGAGGACTGAGCAGACAGAAATGTGGAGTGTATGGCTTGCGAGCTGGCCTGTGGGGGCGGTGACAGCAGAGCCGCGGGGTGGGATGGGAGGTGTGGATCTGGGTGGTTCGCCCCAAGACCCTCACCTTCCTATTGCCAAGGGGAAGGAGGCCACCCCTGACCTCCCTAGGATGGCATAGCAGGGGATGGTAGCCTCTGGGGACTGGTTTGCCAGGGCTAAGGGCACAGGGTGACATTCAGGACCCTGGCATGGTTCGGTCTTGGCAGGCAGACTTCTCAGCCCCCTACCTGCTCACCTGGCCAGTGAGAAATGAAGCAGTTTCTGTGCTCCAGTGACTCTGATGAGGCTGTCAGCTGGGCTAATTCCTTTGTGGGTAGCCCCAGGGTAGGGTGGCCCTGGACAGGAATGTGGTTGATAGGCCCAGCCCTGCCCAGCCTCCTGAGCTTGGCCCGCTGCTGTGGTCAGGAGCATAGAAGCTGGGCCAGGGCAGGGGAGGCCTGGCCTAAACTGAGATGGGCCCTCCAGGCAAGGCCAGCATTACCTCAGTCCTTGGAAATGCGTCGCTCTGCTTGGGGGAATGGCTTAGCCCCTAGGTGGTGCCAAGGACAGGAGGACAGCAGCCATTCCTGCGCAGGAGCGCACCAAGGCCCCCGGAGCCTGGGCTGTGGGGCAGGGTTCCAAGTTCTGCTCTAAGCCTGCTGCTGACCTCGGTGTGGCCTGGGGCAGCTGTCTACATCCTTCCTCATCTTCCTCTTTCAAATGAGCGTTTGTGACTCAGTGGCTCAGAGCCTCCTTCCCATTCGGATATTCTCCTGTTTTTTGTTTTTTTTTTTTAAGAGACAGGGTCTTGCTCTGTCACCCATCCTGGAGTGCTGTGGTGCAATCATAGCTCACTGCACTCACTGCAGCCTCGAATTCCTGGGCTCAAGTGATCCTCCCATCTCAGCCTCCCAAGCAGTTGGGACTACAGGCATGCCCTGCCATGCCCAGCTAATTTCCTCCCATCATGACCCTGGGTAGCCAGGTGTGTCTGCAGTGAGGAGCAGTGCCAGGGCCCCTTCTTGAACCCTCCATTTCCTCCTCCCCTGGGAGTCATGGGGCGAAGTGAGATAATGACTGGAAGTTCCCAGTATCAGGTCTTTTGGCAGCTAGTCAGGCTCTCAGTGAGCAATGGCTGGTACTACTGCCCTTATCACCTTTATATTTACATTGTCATCAGTCTTATTGTGGAGTTGCCTTCTCAGGGCCTGTTGGGGGCTCCCTGGAAAAGGCAGTGTGACTCGTGTCCTGGGCTGGCATCCTGGCCCCCAGTCTGCTCAAGAATCAGAAGGTCAGACTGGGCTAGCTAGAGGGTCAGGGCAGGCAGGTAGGGTCCCTGACATCTCTCCTGTGGGGCCTCTGCAGCTTGGCTGAGCTGCCGGCTCCCATCTGCAGAAGGGCGGCCCAGCTCTCTGCAAGTTGGCTGGGAGACCTCAGAATGAGGAGCGCATGTTCTCCAAACATCTTGCTCACAGCAGATGGCAGCCACAACTGCCTTTCTCTCTGCAGTTCCGGTGCACTTCCCTTTCCTTTGCTCACCCCCCTGCTAACTTTTCTTTCTGCTTTTGGAGATGGGGAGGCAGCCTGCAAGCCTCCAGAGCCACTTCTGATTGTGGGTGAAGCTTGGTGCACGTAGCACGGACAGTTTCCAAAGGAAAGGAATCCTCGTACCCACCTGCTTCCCCGGGGCAGCTCACTCTTGCCCTGCTTCCCACATGCCATCTCTGAGTCTCTTTGGCCAAATGTGCTGGCAGCATGATCTGAGAGGAGCAGGGGAGCTGGGCCGGGGGCCTTGTCTGACATTTCTTGAGCAGCTGCTAGGCACCAGGCATGGTGCTGGGGGCCAAGGACACAGAGATGCAGAGTGTAGCCCTACCCTCCTGGAGCTCCTAGCCCAGCCGGGAGCCCGGAATGGAGGGGACACTGATTAGGTCTGCACTTGGGGGTTGGTGGGCCCTGGCAGCTTCACAGAGGAGGTTGTGTTTAGGCTGAGCTTTGGAACACTGAGGAGTTCCCAGGGGAGCAAGATTGGAAAAGGCCTTTTGGGCAAACAGAATAGACTGTGCAAGGGCACAGAGGCCTGCGGACTGCCTGCAGGCTCAACTGTGGTGTGCAGCAGAGCAGAGAAAGTGGGACGTGCTGTGCACCCTCGGAAAGACAGGACCTCCTCTGGCTGCCTATGGGTGGAGGCCAATCTGAAGCCGAAGCCCTGGATGGGAGACACTGGGGGTACAGCCCTTTCTCAGCTGGGGGGAATTCTGCCCTGAATTTGGGGCTAGCAGATGCAGCAGCCCCTGCTGGTAGAATAGAACTGGACCGTCCTTCCCTCCTGGCTGGCCCTGCAGCCACTGGCCAGAAGTCTGGTGTTGGCCTTACTGCCGTAGGGCTAAGGCCAGGGGATCACAGATCAGCCAGGTGAGCATGGCTTGGGAGAGTGTGTGGGCCAGACCGCCATGGCACTGCCTCTCCTGCTGCGACCCGCCCTGGCTCCACCCCACACCCACAGGTGGCACTAAGCTGAGCACCCACGTATCCAGACCCTCTTCTGTGCCAAATCCTCTCTCAGTGGTCCCACGTGGGCCTCATCCCATTTAACCTTCACAAAGGCCATGCGCAGTGGGCATTCCTGGCCCTGAGGTCCTTTGACTTGCTCCAAGTCACCCAGCCAAGGCGTGGCCCAGCAGCGACTCCAGGCCCAGGTCTGTCTCACCCTCTGAAGACTCATGCCTTGCCTGTTCTTCCCTGCGGCTGCCTCTGTCACCTCACAGTCGGGCCCCTCCAGGGAGTACAGTGGAGGGAAGGCCGAAGCACTCATCCTGGAAGACCCTCCAAATACTGTGGGCAAAGTGCTGGGGACACCAGTGGCAGCTGTGGGCAGGGCCACCCGAATGCCACCCCATAGGGCAGCGGGCCTGCAGCATGGAGGCCCTCTGTGTTTGCTTTTCCCAGCCCTGCATTTGCTGTGCTGCTCACACCTGGCTGACTGTTTGCCCAAGGATTTCTCCCCTGGAAGGTGGGTGGGGCTGGGGAGGGTGGCAGGCAGGTGGCCAGCTGCCTCTGGGCACCCAGCTTTTCTGCAGACCCACAGTGCCTGCGAATGCCACGCCACCCTGCATCCCCAAGGCTGCCCCAGCAGTGCCTGGCCTCGCCTGCGCAGAGCATGTGACTTGGCAGCACCCGGGCCTGGCATGCCTGGCGTGCCAGGGCAGCGGCAGCAGCAGCTGGACTGTCAGTAAGGAGCTGGAGAGGGCCCCAGAGCCCTCCTGTTGGGGCACTGGTGCTGGGTCGTGGGGGTGAGGGGATGCATCAATGAGACTTTTGTATGACAGGAGGCAGAGGAGCACGTGATTGAATCGAGGAGTATTTATGGACTCATCTGCGCCTTTCTTTTCTGCAGCAGCCTGTCTGCAGGCCCTCACCCTTCTTCCTAGCAAGGAGAGCCTGTCTTGATTCAACCAGTCCCTGCCCTGACCTTCTCTTCACCCTCTTTCTGATGAGTCGGCCCCAGGAACTTGAACTTGGACTTCTCTAGCCTCTGGGCCGGCCCTGGAGGCAAAAGCCCTGGACCTGCCTCCCCAACACCTGCCCTCCTGAGGGTGTGGCCTCCAAGCGTCCTCTCCTGTCAGACGCAGCTCATGGTCAGTGACTCCTTGAGGCTGTGGTCGTGGTCCTCAGGCCAAGGGGAACAGATTAGATAATCAGCTGCTGATGGATCTGGCATCCTAGGGAAGAGGGAGCCCTTTCTGTCCCACAACTGGGACCCTAAAGAGGGGCTTGCATTAGCTAGGCAAGGAGCCCGGTGCCTCCCTCCCTGGAGTGCTGCACAACCCCTTCCTTCTGTTGCTGCTGTGGGGATCTGCCTAGGGAGAGCTGGCCCAGTATACCCACCTGGGACACACCCAGAGAGTGCCAGCCTGAACGGCACTGCCAACAGTCCGATCCTCAGGCCTTTCACTCTGCACCTCCCTGCTCCTCCAGCAGTAATAATGAGACCCCCTGCATGTCAGTCACATGTGGCCCCAGGCCAGGCACTTGGCCTCCTCACAGTGAGCGATGCTGGGAGGCTGGTGTTCTTGCAATCCTACTGGCAGGTGAGGAAATCTGATTTGTGTCACGCTTTCTCCAGCATCGCTCAGATGTTGTTCATCCCCTTTTTCCAGGAATTGGGGCTCAAAGAGGTTGTGACTTGCCCACACCTCTTGAGTGGCCGGACCCCAGTTCCAGCCTGGATTCTCTGACACCAAGCCCCATGTGTTTCCCACTGTGCCCTGCAGTAAACAGAAGTGCTAATACAGAAGCATGTTAATACATCATTAATCCCACCTCCATCCCTCGGGCCTTTTCTCTCCCAGACGCCCTGAGCACTGCCCAGATGTGATGTCATGTGTCCCGCCAAGGCCCCAGAAGAGTGGAGAGGAGGCTGGGCTCCAAGGGGCCATGGGGACTAGGAGCCAGCCGCTCTGCTGGCTGGCTTGCCCTCTGCTCTGGGTAGGGAAGCTGCTGAGGCTTGGGCACGTCTCAGGTACTTGCTGTCTTCCTCTGGTCTCCTGGATTATACGAACCCAGAGGAGGAAAGAAGCCGGGCTTCGATGAGACCCCATGTGGTGGGGATGTGTGCATGCAGGAGCCCAAGGCTCTGCTTAAAGGGAAGGAGTATTGCTGAGGCTTTTTCTGGTGCTTTCCTCTAAGGAGCCCTCAGTATATCTTGTTTGTTCTCACATTCGAGGGAAGCTGGCAAAGGGCAGTTCTGTGTCACAGGGAAGGGGGCAGATGAGGACCCTGAGAACCTGCCCTTTACCAAGTCTCATCCCCAAGCCTGCTGAGGTCACACAGCAGCAGTCAGTGGGGAGTTAGGTTTTCTTGTTTTGTTTTTAGAGACAGAGTTTTGCTCTGTCACCCAGGCTTCAATGTAGTTGTGCGATCACAGCTCCCTGCAGCCTGGAACTCCCCAGCTCAGATGATCCTCCTGCCTCAGCCTCTGAGTAGCTAGGACTACAGGCATGTGCCACCATGCCCAGATAGGTTTTTTTTTTTTTTTTTAAATACAGGTTCCCTGTATGTTGCCCAAACTAGTCTCAAACTCCTGACCTCAAGTAATCCTCCTGCCTCAGCCTCCTGAGTAGCTGGGACTATAAGCATGCACCACCACATCTGGCTGAATTTAAAAAAAATTTTTTTCTCAAGCCTGTAATCCCAGCACTTTGGGAGGCCGAGACGGGCGGATCACGAGGTCAGGAGATCGAGACCATCCTGGCTAACACGGTGAAACCCCGTCTCTACTAAAATACAAAACTAGCCGGGCGAGGTGGCGGGCACCTGTAGTCCCAGCTACTCGGGAGGCTGAGGCAGGAGAATGGCGTCAACCCGGGAGGCGGAGCTTGCAGTGAGCTGAGATCTGGCCACTGCACTCCAGACAGGGAGACAGAGCGAGACTCCGCCTCAAAAAAAAAAAAAAAATTTTTGTGTGTGGAAATGGGTTCTTACTAGTTGCCCAGGCTGGTTTCAAACTCCTGGCCTCAGTGATCCTCTAGCCTCGGCCTCCCAAAACATTGGGATTATAGGTGTGAGTCACCATACCTAGCCCATGTTAGGTTCTCTCTCACTCTGATAATTACAAGCTGGACATGTTAGGTTTTGAACTTAGTTCTGACAGATTTCAAAAGTGGGGATCGTCAAAGCGCTGGGCCATGGTGTAGAAATTCCTGGCCTCTCTACCTCCCGGGCATTGTCAGGGTCCAGGAGAAAGTGGGTGAGAAAGATGATAGCACCTTAAGGCTCTGAGTCTTCTGTGGGATTATGTTCCTGAGTCAGAGGCTGCAGACCCTTATAAATTGAGCATTATGGGGTGGAGAGAAAAGTGGATCCTAGGGAAATTAGAGATCATCTGGTCAACCCCCTCATCTTCCAGATGAAGACACTGAGTCTCTTAGAAGAGAAGTTATTTCCCGAGGTCCTTCCCCTTCTCACTTACAGCCAGGCCATGGCTGAGGTGCCCTCCGGGCCCCCGGTTGGGAGAGGGCTTGAGTCTCCTGGCTGCATCCTGAGAACGTAGCTTTCTGTGCTCTTTCCTGGAGGTGCCCTCTCCCTCCCACAGGATGCTGTGCAGAGGTGGATGCAAGTCACACTTGCCCGGATGCACAGGGAGGTGGAGGGGAGCCAGGCTTGTCAACGCTGGGGAGCCCTCCAGTAGCAGGACCACTCACTGCATTACCACAGGCAAATCACCCCATAGCCCCTTCCTACCACAGTGGCCTCATCAGTAAAATGAAGATGCCACATTTCCTCCCTGCCTCGCCCACAGCGTGGTCGTTGGTAGCCAGTGAAGTCGCATATGTGGGCAGTTCAGGATAGGGCTTTGGATCCCAGGCATGGCCAGCAGATGGTGTGGAAAGAGGCCAGGGCTGGGAGTCAGGAGCCCTGGGTTCTGGGTGCAGTTCTGCCTTGGCTCCTATAATCTCCTATTTCTGTCCTTCTCAGGCCGTGCTCGGAAATGGTTTCTGTTTCAGGCAGCAGGGATGTGATGAGCTCCCCCAGCCCGCCAAACCTTTACTCAGTGCAGGGAACCTGGCAAGGAAGAAAACAGGCGAGACCCCTCCCATGAGAAGCCACACTCTGGTGAAGGGAGCCAGACAGTAAACACATTAACCAGAATTTTAGATGGTGAGAAGTGCTGATAGGAAAACAGAGTCCTATGATGGGGGCGCTTGGGGTACCTGAGATTTGGCAGGCAGGTCCCAGGAGGGGATGTTTGAGCTAGGAGCTGAATGACAGGAGGGAGCCAGCCACGCAGAGCTCTGGGGTGGGGTGGGGTGGGGTTCTGTCCAGGCTAGAGGAGGAGTGAGGACAAAGGCGTTCGGCACGTCTGGCCTGTTGTAAGAACAGAGAGAAGGCCAGGGTGCCTGGGAGGTGGGTGAGGGCAGGCAGCGGCCAGGCCACAGGGCTGGCAGGCCAGCGTGAGAGGTAGAGGGCTTTCTAAGCAAGATGAATAGCGTAGAATGACTGGAAATGGTGGGTGGGTGGATGGAGGATGGAGGAATGGATGGATGGATGATGGATGCATGGATTGTAGGCGCAGCTATAGGGTGATCCCTTTTCTCCCCATCATGAGCGTCATAGCCAACACTCCTATAACAAAAGACAGATTAACAAGAGGAAAGCATAACAAATGTGTTTATTCAAAGTTTTACGTGACATGGGAGCCTTCAGAATGAAGACCCAAAGATCCAGGGAAAACTCCATTTTTTTTTTTTTATTTATTTTTTATTATACTTTAAGTTCTAGGGTACATGTGCATGACGTGCAGGTTTGTTACATATGTATACTTGTGCCCTGTTGGTGTGCTGCACCCATCAACTCGTCAGCACCCATCAATTCGTCATTTATATCAGGTATAACTCCCAATGTAATCCCTCCCCCCTCCCCCCTCCCCATGATAGGCCCCGATGTGTGATGTTCCCCTTCCCGAGTCCAAGTGATCTCATTGTTCAGTTCCCACCTATGAGTGAGAACATGCGGTGTTTTGTTTTCTGTTCTTGTGATGAAAATTCCATTTTTATGCTTAAGTTTGAGGCGGAATGGACAACCATGAAGAACTGTGATGGGACGAAAAGAGTAAGACACCATGGGAGCAGACTGAGTGGGGAAACCCAGCAAGGCCTGCTCTGAGATTCTTCTTGGCCTCTGTGTGCTGCATTCCTTCCTTCAGGGTTTGGGGCAGGATTCTGAATGGGGGTCTTATGATCTCCTATCAAACAAAGTAGGTCAGAGAATTTCTTTCTTTTTTTTTTTTTTTTTGAGTTGGAGTCTCACTCTGTCACCCAGGCTAGAGTGCAGTGGTGCGATCTCAGCTCACAGCAACCTCCGCCTCCCGGGTTCAAGCGATTCTCCTGCCTCAGCCTCCCAAGTAGCTGGGATTACAGGCGCGTGCCACCATGCCCAGCTAATTTTTTATATTTTTGTTAGAGATGGGGTTTCACCATGTTGGCCAGGCTGGTCTTGAACTCCTGACCTCAGGTGATCTGCCTGCCTCGGCCTCTCAAAGTGCTGGGATTACAGGCATGAGCCACTGTGCCCAGCCAGAGAATTTCTTTATGGCCAAGTCTTACACAGAAAGGCAGGGAAAGGCTAATACTTTTAGGTTTTGTGGGTGGCTTTAGGGGAAAGGAGTTCTGGTTTCTATGAGCTGCTTTGGAAAGAGGAATTTTAGTTTCTATGGCTTGCCTCTGGGGAGAGTGAGGGGTGGGGAAGAGAATTCTAGTTTCTATGGTTTGTGTCAGGAGAGTGAGGGATAGAGACAGGAAGGCAGGAGAAGGTCAGAGGAAAGCTTTGCTTCTGAGGCTGTTTGTGAGGCCTTCACTTTGGGGTACCATTTTCTGAGCCCCAACACATGGTTGGAAGAGTGGGTGACTGGCATGCAGAGACCCTCCCTCCATTCCCCTCCTGTAGTAGGTTGAATTAGCTCTGAGAGCTCCTCTGCGGAGTCCTATTCATGGTCGGGGCCGGATGGCAGGAAGAGCGGGGAGCTGAATGTTCAGAAGAATGCCTCAAACCCCCTCAAGCACATGACTGGGGACCCTCGGCGGTGGGGGCCGAGCCCACTGACTGCCCCTGAGTGGGACTCCTGGACTGGTGTCCTGACCTGCTGTGCCCGGGCTCGCCTGAGCTCGGGTCTGGGCTGAGCTGAGACTGCAGGGAGGGGGAGGACACAGACTTCACCTGTGTTCACAGAGCCCAGGGCCGACTCCTGGAGCTGTTGCTCTGAGGTTGGAGTGGGCAGCCCCAGACCTCCGTTCTCAAGGCGTTCTTCTGGGATCGGGTGCCCCCTCTGCCTGCCCAATTGCACGGGCCAGACAACTGTGCCAGTGTTACAGCGGGCAGTAAACATCCTTAATACCCGCCCTGTCTGTCCCCATTTTGTCTGCTGAATCTCCATCTGGGCCACCCGCTTCTCTTCACCCTCGCACCCACCTTGGCTTGTTCCCAGGCTCAGAACCCAGGGCCTGGCCCTGCCAGCCTGCCTGCCTTGGCCTCCTCTCTGCTGGCCTGGCCCTGGCCTTGGCTCCATCCTCCAGGCCTCCACTGTCCTCACATCTGGGCCCTGCTGCCAAGGGTATCGTCCAGTGCATGTTCCCCGCCGCCCTCTCCTGTGGTCGCTTCCCTCTTCTAGTCCTTCCCAAACAGCTCCAGCTCCGAGCTCTGCAGGCAGCCTCCCCGTCTGAGCACGCATCAGAGGATTTTTCTTTGTTGTATGTGAAGGTTCGCTTGAAGTTTCTTTCCTCCTGGACTGCAGGCTCCATAAGGGCTGGCACCGTGTCGGCTTTTATTTGTCACCATCCACCCAATCCCTGACACGTAGTAGGCACTCTGGTGATTTGTGGATGGATGGAGAATGACTGCATGCACTAATTTGACTTTAATCAGATTTCACATGTGTTCACACCACCCAGGGCCCACCCCCAGAGCTGTTTCCAGCCTTTTCTACTTTGAGAGCCTGCCCCTGCCCTAAGCCAGGGAGCCTGGAACCAAACCCTGGCCATCTGTGAGTGTTGGTGTCCTCACACCTGCCGGGGCCAGTACCACCTCCTGTCCTTGCTCCTGGGCCAGCCCAGCCTGGGGTTTGAGGCCTGGGCCTGGCTGGGACCTCTAGAGGAGAGAAGGGCTCACTCAGAAGCATGCTACCAGATGAAAGAATGAAATTGTCAAGGACTCATCCGAGCAACTGTAGAACAGTCTCACAGGGCCCCTTTCGAAGTAGAGTACACCCCAGGGAGGCTGCCAGGGTGGTGACAAGTTTGGAAACCAGGCTGAATCAAGAATCGAGGACAACCATAGGACTGAGAAGTTGGGGGCGGGGAAGGGACTTGGGATCAAATGGCTTTGGAGCCTTCACCCTTGACCTGGGCTCCAGAGGGGGGTGGGCATGGAGGAGAATGAATAGCAGCAGGTCTCAGGCTGAACCAGTGGCCCTGGGTGCCATGTCTCTTTTGGGTCTTTTGGGCTGGCCAGGGCTCTGCTCGCAGGGACCTGGTGTCTGCACCCTGCCCACAAACATGTCGAGGTGTAAGTTGGAGGAAGCTCTAGGTTTGGAAGCCATCTCCCCTCAGTGTTGGGGTTTTATCTCCTGGCCGAGGGCCCTGCTTGTGGTTGGGGGTGGGCTCTAACCTACAAGGATTTTCTGGTCAGGCAGGCTCTGTCTAAAACAGGCGGGGGGTGCACCCAGGAGGCCTCAGAGCCCATGATTCTAGGTCACCTCCTGCAACATCCAGAGACAGGAGTGATATTTATAGCAGCCGGCGGCCACTGAAGGTGGAGGAGTCAGCATGAGCTGTGACGCAGGCTGACCCCGCTGAGGTCCCCTAGCTCTCGCTGACTTGCTTACCGCCACCCCCATCCCAGAGTCTTCCTAGGATTGGGCCTGCTGAGGAAGCAGGCATTGTCACATTGCCTCCCCAAACCCTGGAGGAGACGAGGTGCCACTTTCTGCCTGGCGGGAGCCTTGGCCTCTGCCGATCTCACCAGGACCTTGTCTGGCTTGACAACCCCAGCTGGGCGTCCCATTAGCACTGCTGGTCTCTCTCAGATGTTGCCTTCAGCTCCTTCTTAGAAAGGTTCATCCCTTGGAGTTACAGCAGCTTCACTGACCTCCCCTGGGCCAGTAGGCATTAGCAGGAGCCTGCCTCCTCCCCACTGCGGATGGTTAAGGGGGCCAAGGGTACCAGCCCCTGGTTGACTGGGAAGAAGCCCTGCACTCCTGCCACCTCTCTGCCATGTCCTCATTAAGTGGGAGTGGAGTGCCACTGGGGCCAGAGGGGCTGTGCCAAGCATGTGGCCCCAGCTCCACCTCCCACCACACCCTGAGCAGGTCGGGAAGCAGAGGCCACAGAAGTGACAGTGTGACAAGGCTGGGGCCCCAAGCTCCTGAGGGTGAGTCCCTTGGGAAGGAAAGTGATGCCAAACTCCAGGGTTAGAGGTTGAGCAGATGGGCCCTTACCTACCCAGAACAGAGTGGGTCCATGGCCCTGCTCAGGCATGGGCAGGCAGAGGCTGGAACTTTTCAGGGGTCTGATGGGGTTGTCCTCATCGCGGAGGCCTGTGCTCCCCTCCCCTTTCGAGTCTCCTTGTTGCCCGGAGCCTCCTGGCCTACTCCCCCACAGGCCGGGAGAGAGGCAGGTAGAGGCCAGGGTCTTCTTGGGACCTACAGTGTAACGGAGGAGGCGAGGCAGGCACAACAGAAACATGCAGGAAAGTGGGTCACGGGCTTACCTGGTCATTTGTGGGCTGGTTTGCCAGGGCTGGGGCTGAAGGCCAGCTGGGACAGACACCCAAGCAGGCCTCGGAGGCTGTGGAGGCCATGTCGGGGAGGAGTGCCCGAAGCAAACGGGGCTATCTGGAGAGGAGGAAATGCCCGGGCACGGGGTGCACTCAGTGGCTGGAAAGACAGGAGCTGAGAGTGGGCATGCCTGGCTGGCAGGGACAGAGTCAGACGAGGTAGATGGTGTCGGTGCTTACAGCACAGCTGGGCAGGGCAGGGTAGGGGTGCGGTTGGTGTAGAACTTTATAGCTAATGGTTGGGAGTTTTAATTTTATTTAAAGGGCATTTAGGAGTCATAATATGCTCTTGAGAAGGGAATTTATGTATGTATGTATTTATTTTATCATTTTGAGGCTGAGTCTTGCTCTGTTGCCCAGGCTAGAGTGCAGTGATGCAATCTCTGCTCACTGCAACCTCTGCCTCCCTGGTTCAAGCGATTCTCCTGCTTTAGCCTCCCAAGTAGCTAGGACTACAGGTGCTCCCCACCATACCTGGCTAGGTTTTGTGTTTTTAGTAGAGATGCAGTTTCGCCATGTTGGCCAGGCTGGTCTCGATCTCCTGGCCTGAAGTCGTCTGCCTGCTTAGGCCTCACAAAATGTTAGGATTACAGGCAGGAGCCACTCGCCCGGCTTGGGGGTTGATTTAATTAAAGCTGTATGTCACCAATCGCCTCCTCTGAGCTGGAGCCTGCTTTCAACACTTTACAACTTTATTTATTTATTTATTTATTTATTTATTTGTTTGTTTGTTTGTTTGTTTGAGATGGAGTCTTGCTCTGTCGCCCAGGCTCCAGTGCAGTGGTGTGATCTCGGCTCACTGCAAGCTCCGCCTCCCGGGTTTACGCCATTCTCCTGCCTCAGCCTCCCGAGTAGCTGGGACTACAAGCACCCACCACCATGCTTGGCTAATTTTTTTTTGTATTTTTAGTAGTCGGGGTTTCACCGTGTTAGCCAGGATGGTCTTGATCTCCTGACCTCGTGATCCACCCACCTCGGCCTCCCAAAGTGCTGGGATTACAGGCGTGAGCCACCGCGCCTGGCCTAACACTTTACAACTTTTAACTTGCTTTGTCCTCCCAGCCACCCCAAGAGGGAGGCACTGTCATCATCCTCATCCTATTTTATAGACAAGGAGAGGGCTGCATTGTATATCAAAGGTCACAACTCTGTCGCCGTTTGAGTTAATCAAGGCACTGAGATCAAAGCCGGGTCCAGTCCTGTCCTCCACCCAGCAGCAGGGGGCCTTCTGAGCCCCTGCCCCTTACTGGAGGCCTTGTGCTTGGGTCCAGTTTTGCCCTGCCTGGGGTGATGGGAGGGAATAGGAAGGTCTCAAGGACAGAATTGTCAGCCATAGGCCCAGGTGTCTAAGCTTCTGGGTCAGTGACTTTTTTCTGTGGCCCCTTTTGCCCTCCTGGCTTAGGCGAGGGGAGGAGATTCTGTGATCATTGTGTGAGCTCAGATACCTGTATGGAGCCCCCAGACTCTCTCCTTGGCCATTCTGCAAGTAAAACTCTAAAAGTCAAGGCTAGAATGGACCTGAGAGCACATCCTGTTCAGTGGCTTTCAAACTTTTTTTTTTTTTGAGACAGAGTCTCAAAAGCTCTGAGCTACTTTGGGAGGCCAAGGTGGGCTGGAGTCCAATGGCACGATCTTCGCTCACTGCAACCTCTGCCTCCCAGGTTCAAGCAATTCTCCTGCCACAGCCTCCCAAGTAGCTGGGATTACAGGCGTGCACCACCATGCCCGGCTAATTTTTTGTAGAGAGGGGGTTTCACCATGTTGACCAGGCTGGTCTCAAACTCCTGACCTCAGGTGATCCACCCACCTTGGCCTCCCAAAGTGCTGGGATTACAGGCGTGAACCACCGTGCCTGGCCTTCAGACATTTTTAAGCACTGAAATTGTTTTGTTCAAACACAATGTTACAAGGAACGCCAATACGTATAGCCGCTGAAAGCTGCTCTGATTGACGTTGCCTGCAAGCCTGCTGAAGCCTGCCCACTATGGCCATCTCCTCTCATCCGGGGTCCCTGAGGGCTCTCCTCTCATCTGAGATCCCCCTCATTGAGCACAGAAGGAGAGGAGGGTGACAGAGGGAGGGGACGGGGCCAGAGCCTGTGTGCCCTTGATGGCAGCAGATGCCACCTCCCTCTCCAGTCTTCATGGGGGCAGGGGATGTTGCCCTTCCTGTCACATACTAGAGCTCTGCAGACTTCCTCCCCTGGGGAAAGAGCTCCTGTTACAAAGTCACTTGATCCGTGCTTGCTTCTGAGATGCCCGGGGAACAGTCGAAGGGAAACCCAATAACCCAAGTGGCCAGCCTGTGCCCTAGATGGCGATGCAGCTTAGGGAGGTGACCCACGAAGCCTCCCCACCTTTGAACAGCATGCACCCACTCCAGTCAGACCCCGAGGGCCAACCCACAGCCTGAGGAAAGGAGGCGGCAGGACCAGGGCTCAGGGTAGGCTGGGCAAGGGGGCGGGGGCCCCCAGAGGGGAGGTGTCAGGCTAGGTGTGCCCACTTAGCATATCATTAACAGCTTCGTTAGGGGGCCCCCTAATGAAGTGGAAGGTGCTAATTCTTCACTGAGGCATTGCCAGCACCCAGACGGAGTCTCCTCTCGAGGAAGCTCTGAGAGGAAGCTCAGAAGCCAGACCACTGGGATTCGTGCTGGGAGCTGATGAACTGCCTGGCAGGGCGGCCATCTGGGGAGTGAGCTCCCAGCAAGTGGCTCCTAGGAGAGGGGGTGTCTCTCGGGGGAGGAGCAGAGGGTGGGGCCAGTGGAAAGCTGGAAGGGCAGATGGGCTTAAAAGGAGGGGGGACCTCTACCTCTCAGAGCATCCTGTGTTTGAGCTGGGAAGGGGCCTGCAACGAGACACCCTGAAACTCAGACATGCAAGCAGATAGATGCGGGGCATCCTGGCAGGATCTCAGGCTTTGGAGTGTTCTAGAGTCTTGTGGCCTTGGGTGAGAGCTCTGTGGTTCAAGCTGGTCCAGGGGTGTTGAGTCCCCTCTCCCTGGGTGGTTATGGATTAAAGGAGGCAGTGCCAGTACAGCCGTGCTGGGCTCCTAGGAGATGGAGCCCTCCCTGCCCAAGAAGGCAGGTCAGAGGATTACGCAGGCTGGAAGGGGGAGGGCAGGTGTGGGTCAGACTGCTCACCTGTCTGTTTGGGAGGGTTGACTTAGATTGCAGAGAGTTTGAGAGTTATTGCCCCTGCCATGCAAGGTGAAGAAAAGGTTCTGCGCACTTTGGGGAGAGATGGTTACTAAATCACAGTGATGGCAGCTCCCGTTTTCTAAGAGCTGAGCACTTTATGTACATTATTTCATTGACTCCTCATGACTCAGTCCCTGTGAAGTGAGTACCTTCATTATTCCATCTTACAGATGAGGAGACTGACGCTTAGAGAAGTGACAGTCATAGACAACTAGAAGTGATGGAAGTAAGATTCAAATCCAGGGCTGCCCCGCTCCGAGGCCAGAAGGCAGCTCTTGGTCGGCTCATTGGATGGCCACCCCCTCCAAGTCGATGCCTTTGAGAGTCACATTCCCGGGAGAGTGGGGTAAAGACGTGTTAGAGCATGAGGGGACTGAGAAGACCACAGGGGCAGGTAGAAAGGACGCAAACCACAGACACCCTTCCCCACAGACAGGCAGGAGAAAACAGCCTGGTGCCACACATTGTGGGGCGGTGTTGGCCTTTGCGTGAGGGCTTGGAGAACCAGGCTGCCCGGCCGCACCCATCACAGAGGCCAGCAGGGCCTGCCTGTCTGGGCCTCTCCAGAGGGGACACGGACGTATGGGGTGTGGGCTTGTTCCGAGTTTCAGAAAAATGAATAATCTCCAAGGAAGAATCCAGAAGCCAGACCTGGCCTGGCCAGAGCCTGGGGGACTCCTTTCACTATTGGAAAACATCGTCGGAGCCCAGGACTGAGTGGGCTCTGGTAGGAATCCTCCTGGGAGGAGAGGTCAGAGGGAGGCTGGGGGCAGGAGGAGGGCCCAGCCTGGCCACCAGGGAAGGGTCCTGCTGCCCTCCTGGCCCTCACTCCCCGCTCCCCAGCAGCCAGCCATCCTTCCAAAACAACCAGCAGGAAACGAAAGGCCCCAATTGATTCCCAGGGAGTTGGCTGGTGTCAGTAGCAGGGCTGGTGGCAGATGGCAAATTCTGCTCATTGTAGACAAGTAGAAAATAATTAGCGTGAGAATGAGTAGCTGGAGCCTTGGTAATAAATGGAGCCCTGGTGAGGCCTTCTGGGGAGAGGCCTGGAGCACAGGCTCTGCAACCTCAGGCCTGGCTCTGCTGCTGAAGAGCTGAGTGGCCTTGGGCAAGTTACTTAGCCTCTCTGGGCCTCCATTTCTTCATCCATAATACAGGGCATAAGAGGTTGTTAACAGGATTACGTTAAAAGAGGTAATCTTTGTGAACTGCTTGTTAAAGTAGCCGGCATATAGTAAATGCTATATAAGAGTTTGTTTTTAAATAAACACGATTGAGTAATTGTTGGAACTATTTCTGGGTCCAGCCCAGGATGGCATTGCCCCCAAGTCGTTGGGACTTCTCTTTCCATCCTCCTCCCTGAACTCTGTGCCCAGTTGCCTGACTGCTGTTTTGTAGGGAGGGGTCTCTGGCCAAGCAGCACGAGGAGGGCACAGAGAGAACACAGCAGGTTGACCTGGCTTCAGAGCCTGACTCGGCCACTCACTCACTAGGTCTTTAAACTCTTGGAGCCTCAGTTTCCCCATCCACGACATGCGAACAGCTAGACCCACCCCTGGAGTTGTAGTGAGGATGGTTATGTGGCTGGCACATGGCGAGGGGTGGAGGAGATGCCTCCCCTGGTCCTTCCAGGCCATCCTGGAGGAGAGTGGGAAAGGCGTTTGTTAGCCTAAGACCCTGGGCGGCGGGTAGGAGGGCACAAATGTTAGTGGCCTCCCACTCCTGCCCCCGGCTGCACCAGGCACACTGTTTTCATCCCTAGGCCTGGGCGTGTGAGGACCTATATCATGCTGAAATCTGGCCCCAGCCCTGGGCAGGCTCCACTCTGCCTTCTGCTCCAGCACAGCTGACGTGTGAAAAGCGACAGCTTTCAGGCCCCTAACTTGGGTTGCACACACCCGGGTACAGGCTGGTGGCGCACGCGGCCCCCAGCCCACATGTGCTTTCTCTCCATCATCTCCCTTGTCACCTTCCCCCTCCTGTGCTTTCAGAGGCTGGCCACTCGGCCACTGGGAAGAAGGGGAAGGTACTGCAGCCCCGGGAGCCCAGGGTGGGACCTGTGGGTCCTTCTGTCTGTGTTTGTGAAAATAAGGAGTCAGACTGACAGGCAGAGAGGGTTTTTTTTTTTTTCTTGCAAGTAATTCAAGGAGGCTGCTTGAAATCCCAGCTCTGCGATGTCCTCGTGGAGGGATCTTCAGGCAAACCATTTTGCCTCTCTGAGCCTCGGTTTCTTTATCTGTAAAGCTGGGGTAATACCCTGCGGCCTGATGAGGCTGGAGTTGGATGACACATAGTGTTTCTAGTGCCGTGCTCTCGACTCCGCAGCCTGCTCCGTGGAATTCCTCTGGGCTCGGTTTTCCTAATCTGCAGAACAGGTCCCATGCTGTCCCACATGATTGTGAGTCTGAAGCCAGATGAAGACCCAGAGAACTCCTCAGTCTATAAGACGAGGTTTAGAGCCAGCTTTTGAGTTCAGAAACAGGTGCTTAGCTGAATCCTGCTTCTCAGAAGCAGCATGCAGAGGTTAAGACCTGGGTTCTGGGCCTAGGCTGTGTGGCTGTGGGCAAGTCACTTCAGCTCATCTGTCAAATAAGGGGAAGGGTAGTGCCTACCTCACAGAGCTGTTATGAGGACTAGGTGAGTTCATGTTTGTAAAGGGCATAGACGTGCGCCAAGACCTTGTAGGCAATTCATAAATGTTAGGAGAACTGAAGCCCCTGACTTATAGGTGGCTGAGATCATTCTGTCCCTGTCACCACCCAGGATCCTGGAGCCTACAGTTTCGCCAGTGCAGGGAGGTTAACTCGCTACCATAGTCCTGCAGCCGCAGAGTGAACAGCTAGGATCTCACCACTGCCAAAGCCTGTGCTAAAGAGAGCAGGACCTGTCTGCCAGCCCAGCGAGGCCAGACAGCGACCTGCTGGTGAGCCTGCCCTAGCTGGGGTAGAGCCTCTGAACACAACGCCTCTGCTGGGGGCGGGTCACCAGTGTCCTGCAGGGGGCCACCGGGGGACCCAGCCTCACTGTCCTAAGTCCCCCAGACCAGATAAGCTCCTGCCCAACAAGGCACATTCAGAATCAGATGGACCACAAGAGCGGCAGGCATCAGTTCCTCTCAACTATTTTGGACCACCTTCCAATTTCAAAGCCCTTTTACATAGAAATCCCATTCATCATGGAAATGGGAGTCCTGGGCTCTCCCTTCAGGACACCAAGGGTCAAAAAACCCTGCAGAGCGAAAAAGAGCCCTTACAGACTTGCCAGTTTCCGCATATACTTTGGCCACCAGGAAGTGTGGCGTCCAGTGCTAGTTTTACATATAGCAACCGTGGGGGCCGTTATGTCTCACACGTGTGCAATGGACTCATCCTCCTGGCCCTCTATTTTAATTTACTGGGGCCTAGAGGGGTTGGGACTTTCTGTCCTGGGGACACTGCTCTTGGTTCAGCACTAGGCAACTCTAGGATGTGGCTGGATCTGGTCCCTATCACCAGCCCCAGGAGGCAGGAGTAAAATGGAGGCCCAAGGAAGGTGGCTCTCTGGATCTGTCTCAGAGTCTCCTCTCTGTCACCACAGCTGCTGCAGAGCAACAGGGACTCCACCGCTGGAGGCAGTCACAGGTGACTGAAGTAGGCACATGGCTGATGCCTCCCTGCAGATTTATTTCCAGTGAGGGAGCTCCTGCAGATTTTGCTGGCTTCTGGGAGGGTTAGGCATCTCCAAGAGCATGAAAGAGGATCTCAGCCCAGGCTCCCTGGGGTGACAGGCTGTTAATGCTGTTGTCAATGGGGAGTTTGAGTGGGGTATGTAGTGAGGTAGAAAGGAGCAGGCTGGCTTGGGGGCTCAGGCTGTGTGTCCAGCACCCGGCAGTGATGCTGCAGGGATGGATATCATGGGAAGAGCTGGGGCCTCTGTGTTCTTTCTGAACCTTAGGTTCCTCTCCCATTTTAAAAGGGGACAGTGGGACTGTTCTGAGACTCCTTTTAACTCTGACCTTTGTTAGGTGTGGGCTTTGGATGGCAGCAGGAATGACCTGCACCTCCTGCCTGCCTGTCCTCTTGATCCTAGGATGGTGTCAGGCAGTCTCTACATCTCAATCTCATTCTTCAGTAGTAATAGTAATGGCAGTGGCAGCATTTGCTGAGCAGTTACCAGATGACAGGCGCTGTTTGAAGTGTTGACGGATTTAACCCTCCTGATAATTCGGAGGTAGGTACTCTTCTTATCCCTGGTTTAGAAGTGAGGAGACTGAAGCACAGAGAGGTTAAGTACCTTGTCCAGGGTCACACAGCCAGTAAGTGGCAGAGCCAAGACTCAGATGCAGCCTGCTTTAGAGTGCAGGGTCTTAACCACCCCTTGCACACTCTGTGGAATGAGAGCGACACTGCCACCCTGTGTTACTGCTGTGAGGACTGAAGGCAGTTAGTCTAGGACTTGGGACACAGAAGGTGCTCAGCTAATGTCAGATGGATCCCTATGGCTGGACCTGGCTGTCATCCCCTCCTTCAGGCCCGACTTCCATCCCATCCCCAGGCCAGTGACCAAAGCCACCTCTGGCCAGGTGGGAAGTCTCATGGGCTGGAGGTGGCACTGGCTGGGGTTCCCAAGCTCATTATCCAGTTCCCTGTGGACACTCCAGAGGGCTGAGCCAGCACCTTCTTCCCACCCCCTACCCCCCTGGGAGCTCTTGGAGCCCCATCTGCTGGGAGCCCGGCTGCCAAGGGACTCTGCTCCCTAAAATCTGCTCCCAGAGCCAAGCCCACAGGGTGCCTTAGGACGAGGGGCCGAGGCCCAGCCCGGGGTGCTTTTACCAGCAGCACCGGAGCACTCACGGTGGGGGCAGGCTCTTCCCGCAGGGCTTCTGTTTGCTTACTGCAGCCCTTTCCGACCAGCTGGGCACCAGCTGCACCTTCCAGACCCCAGCACCCAGTCACAGATCACATCACAGGAGGTCCCCACAAAGCCCTTCAGGTGTCTGCTAATGCAACGGCAGCCATCAGCAGATCCTTGGGGTGTGCATGGCCTGTGCAGAGTCCTGTAGTGACGTCATCCCAGCCCGTTTTGACCACAGCCTTGAGAGGGGCTTGTTAGCCCCATTTTACAAGAGAAGAAACTGAGGTCCGAGAACAGTTCATCTAGCTAGAGGAGGGGGAGAGGGTTCTCCCTGAGCTGTCAGGGAAGGCACTGGGGTGGGAGCCCAGCCTGGCAGTCAGGAAGGGAGGGACATTTCCCCAGAAGGGAAGGGTGTGAGCTCAGAGGGGGAAGGAGCCACTGTCTCAGCCCTTGTGACTGGGAGGGGAGCTGTGCTGAGGAGGCCATGGGGTGGGGCTGAGGCGCTGGAGCCAGGCATTGCAGCTGGCACCCGGAGGTGTGGCGATGGATGCTGTGAGACCCTGGCCCCAGAGACTGTTTGTTGAGCTGGGGCGGGGATGGGCAGCAAGGAGTCAGCGGGTTAACGGTAACACAGTGTAACCGGGGCCGCACTGGGGAAGGGCTCTGGGGTTCCCATAAGGGAGTAGCCATTCCTCCAGGAGGAATGCATGAGGCCTGTCAGGGAGGGCTTCAAAGAAGAGGTGACTTCTAACTGACCTAGAGAGATGAGTTGGATTTCACCCATCAGAACTGGAGTGGGCAAAGCATGGACCGTTCCAGTGATGTGTTTCTGGGGAGCAGCACGTTTGGGGGGTGCTGAGAAAGAAGGATGTGGCAGTGTAAGAAGGTGCTGGAGAGCCTTCCCAGCCAGAAGGACTTGTCAGCTGAGGGTGGGCTCTGTGCTGGAGTCTGTCTGCACTGGGATCCCTTTCTGCTCAGGGGAGAAGGGAAGGCATGGATTCAGAGAGGGCGAGGCATGTGCCTGAGGTTGTGCTGCCTGTCAGTGGAAGGGTAACAGAAGCCTTTAGCTGTTGCCCCAAGGGCTTGGACTTTGTCCTGCAGGCCGTGGGGAGCCAGGAAGGTTTTAAAGTAGGGGGCAGCATGTGCGTTTTTAAAAAGAGTTTGCATTTTTAGAAAGAGGAACTCCCAGAATGGTTAATACTTAGTCCAGGGGCCTGAATCACCAGCAGGAAAATTGGGCTGTGTGGGTGGGGGAAGAACGAAGCTTCCTTGGGCTGCTTCAGTCATTCCATCCATGTGAGAGGGTTCCTGGCACCCCGTTCACACTTGCCTGCGCTGGGGGGCCAACCAGAGGCAGGAGGAGCCCCCAGCAATGCCCCTGTGGCCCCTGCTGGAAGGTATGTCGTGCCTACCCTGGAAGCCCCACTGGTGTGGGATAGAAAGGGCAGGCAGCGCCCACCCCCGCCCCACTGTGGCTGTTAGAGGGGAGGACCCTGTGCCCCAGGGGAGGAGAGCCAGAAGAGGTGCTTTGTGGCAGCCCCAGACCAGGAAGTAGCCTCTGCCCTCCCCACTCCTGAGACATTTCCTCCAGATGAAATCACATCCCCAGCAGGGGAACAGGCCCTTATTGTGATGGGCCGGGGTCTCTGGAGAAAGGGCACCATTCAGGCCCTTAAAAATAGCAGCCCCAAGAGATGTATGAATTGACTTGGAGATTGGTGCGGCCCACCCCCAAGCTCCATGCAGCACAGGCCCTGCCACCCCCACCCCAGACCTTGACTTGTTGGTGACCAGCTGGAGATTCCACCAGCCCAGGCGGGAGGGGTGGCTGGTCCAGCGAGGGGTTCCCTGCACTCCCTCCGCCTTGCCCGCCCCAGCTCAGACAGTTAGGGCCTCTGCAGACCTTCTCTCATGTGATTCTTACCAGGACTTTTGGAGGTAGGGATAATCGACATTTTACAAATTGACATTTTACAGTTGAGGAAACTGAGGCACAGCTAATAAGTCACACAGTGGGTATGTGGTAGAGCCCGGGTTCAAAACCAGCCAGCCTGGCTCTTGCATCCCAGCCTCTGTGCCTCGGATTCTATGGTGGTGGGTCGGTCACAGGTGCAGGCCTGTCACTGGGTACCCAGCAGTGTCGGCCCCACGAGCCCTGCCTCATGCTCTAGGTAGGCACTGGCATTGACCATGGCAATTAGCCTCAGGCTGGTCACCCTGAGGTGGGGGCAGTGGTTACCACTGGTCATATCCCTCCAGCGTCTTGACAGTCCTGCAGCCACCTCTGCAGGGCCCAGTGCCAGGTTGGGCTCACTCCTTCCAGCCTGAGAGCTGGGGCGAGCGGGCATGGTTCGGGCAGAGGAGAGTAGTGCAGAGTGAGTGTGAGCATGTTGGGTGGATGGTGTGTGATCTCGAGGAGTGTTAGCTGTCCTGGGCTCCATGGAGCCAAGGGTGGGAGTGAGAGGAGGGGCCTCCCAGGGTGACTGAGAGGGGCCATCCATGGGGTGGACCTGAGAAGGAGATATTCTGGGCTGCTGGCAGGGGCAGGCCTAGGGGCAGGCTGGGTAGGGCCAGACCCTAGCCCTCCAGCTAGCCCCTCTGGGACAGTACTGCCCCCTTCTCCCCCAGTCTGGCCAGATCAGAGCAGGATGCGGAGCCACAGCACCTGTAGGGGCGTGCTGCTCCCCCACCTCTAGATTCATTCCATTCCATTCCATTCCATTCCATTCATGTGAGGGGCTCCTGGCAGCCCCGACAGCCCCCTGAGCCTGACCCGGCACTGCGCCTCACCCTCTGTGAACCACCTGGAGATGGGGAGGAGGCGGCAATGCCAGCTGTTGGCAGCTCTGTTCTGCCCCAGCCCAACCGCCACCCGTGGTGCTCCGGCCCCCTCCTGTCCTATCATGTCCAACCCTAATCTGAAGCTGGTGCTGTCAGCCACATGTCACAGGCACTGCTGAAGCCCCGGCCCCCTGCAGTCCACAGACCACCCCCCTTCCAAGCCCAGCCACCCCACCACCACGCTCCCTCACTCTCCACCCTTCTCCCCGCTTCCCAGAAGCTGAGCTCCGACTCCTCCTTGGAGAGAGAGTGGGATGATGTCACTTCCTGAGGGTGGGGGGAGGAGTAGGCACGACCCCGGCAGGCTAGCCCGCCAGCCGCCAGCCGGAGCCAGGCCACAGCTCGCCAAGTGACTGCACCGGGGATAGGGAGGCGGGCCGGGCGGACATGCGGGCTGGCCACCCGGCCCCACGCCCTCTCGTCCACCCTGAGGGCTATGCCCACTGGCCAAGGGAGACTTGGCTGCTTTCTCCCCGAATGATGCCGGGCTCCTCGGACACACATTTTTCCCGGAGCCGCCACTGGGGAGAGGAGGATCTGCCGCCTGCCCCGGACCAGGTGCCATGTAAGCCTCTGCTGGCGTCGGGGGGGCAGCTGCCCACTAACTTGGTCCCCAGCCCCCTGCAGCAAGGCTCCCTCTCCACAGTTTAGTGTAGGGCTACCCTGAATTCCTTTATGGGTATCTCTGGGGACCTAACTCCCTGTTGGGTCGCCTCCCACCCATGCTGCTTCCTTTCTCTTAGGGGTGCTGAGGAGTGGGGCCCTGAGTTCCTAGGCACTCTTTCCTGAGCTTGCCGAGGCTGATTTGAATTCAACTACTTCAGAGAGTTGGAAATCCAGCTGTAAACGCTGCATGGCTCAGGGTGGGCTTGGGAGGTATGATTGCCGGGAGGGTTGTTACCCCAAAGGGCTCACCCCATCCTTCTAGCAGTGTGGGGTGGAAGGTGTCCCAAGCCCTACTCCTGACCCTGCACCTCAACCGTGCCCTTCCCTCCCTGGAGGCATAGCTGTGGTGGGGACTTCTGTCTGATGGGTTCAAAACCAACACATAGAGCATGCTCTTGGCTTCTAGCAAAGCAGGAAACTGAAGCCCTCATTCAAGAAATACTTACTGAGCACCTGCTCTATGCCAGGCACTCCTCACCCTCCATGTTTGTCAGTCCCAGCTGCCAACCATACAGGGTCCCTTGCTCCCACCTTCCCAAGGCCTTCAGCTTTCCTCCTTCACTGCCAGGCTTTGTGCTACTGGATGGACTTGTTCTTGGTCTGGGAAGCCCCTCCCTTGACTCCAAGGGCAGTGTGCACTGGGCCAGGCCTAAAGATTATAGGGTTTGAGGGCTGGGCTGAGGGTCCCACTGATCCCATGAAGGAGGAAAAAAGGGGTCTTTAATAGAGCTGAACAGTGACTGTTGGGGTAATCCCAGGTAGAAGCCAATCCCTAGGGGCCAGTGCCAGTCTCAGGGGACAGGAGAGACCCCCCCCCCGCCCCAGGGGGAAGGCTGAAGTCTGTCTCCTGCTGCTAAGGTCCTTTATGTTGGCTCCCACCTAGAGATGGGTCAGCACTTCCAGTGGCCAGCTCCAAAAATGCCTGTGCTTCTGGCCACAACAGGGACTGGTCCCGTGGCCCAGGAATGCAGTGGCCCTGGGTGCTTTCACCTCCTTAGGCAGCTACAAGGTCCTCTGCTTTCTTTCAGGAGGTGAGCACCAGGCCCGCTGAGCCTCTGCAGAGCCGCCAGCCATGCCCGGGATCGTGGTGTTCCGGCGGCGTTGGTCTGTGGGCAGCGATGACCTCGTCCTCCCGGCCATCTTCCTTTTCCTCCTGCATACCACCTGGTGAGTCCCCAGGCCCAGGGCCACAGGCCTGGGTTTGGGGAGCAAGGCCTGGAAGGAAGCTTTCTGGCTATTTGTTCCTCTCTGCTTGGGCCCAAGTCCTGACCCTGTCATGCCCCCAGCTGCCTGGAGGAGGTGCCTGAACCATTGAGCCCCTTAGGGCAATACCCACATGGAGCTGAGACCCCTGCTACCTTTGCTGGACCTGACCTCAACACTGGGGGGAGTTGCTGCCGCTGTCTCCCCGTGGCTAACCCTGAGTCTTTTATTGGCTGCCCATGCCCTTCTAGGCATTCGATGCCAGGTGGACTATGGTCTTATGGAGGAGGCGCCTGCTGCCACCCCTCCTTCCACTGAATCCAGGCTGGGGAGGGGCCTGCCTGCTAGTGGCATCTTGAGGTGCAGGGGCCGCCTGGCCTCGCTCACACGGGCATTCCTGTGACAGGTTTGTGATCCTGTCCGTGGTGCTCTTCGGCCTGGTCTATAACCCGCACGAGGCCTGCTCCCTGAACCTGGTGGACCACGGCCGCGGCTACCTGGGCATCCTGCTGAGCTGCATGATTGCTGAGATGGCCATCATCTGGCTGAGCATGCGCGGGGGCATCCTCTACACGGAGCCCCGCGACTCCATGCAGTACGTGCTCTACGTGCGCCTGGGTAAGGGCCACCCACCCTGGGGTGCTGCCCCAGACAACTCCCACCTCTCCATTCGTTCAGCCAGTATTTACTGGGCACTTGTTGCAAGCCGGGCCTTGTTTTAGGACTGGGGTACAGCAGTGAACTAAGGCCTTCTATGGCTTACATTCTAGACTAGGGGTCAGCAAACTGCAGCCTGAGAGCCAAATCCAGCCTGCTGTATGTGTTATTAAATAAGGTTTTAGGCCAGGTGCGGTGGCTCATGCCTGTAATCCCAGCACTTTTGGGAGGCCGAGGCAGGTGGATCACAAGGTCAGGAGTTCGAGACCAGACTGGCGAACATGGGGAAACCCCGTCTCTACTAAAAATACAAAAATTAGCCAGGTGTGGTGGCACATGCCTGTAATCCCAGCTACTTGGGAGGCTGAGGCAGGAGAATCACTTGAACCCGGGAGGCAGAGGTTGCAGTGAGGCGGAGGCGGAGGTTGCAGCGAGCCAAGATCGTGCCACTGCACTCCAGCCTGGGTGACAGAGCAAGACTCCGTCTCAAAAAAAGAGAAAATAAGGTTTTATTGGAACATATCCTTTCAGTTAGGTATTGTCTCCAGCTGCTTTGCCCCTACAACAGCCGAGTTGAGGAGTCCCAGAGTCCAAGATGTTTACTCTCTGACCTTTTACAGAAAAAGGTGCCGACCCCTATCTTAAACCATGTGCATCTCTTCAAAGCACATCTTCCTTGTGATCCTTCTCAAAACAGGCCCCCTGCTTCCTGGGAACCCCCTCAGGGGTCTGGGCCAGCTCGCCAGGGGACCAGCCTGTGTCCTCTTCTTGGGCTCAGGTTGCAGCCTCTTCTGGTCATTTCTAGTGAACACTGCTGTTGTGCTTCTGTGCACTGGGCTAAGCCCTTTTTCCTGTGTTAATTCACAGGGAGCAGGTGTTACTGGTCTCCATTTGTAGATGAGGAAACTGGGGCCCAGTCTTAGCCCCCCTCAAGGTCACACAACTAGTAAGCATGTAAATGTCGGAGCTGGGATTTGAACCCACGCTGTCTGGCTCCAAAGTCTGGTCTCTGAGCTGCCACACTGCTGCCCATGGAGCTGGGGCTTCCCAGGCTGCCCTCCTGAGGCCAGCAGATCTCCTCAGCCACCACTCCATACCCCTCCCCTCCAGTCTCGGCCCCTGAGGGGCCTGAGCTAGATGCAGACTGGCTGCTGGACCCTTCCCTTCTCCTCCATCAGGTTCCAGAGGCCTCTTGCTGGGAAATAGTTTCCATGAAGTGAACATGCTCTCATCTAATTTTTGCACAGTCCTATGACATAGATGTTGTCACTCCCGTTTTACAGATGAGGAAATGGAGGCTCAGAGAGAATAGGTAACTTGCCTAAGATATGTCTGATTCCAGAGTTCGGACATACGATTCTGAAATCCTGAAAGAATGAGGAAATGGGCCAGGCGCGGTGGCTCACGCCTGTAATCCCAGCACTTTGGGAGGCCGAGGTGGGTGGATCACTTGAGTTCAGGAGTTCAAGACCAGCCTGGCCAACATGGTGAAACTCCGTCTCTACTGAAAATATAAAACTTAGCCAGGCCTGGTGGCGGGTGCGCGTAATCCCAGCTACCCTGGAGGCTGAAGCAGGAGAATCGCTTGAACCCAGGAGGCAGGAGTTGCAGTGAGTCAAGATCACACCATTGCACTCCAGCCTGGGCAACAAGAGCAAAACTCCATCAGGGAGGCCCTGGGGACCTGAGAGCACAGAAGCTCGGAGAGGTGGTGGGCCCATTGCAAGCGGTCGGGCAGGGGCCAGCAGGACCAAATGGTGACAGGACAGGCTTGGGCCTGGGAGGTGGAGGTGGGGGTGGGGGAGTGCTGCTGACCCGCTGCCTCTGCCTTTGCTACTGAGCTGGCTGAAAGCCTCACAATAGGAAAGGCCAGGCCAGGGTTCTAGGCCCTTCCCTGGCGGGCAAGTGGCAGCCATCCTTCAGCCAGGCCTGCTCTCCTTGCAGCCATCCTGGTGATCGAGTTCATCTACGCCATCGTGGGCATCGTCTGGCTCACTCAGTACTACACCTCCTGCAATGACCTCACTGCCAAGAATGTCACCCTCGGTATGTCTGGGTGAGGCCTGCTGGAGCCTCAGCAGCCCCGGGGGCACAGGAGACAGGATCAGTTTAGAGAGGAAGAAGCTTGGGTACTGCCAGAGGGAAGTGGCTTCTGTGGGGGCACCAGCAGGTTGACTGGGCGAGGCTGCTTCCCTCACCCTTGAGGCCTGCCAACTACCCTTGGGGGACCCTTGTCTGGGGTGGGCTGCAGCAGGCACAGAGCTGCTCAGGTCAAGTCAAGGCTCCTCAGCACCTCCTTAGAAACCCACAAAGCTGCCTGCTCTGAGCCAAGAGTGGCCCTCGGGGTTGTGGGTGGGCAAGAGGGTGGCCACGTATGTGGCCAGAGACTGGGACCAGGGGCTTTGGAGCCTGGCTTTTGTCCTCAGCAGCATTTGGAGTTAGGGAGGCTCCAATGTCCCTTTCTTCAGAGCGGGTGAGCCAAAGAGGTATCCCCAACGCCTCTGCCTATTGCCTCCCACTGCTGCCCGCAGGAATGGTTGTCTGCAACTGGGTAGTCATCCTCAGCGTGTGCATCACTGTCCTGTGCGTCTTTGACCCCACGGGCCGCACCTTTGTCAAGCTGAGAGCCACCAAGAGGAGGCAGCGTAACCTGCGGACCTACAACCTGCGGTCAGTCAGAGGGCTGGGTGGGCAGTCGCAAGGTGGGCTTTGCTGACTGGTGGGCAGAGGTCTCCATTCTCCAGGAGGCGATCCCAGGCCTCCCAGACTGCATGCCAACATCTTGTGAGCCATGGGCATTAGTCAAAGGGCTTAACTGCTGCCTGCCTCAGTTTCCTTGTCTATAAAGTGGGAATAACAATTCTTGTCTCGTGATGTTGTTGTGAGATTTAACTGAGATGATACCTGCAGAGTGACTAATACAGTGCTCACACTGGGTAAGTGCTCAGTTAATAGTAACTGTTGTCATCATTGTCACTGCTGATGATAACAGTGATAATAACAGCAAAACCAAGCATTGTGTGTAGTAAATTACAAGTCCACCAGACAGCTGTCATCTTCCCCATCATATGGGTGGAGAAACTGACGTACAGAGAGATGATGGGACTGGCCTGAGGTTGCACAGCTCGAAAATGGTAATGCTGGGAACTAGCCCAGGCTGTCTGGCTTTAAAGTCCTTGCTTAACTAACTGTTAAATTAGGCTCGGCTGCCTGTAGGATTCAGAGATTGAGAAAGGTAAGTCAAGGAAAGCTTCCTAGAGGGCGTGAATTTTGCATGATGTTTTAACCATGGGGAAAGTGTGCCATGGCAGACAAAATAAGAGAGGGCATCCAGGCAGTGTCACAATAATTTCTGTTTGTTGAAAGAAAAAGACAGGGGCTTCCAGGGTGGGTCCCAGTACCTCCTATTAATGGGGCTTCTACAGTGCATTACGTAAGAAGCTCCCCATGCCGAGCCCTTCACACAATTCATCCATTTAATCCCTTTGTGAACCCCGGCATGGTTGTGAGATCCATTCCACAGATGACGAATCCATGTCCCAGAGAGGGCAGGTCGCCTGCCCCAGGTCAAGCTGCTGAGGTGCAGAACTGGCACCACACCTGCAGCCCAGAGCAGCTGGCTCAAGCGCCCTCACCTGGGGAGCCAGCTGCCTGGACGCCCCCCCGCTCGGCAGGAATTCTCCCCATCCCACCCTCCTGCACTGCTGTGTTCGGCTCCCCGTGGACCTTCCACGTCAGCTCAGCACTGCAGCCAGAGCCACACCCGTGCCTGCTCTGGCCACGTCCCAGCCCAAAATGTCAGGTCTAGGAGCCAAGGCTCCATAGCCCATTTTCCCTCCCAGCCTAGCTGGCCACCACCACCCATCCCACAGTGCTCTGGGAACCCTGCTTGGCCAGCACACTGTCCCTTCATCAAGCCCTGGAAGGTGGGACATTGGTTTTGGATATACAGCTGTCCAAGTCCCTAAGAGCCAGCAGGTCCCCAGAGCAGCAATTCCCTGCACCCTTCCCTACCCACCTTCTTTAGCCCTGGAAGACCCTGTTGTCCTCCTTCTCGTGGCCATCTGCCTTATGGAGCCAGGGTTGGAGAGCAGGAAGCGGTCCTTAGACAGATGGAGGAGCCAAGAGGCTCAAAAAAGGCCTGGCCTGTCTCTCCAGATGGATGTTAAGTGCCTTGAATGCATCTGAGGGCCACCCTTGCCTTCCTCTCCTGACCACCCAGCATCAGGCTTTTAAGGGGCCAGCACATGGCACAAAAGCAAGCCAGCCCCTTCTTGCTCGGTTTAGAGGTCTGCACTTTTAATGTTGGATCTGTTATCTTTACGCTCAAAACACACCGACTGCAGACATCCAGCCTAGGAGGAACCTCTGTGAATAACTGGCGCATTGCTCTGCCTTTGGGTACAGACTCCTGGAGACCCTGAATCTCCATCTGAGCAGCCAGACCCACTGGGGGTGGGGTTGGGGGGTAAGAATAGACAAGGGCAACCATGTGGGTGAGGGATGGAGCCCTCTCCCTACCTAGGTATCAGATCCAAGGAATTGGGAAATGCAGAACCTCATTCAGCCCCATAAATTTCCTGTAAGTAGAGTATGTAAGTATGTAAGTGTCTGAAATCCTTTCTGGGGAAAAGCAGGTCTTTCTGGAAGGTCTGTTCCAGGCCTTCGAACGAGACGACAGAGAGGCCCAATACCCTGCTGACCTCTCCCGGGGTTTGAGTCTTTGGACACCTGAGCTGCAGGGTAGCTCCCACTTTGGGCTCCCAGCTCTGAAGCCCCAGAGCCTGCCTGTGTTCAGTCTTCCAAAAGCCAGGTAGTCTCTCCAGCACTCCCCACCTCCCTCTTCCACCCACCCACCTTTGGCCAACAGCACACACCATTTTAGGCTAGCAGGAGTCTGTCAGGGAGTGCCGCTGTTGGCCAGCGGCCAGGCCACTGGCCACCAGCTCTGACAGGGCCTGGGCCCTGTAACCCCCAAGAACCCCCTGTGGGAACCCTTTGGTAAGGTCCTGGGAACAGGCTGCCCTGTTTCCAGAATGTCTGGGTCCCAGCTCTTCTGGTCCAGCCCTCTGACCTCACACATACTGCCTCTCCTGCTTTGCAGGCACCGCTTAGAGGAGGGTCAAGCCACCAGCTGGTCGCGCCGGCTCAAAGTGTTCCTCTGCTGCACGCGGACGAAGGACTCCCAGTCAGTAAGTACTGGGAGGTCGCTCCCCTCTGGCTCACATCCTGTGGTCAGGTGATTAAGGGGCTGTTTGCTCCTTTGGCAAAGCAGGGTGGGGCAGGGCTGGTGGGAAGGAGCTGGGTTTCCAGCAGCAAGTACAGCCTGCTCACACAGGGCCTGTTATTCACTGAGCCACTCGCTCCAGCATGCAAGACTGCGTCCACTTGCTTTGTCAAGGGAACAGAAAGCTGTGAAGACTGCATAGACTCCCTTGGAACTTATACTGTAGTTTAGGAGAAGAAATACGCAGAGTCAGGGTGACCTAAAGACAAAGAAAAGTAGCATTTCACTAGCAGCAAATTAATCAAGAAGGCCTGGCAAAGCCGATAGGCATTTAGCACAGTCTTAGATGGGGACACATAGCCTTCAGCACCTGGGAGCTCGGAGGAGTGGCCAGAGGGTCAGACTTAATGCCAGGGCACTGCAGAAGGAAGACACGGCCAGCTGGGGGTGGCCCCCAAAGGGGAGGGAAGGGAAGCAGGCCCCGGGATCCTCCAGGGGCACCCCGCAGCGAGCAGGGACCTTAGAGATCATCTAGTCCCACCCCTCATTTTACAGATCAGGCAGCTGAGGCCCAGAGAGGTGGAGTGACTTGCTCAGCGTCCCACAGCTAGTTAGTAGCAGAGCCAGTGAGGTCAGGAGACCACTCCTCCCTGAGGCAGACGGCCAAGTGCCTTCCATGGAAGCCACCGGGAAGCCTCGAGTGGCTCCTGCCCACCAGCGTCCCCTGGTGAGCCGTAGAGTGAGTAATCAAGTGTAAGAAAGCCCGCGAGGTTCCCTGGTGGGCGGGGAGCACCCCCTTGGGTCTCTCTGGGGCGGTCTGAGGGGTCTGGGCTGTAGGCAGGCCTTGCAGAGGGCAGAGAGCTGGCCCCTGGCGGATGGAGGCTGGGGCTGCTGTGTGGAGGGCACGCCAGCCCCTCCGGGTGCACGGGCAGAGCTGGGGCTGTTGTCAGAGTCTGGGGAAAAGATAGCACATCACAGTGGAGCCCCAGGGCAAAGGTCCTGATAGACACTGATGGCCTCAGGGGCCAGGTCCGGTCCCAAGCATGTTTTGATCAGCCTGTGCTGTGTTGCTTACATTTTAATTGGATGCCAGTATTTAAAAATCAGGGGTGTCTCCATAAACTTCTGTATTTCTGAATCTGGCGAAGTGGGCCCTGGAGGGCCTCTGGTCAGCTGGAGCTGAGCAGTAGCTGGCTCTGTTTGGCTCCATTCGGCATTTGAATTTGTAGCCCTTGATTTATTCACTTACGAGTGCCAAACACCCAGGGGCGAGACCCACTGAGACAGACTTCATGGCCATGTGGTTGTTCCCACCTCAGCTTCTCCTGACAGGTTAGGGAAGAGGCTCAGGGCTGGGGCTGCAGCGTGGGGCCAGGAAGGGAAGACTAAGAGTGCACCAGCCAGCAGGGCTCGCCTCCTGCCCTGAGGCCCAGACATGCGCTGTCCTCAGGCCAAGGACCTGGAGAGAAGCCACAGGGGGGCCACTGGACCAGAGAGAACACCCACCTTCTAGGGCACATTGTGGGGATCACTGAGCCAGCAACCTGTGGGTAGCTGGGGGAGGGGACCTGAGACCTAGCAGGCTCCACAGAGGCCTTAAGAGGGACTTCCAAGGTCCCAGCTGGTGGGGCGAAGGCAGCCAGGAGCTTAGTTTGGTTTCTGTGCTCGAGAGAATGGCTAGAGGAGAAATGAGCCAGAGCCACCCGGCCTTGATCCTAGCATCTGGGAAAGCAGAGTGACTCAAGTAGGCGCCTGCTCTTGGTAGACAGTGGGCACCGCGCAAATTCCAAGGAGAGGAGAGGGCTGGGAGGCTACTGCCAGGTCTAGGAGCCCAGAGCCCTGGGCAGGGCCCTCAGGGTCACAGGCGCACAGGGCCGCATGGGGTCAGGCTCAGCGGGCGCTGTGGAGGTGCCAGGGAGAACCTGCCCAGGGGATCCCCGAGCAGACACCTGCTTCTGCAGCGTCCCAGTCCTGGGGGATTTACTCCTGGCCTCTCGTCCTCTCTCCTGCTCCCCTGCCACTGCCTCCTGCCTTCCTGGACCTCATAGGATGCCTACTCAGAAATTGCCTACCTCTTTGCGGAGTTCTTCCGGGACCTTGACATTGTACCGTCCGACATCATTGCTGGCCTGGTGCTGCTCCGGCAGCGGCAGCGGGCCAAGCGCAATGCCGTGCTGGATGAGGTGAGCACTGCCAGCCCCTCTCCAGGTCACCTCTCCACACCACCCTCCTTTCAAGCCCCTTCCCTGTGGCCCCTGCAGCAGAGGACTCAGCTCCCATGCCACTCCCCAGTGACCATGCACCCTCTTGCACCCTGGAGATCACCTTTTCCTCTGGCTCCCCCTGCCTTCCTGAGCTTGTCCTTCGGCCAGGCTTTCCGTGACTACTATTCGAGGGACTTTCCAGGCCATGCATGACTGCCTCTGGGGCTGGCTCTCAAAGGACTTCTAACCGCAGGCTTAGTGGATGCTGTGAGCTCCCGAGTCGGTCTTCTACATGGCTGCTCTGCCCACCCCACATCCCCACCAGCACATCAACCCCAGTTAGGGTTTCTCAGTGTCTCATACAAAATACCTTCCCCCTGCTGTGGGCCAGGAATGTCCTCAGGGGCTTGATGTTTTGGGTAGAAGGGGAGCATCTGGAAATATGGGGACACCTCAGATTTTGGAAAAGTGGCTGAATCCTGGAAGAATTAGAAGCTGCAAGCCCTTTGGGCTTCTCGGCCTTTGGGAAGCGGGCGGACACCAGGGCCTGGGCCAGCGATTGTCCCTCTTCACCTGCCTGTCTTACAGGCAAACAACGACATCTTGGCCTTCCTGTCTGGGATGCCGGTGACCAGAAACACCAAGTACCTCGACCTCAAGAATTCGGTGAGTCAGAGATCAGCTCTTACCCCACCCCATCCCCATCCCTCGCACTCTGCCACAATGACCTAAGCAAACTCCTCCTAGCTGCCCTTGCAGTGCCAGCCACATTGCCCCTGCCCTGTCCCCCTCCTCCAGGCTCTCCGGAGAGCCTCTCTGCTCAGATCATGCCCCTCACGAGAACCACCCACCTCACACCGGTTCTACAAACAAATCCCCTGAATTCCTTTACCAAGTTCCGAAGTGTTTGGTCCTGGCCTCTTGAGATGACAGAGTGCTTCCCCAGGGTGAGCTGCTAGGGCTTTTGCCGCTCCTGCTGCTGTTATGAAACACAAGGGGCATAGTACTTGGGTTTCCAAGCTTTCTTGTAGTGGAACCTTTTCTCAATCGTCTTTCGTAGAAATCCAGTGTGTTATAGGGAAAGGTGGTGCCCGTACCATGGTGGGAGGGCCCCAGCCCAGGGCCTAGTGCAGCCCAGGCTGAAACCACAGCTGGCAGCCGGGAGAAACAGGCCCTGCCTTAGGAAGCAAATGATTGGAGCATGCATCTGCTCTGATGCCTGTCTCTGCGACCTCCAGCAGGCCCCTCATCCCCTCTGAGCCTGATCCTGTATCTGTGAAATGACGCTGGGCACACCTTCTACCAGAGCTGTGCTGAGAGGATGCGAGCCATTCCCATCACAGTGCCAGGAAGCCTCAGTGCCAGCCAGGATGCTAATGGAAAGGATTCCGTCTCTTAGAAGTCTCAGTCCTTTAGGCCACATGTGCTGTCTTGCACCTGCAATCCCAGCACTTTGGGAAGCCAAAGTGGGAGGACTGCTTGAGGCCAGGAGTTTGAGACCAGCCTGGGCCACATAGTGAGACCTTGTCTCTATAAAAAATAAAAAAATAGCCAAGCATGGTGGCACATGCCTGTGACCCCAGCTACTTGGGACACTGAGGTAGGAGGATTGCTTGAGCCCAGAAGATCAGGGCTGCAGTGAGCTATGATTGCCACTGCACTCCAGCTGCACTGTCCCTTAAAAAGAAGAAAAAAACCCCCAACACTCAATCCTCTAGAAAAGCCTCAGTCCTCCCTGCCTGTCCCTACTCCCCACTAAAGCAGGCATTTGTATCCTCTCTGAAAATAGCCATATCCATAGTAGGTGCCCCAAACCAGCCCATTTCTGCTTGCCAGGCTCTGTCCTGGATATTCTCACCACCCTCTCCCTCCCACTCCTCACAGGGAGCGGGGAGGGCAGGCAGCTGTGACTCCCATCAAGTGACTCCCATTGAGGTGCCAGGGTCACACCTGCCACCTGGCAGAGGCTGCCAGGGCCCACCCCATCCCCAGGGCTGCAGGGAGCTCCCGACAGGGAGAGGATAATTACCTCCTTCCCACTCTCGTTCCTGAAGAGCAGCTGAGCTGGCCAGGGATGTTTCCACCCCTCCGGGCCCTGATCAAGATGCTACCTATTTCACTTCACAAGGTGACTAATCACCCTCCTTAACTTTTACAAGGTGACTAATTCCCTCTCCCAGTGCCTGGGGCACTCGTGAAAAACTGGAAGCTGGCAGACACTTTGCTGGGACACCCCTGCCTCTTCCTGCCTCCACCCCAGCAGCTAATAACCTCCTCAGTGTCCACAGTGGCCGCTGGGCCTCAGACACACTGACTTGCAAACTGGCGCCTTTCTCCGGAGAGATCCCAATCTCCCACCACCACAGCCCCTGCCCGGAGCCCTGGGAACCTGCAGCTGGCTGAGTCAAGTTGAAGGTTCCCGATATTTGCAGTCAAAGAACAGGAGGGCCAGAGATTTGGTGACTGGTCTCCTGGCCCAGCGTGGCTGCCCTGTTGCTCAAGGCCCACACACCCCACCCAGCTAGAGGGCCGGGGCCTCTCAGGGCTACATTTTCCCAGCACTGATTGCTGAGGTGCGGGGATTACTCCTCAAGCCCCTCAACTCTTCCCTTCTCTGGGAAACAGGCAAGGAAATGGACCAAGTGATTTTCTGTCCCCAAATCATTCATTCTGAGACTGGAGCAACAGGACAGATCTCTGAGGATTCGTGTTCTGGTTGCATGGAGATAATTAGGGAAATGCAATTATCGCCTGGAGGCGTGGCCTTCCTCCAAGGCCTGGGCCCCACACCTCAGCAGGGGACCAGCAGCGCCTCCCTGCCTGGGGGTGGGTCTGCAGTCTCCCACCCTGGGGAACTGCTGGGCCCTGAGGCTGCAGGCAGGAAGGGCAGGAGGTGACTGCCCTCTGCCTCCTCTCTTCTAGCAAGAGATGCTCCGCTACAAAGAGGTCTGCTACTACATGCTCTTTGCCCTGGCTGCCTATGGGTGGCCCATGTACCTGATGCGGAAGCCTGCCTGCGGCCTCTGCCAACTGGCTCGGTCTTGCTCGTGAGTACCCCTGTCCCGTCTCCCAGCGATTGCGCCTCTCCTCCCGGGTGGTATGTGAGGAAGGGCTAAGGAGCTGCGCCCGCTGCTTTGCCCTGAATGGCTTCTTTTCTGCACCCCTGTGGGCCTCAGCCTTTCTAGTTCTTTGTTATCCCTGAGCAGTGAAGTTGTGGGCTTCGGAGTCACACAGTTAAGGGTTTGAATCCAGATGTTGTCACTTGCAGCCTTGGGCAAGTGGGTCTACCTCTCTGAGCCTTGGTTTCTTTATCTGCGAAGTGAAGATGTTGATACATACCTCGTGGAATTTTTTGGAGAGGGCTAGATGAGATATTGCATAACACTCATACTGCTGCCTTCCCTCCCCTTCTGGCGTTCTCTCTCTGCCCCCTCAGCCATTCCCTTCTGCCCACATCTTCCCTTCTCTCAGCTCCCCTCATGTGCTCTGCCTTTCTAGAAGAAAGGACTTCCCTGGTAGGGAGGCCCGATCCATAGGGGTCTCTGGAAAGGCACCAAGAAGGCCTGTTACTTAAAGGCTCCAACCTTCCTCGTAGGGGTCTAGGAAAGGCCTTAGTCCCAGACCTGACCTGCAGCCTGGCTCCACCCTCAGCCCACCGCTTGGGGACTGGGTGGACTCTGCTTTCCTAAGTGGGCCAGAGAAGGGCACCTGCTCCAGGAGGAACCCCTCCCTGTCCTGGGTGTCTCCGCCCTCAGCTCATGCCAGGCAGAAGGAGGACAGCTCCCTGAGCTCCCGTTCTGGAAAGACTGGCATTCTGGGCAGCAGTTTCTTTCCTTGACACCTCTGCCCTTGGGACCCGCAGCAGCCACACCTACTCTGCAGTGCCCTCCCTGTCCTCAGAAAGCTGGGTGGCTCTCGGGGCCGAATCTCACCATCCCTCCAGCAACTGATCAGAGAGGACTAGATCACCTCATGCCCACTTCCCATCTTTGTCAGCTGCACGTGCCTGGCATTCTTGCCTGCATCCCTGGGAGTCCTAGCCATGGCAGAGAACTTCTCAAAATGAGCACCGGGCTCCATTACTCGCTGGCAGTGTGAGGACCTCTTGGAGCCTCAGTTTCCTAAATTGTAACAGGTGGTATCTGTCCTGCCTGCCCATAGGGTGTTTCAGAACCCAGGGCATCACTGGCAGGCAGGGCTCTTTGGTGCTCTGCAGACAGGATGGATGCTGGTATCTGCATTAGGTGCCTTAGTGCTGCAGAGAGAGCAGAGTCCCTAGACTCATGAGGGCCCAGCCAGGCCCCTGCCTAGAAGAACCAGGTACTTGTGGGGCTGAGAGAGGCAGGCCTGCAGCCCAGAGTGTTGGGAGGAGGCCAGAGTCCAGTGTCCTTCTCAGTGCCCCAGCCTGTCCATAGCAGCCTGGCCAGAGGGAGAAGGGCTGCCCATCTGCCTCAGGCCCAGGCCTCTCCCCTGGCAGCAGTTCTCAGCCCATGCAGAGCACAGCAAGCCAGGCCTGCTTCTGGCTTGGCCCCAGCCCTGCCCTGGATGAGCCCCAGGGCCCTGCCTTCCAGGGTGCTGGCCCTGCTCCCCTGACTGGTCCCCCTGGCCTGCAGATCACTGACTCAGAGGCAGCCCTGTCACCAGAGAAGGGAGGAGCCACCCGTTATTAAGAACTTATAATAGGCCAGACCATTTCTGCATCTTGGACCCTTGATCTCACACCAGCCTTGTGAAGTAGCTGTCAGCACCTGCTCTTACAGAAGAGGAAACTGAAGCTTAGAATGGCTGAATGACCTCCAGGCCCTTGCGGTCAGGAAGTGACACAGCAAGGGTTCAAACTCAAGCTTCCAGTCTCCAAAGGCCACACTGTTACCGCTTCATGCTCAGCTGAGATTGGAGAGGGAACAGCTGCCGAGCACAGGAGCTCAGGCCCTAGACCCTGGCCCGCCACCACTTGACCTGCAGTAGGGGGGACCATGCTCTCTCATTGTACATTGGGGTTGTCCCCTCCGCAAACACCGTGGATTTCTCAGCGAAGCCTCTCCCCATTGGAAAGTGTGTAATAGTCACTCAGGTGATGTTCCAAGTGAAGACAAACCTCCCAGCATCACCAGAATCCAAGCTTCTTAATAAAATCTCAGCTGTCATCCTGTGACAGCTGGCAGGCCCAGTCACGTGGGCTCCAGCGCCTGGTGCCCCAGCCATTGGGTGCTGGCTCCCTCTGGTGGCCTGAGGCGCAGCTGCACCTAGCTGGGTGCCCAGCTCCCGGGCTGCCTCATCCTCAAGGGAGGCTCCTGTGTGCCGCTGGCACTGTTTGGGTGCTGGGATACAGCCGTGGACCTCTCTGTGGTGATCACTGCCTCCAGCGCAGGGAGGTGGACAGCACATAGAACAGGGCGAATAGGGGCACATGGTGAGGCAGATGGGCACTTTGGACCCACATGAAGCCAGTGCCTGGGGGCCTGGGGGGGGGCAGCCCTCGCTGTTAGATGAGGTGGCAGAGAGAGACCTCACCTGTGACAGGATGTTTGAACAGAGGCTCAGAGGAGCAAGGCCAGACTGCCACGCTGTCTCAGGTGCTGCTGGAACCATGCCGGCAGCAGGTCAGAGAGACCAGGCCAGTGGGTAGACAGGGTGTTGCTGTAGGGGTCTTAAAAAGAAAATGATTGTGGCTCGACTTATCTTAAAAGGCCCACTCTGTTGCTGGAGCTGAGAGCATAGGGCAAGTGCAAGAGAGGCAAGGAGGCCAGTCAAGGCCACTGTGGCAGTCCCAGGCACAGCTGCCAGGGCAGGGGTAGGGGAGGTGAGGGAACGCCTGGAGTCCAGCTCTGAGTGTGAAGGGAAGCCGAGCACGTGTACTGACCGAGTAGCATGGCCATGGGGGTGAGAGCTGAGGAGCCACAGACAGCTGCAAGCCAAAGGCCAAGCAACCAAGGGGCCTTGGGAAGACCTCAGGAGGGTTGGGGTACACAAGCAGGGAAGGGGTTTGAGAGCTGGCAGGTTGTCAGGCCTCTGAGGGAGGTGTTGGCTAGGCCATTGGATGGAAGCATCTGGGGGTTGGGGCAGGCCTGGGATGGATTCCTGAGCGTGCAGATGGTGTCTAAAACACAAGACTGCATGGAGGAGCCAGTGCCCCCAGAGGGACCCCAGGACCTCAGTGTTGGGGGCATCGCTGAGTAGGCCCTGGCCAGAGGGGAGATCCCAGAGAGGAGGGGGCCCCAGCCGGGTGTGGAGAGGGAAGGGCCCACAGGATCAGGTGCTGCCAAGAGCTCAGTTAAGAGGAAGGCTAAGAGTGGCCGGTGGCTTTGGTGACGTGGGGGTCACCAGGACTTAGCAAGGGTGATTTGGGAGAGGCAGTGGGGCTGAACGCCCAACTGGAACTGGTTCCAGGGACGATGGCAGGAGACAGTTGTTCCCTCAGGGACTCCCTGGCCCTGAACTCTCTGTCACCCCACCCCAGGTGTTGCCTGTGTCCTGCGAGGCCGCGGTTCGCCCCTGGAGTCACCATCGAGGAAGACAACTGCTGTGGCTGTAACGCCATTGCCATCCGGCGCCACTTCCTGGATGAGAACATGACTGCGGTGGACATTCGTCTATACCTCCTTGCCGGGGAATGCGGTGAGGGCAGGCAGGGCGGGAGCCTGGTGTCCGGAGCAGGCAGTTGAGGGTCTAGGGTGCTGAGGCTGTCCTTCCAGGCCAGCAGGAGCCCTCGCTTGGCTGGCGCTGGCTGGCTGCAGCTTCCAGGCATCCCTCGCTGGGCAGACCAGAGGTGGCCCCCTCCTCCTCCCTGGACCCTGGCCTACCTGCACCACCTCTGGGGCTGGGAAATCTGACGTCAACCCCACACCCAGTGTTTGGGTTGCCGGGCCCTAGCCCTTTGGGGAAAGGAAGTGAGGGCAGAAGCAGGGAGGGGCAGACATCACCTGGACTGAGGGGCAAGTGGTGGCACTCAGGGCTGCCAGAGCCAGCAAGGAGCTGGGAGGGCAGGGCAGGCCTGTGACTGGGGTCGGGAGGAGATCCCCGGTGACCCTGGGAGCCCGTCAGCCTTTCCAGCGGCAGAGGCCCCGTGGCTGGTGGAGCCAGAGTTCCTGGCCAGGAAGGATACCTGCCTAGGTCACTTTCCCCGAGTCTGGCCCCACCAGGGCCGCTCAGGCTCACGAGCTGCCCGCCTCCTAGGTCTACGAAACGCCCTTCTACGTGGCGGTGGACCATGACAAGAAGAAGGTGGTGATCAGTATCCGGGGGACCCTGTCCCCCAAGGTACGCTGCCCGTGGCTCCCAGCCCCCGGGGGTGCCTGCCTCCCTCTTCCTATCCTCTTTAGCCCACCCCTCACCTATCTCCTCTCTCCCCAAGGATGCCCTGACTGACCTGACGGGTGACGCTGAGCGCCTCCCCGTGGAGGGGCACCACGGCACCTGGCTAGGCCACAAGGTACCCCACATCATGGACCCCAGGGCCCCTGGGCTTCTTTCCTCCCCTGCCAGCGTGCAGAGGCGTGTATTGTTGGGGGTTCCTCCCTGCCTCCTGGGCTCACTGGAAGAGGTTGGTCAGAGAGGCATGGTTAGTCTGGAAGGCCCATGCGGCCCACTGCTGTGACCCCCACTGCCCTGCCCAGCCCAAAGCCTGTCCATGGAAGAACCTGAGAGGCAGCTGGGAAGTGATCATAGCAGCTTCATTAGCCACACCGCCCCTCTGAGCCTCAGTTCCCACCTGTGAAATGGAAGTGACATGGTCAGCATGTCTGCCAGCCCCCACAATCGGGTTGTCATGAGGCCCAAAGGGAAAAATGGATGGGGCGGAGTTCCTGAGCTGCAGGTCACTGTGGGTTTGCTGGTCACTGGGAGGCCTCCCACCAACACCTGCTTCTGTTCCTGCCCACCCAGGGAATGGTCCTCTCAGCTGAGTATATCAAGAAGAAACTGGAGCAGGAGATGGTCCTCTCCCAGGCCTTTGGGCGAGACCTGGTGAGGCATTTTCCATGACACCAAGCCCTTGTCACACCTGGGTCCCCCTCCTCCAAGGCAGCAGAGAGAGAAGAGGATGGATGGGTGATGGAGCCTCGCACCTCCCACGCAAGCCAGGCTCCTGCAACCTCTTCGAGCCTGGCTCCCAACCCCTCCTCTTTTGTGCCAGGTCCCGTGGGCGTCCTGCTCCGCCCCACCTACAGTCATTGGGCCCCTGATTCATGCCAGACACCAGAGGCACAGAGATGATTCAGGGCAGGCGGCTTTTAAGCTTCATAGCTGCAGAACCATTTGTCAGAAGGAAACATGGAGAGGCTCAAAATACAGAGCAGAGAGAAGGGGGGAACTGAGGGAGGGGCGGGAACTGAGTCCTGCCCACTGGCCACGGTCAGTGCAGGTAGCTCCTGAGGTGCCACCAGCTGCCCTTTCCAAAGCAAAGCAGGCTCTGGCCTCAGGAGACTTCAGTCTAGTAGTGATGGTAGAGAGATGGGGTCAGGTAACCACATGTTTATAGCAGAGTAATCACTGTAGTCATAAAAAACTCCATCCCAGGTACAGATGCAATGACTAGAGGGAGCGAGCCACTCCTGGAAAATCAGGAGAGCTTCCCCAAGGACATAACCTCTGAGCAAGGTTTGGAAGCATAAGTAAGGGTTTATTAGAACAGTCAGCCTAAGCAGTCGCTCTGTGGGGACCTAGCTTGGTTCTCTGTGCCCCAGCATTCACACAGCACAGACATGATCCCAGGACTCTGGGAAGATGGGAAGACCCTCTGCCTTCCTTGGGTTGGCTAAGACAGTCGCTTGGCAGGCAGCGGGGCAGGGCTCTCAGGCTTCTCTCGGTCTCCAGGGCCGCGGAACCAAACACTACGGCCTGATTGTGGTGGGTCACTCCCTGGGTGCGGGCACCGCTGCCATCCTCTCCTTCCTTCTGCGCCCACAGTACCCAACCCTCAAGTGCTTTGCCTACTCCCCGCCAGGGGGCCTGCTGAGGTGAGCCGTCTGGGGCCTCAGAGTGGGCTGGGGCAGTTGGGACCAGTGGAGGCTGAGGGTTGGCTGGTGCTAGGGGCTGGACTGGGAGTCTGACTTCTAGTCCCATGAAGGTCTGGGAGTGGCTTGGAGAGTGGAGGGTGGGGGCTCTGAAATGCCATGCGCCCCCCAGGATCTACCCAGCAAAGCCTTACCAGCGGGAAAGACAGAGTAGGGGGCAGGCAGCCCAGCCTGCCACCAGCCAGCTCCCCGGGAGCCAACCCAGGAGTGCAAGAACAGAGCTTGCTCGTGGCTGGCCCCCGATGCCGGAACACCACCGCCCTCCCCCTTGGCCTTAGCTTCTGCTTCGGCTTCCCTTGCAGTGAGGATGCGATGGAGTATTCCAAGGAGTTCGTGACTGCTGTGGTTCTGGGCAAAGACCTCGTCCCCAGGTGAGTCCTTCCCCCGACTCCACGGTGCCTTGCCAGGCTGTTCCTCTCTCCTCCAGGCCTCTACCCACCCCCCAGCCCCTGTGTCGCTCTCACTCCGATTCCTGTCTCTCCATGCCCCTCCCCACCGTTAGTTGCCCAGTGGTGAGAAGCCCAGGTGAACACACGTGCTGGTGCCCTCCCTGCCTGTCCTTCCACTCCTCGGCTCTGCTCTGGGGAGCTGCTCTGTGGATGCCTCTCTACCCCCTGACCCTGGCTGATGTGTCTTCTTGTTCCAGGGGCTAGGCGTGTGCCTGCTCCTCCGCCCCTCGCCCCATACCTCTCATAGCCCCTGACCAGGCCTGGCTGACGGCCCTGTCTCGCTCCCTCCCCAGGATTGGCCTCTCCCAGCTGGAAGGCTTCCGCAGACAGCTCCTGGACGTCCTGCAGCGAAGCACCAAGCCCAAAGTGAGCCCCCGCCTGGGCACCCTGCCTCTGTGCAGCCTCATCTGTCCCTGCCCTTGACCCCCACTGGTTTCTTGGGACAAAGCACAAAAGGCCCTGCCATGGGAGGCCAGGGCAGGGTGTGGCTGGTGTCATGGGAACTTTAGGATGTCAGCCCCTCAGCATTCCCTAGGCTCAACCCATACAACACCTGTCATTGTGCAGATAGGGAAACTGAGACCCAGAGTGGGAGGGACTTGCATTTACTCGGATAACAAGTTAGAACAGAATCTGGATGGGAACTGAGAGGCTTCCACACAGAACTGGGAGCTGCCCACAGTCAGGAGAAAGCGATCTGGAGACTTTGAGCGGTGAGGAAAGACCTCTGCCGAAGCCTCTGAGATTCCCCAGGCTCGGAGGGGGCTGGGAGTGGCCTGTGGAGAGGATTTGGGTACAGTTTGTTCTCATTTTCTGCTGTGGCCGAGAGGAGAGGGTCAGCCCTTCCTAATCCGCATCAGGTCTCTGGAGGACATTGGCGGGCGGGTTGGCCAGGTGGGGGTGGGGACGTGGTGGCCAGACACACTGAAGCAGGCCAGGCGCAGGAGGAGAGGGTCCTCTGTGTGGTCACCCCTCTTGGCCCCGCCCCCCACCCCTGCCCCGGGCGAGCCCTCCACCCATTCACCGTCTCAGCCCCGTCTGGACCGTTCCCAGCTTTGGTGCCCTAGACCCTGTGGCAGGCAGGGCCCTGGGCCAGGTACCAGGTGCCAGGCGGTGAGCAGGGCAGCAAAGCTTTGTGGGACTGTGCCTGCCTGGAGGAGCCTGGTTCTGGGGAGGTGGAACTGCTCCCACCAGATTAGTCCTGGGCTTTCGTCAGGCCAGGCCTGGCAGGTCCAGCTGGACTCAACTCCAGGGTGTGTTTTGTCTTGGACTTGCGGAGTGACCCAGAATAAGTCCCTTCCCCTCACTGGGCCTGTCTCCCCATCTACTAGATTAGGGGTTGGCTGGGCTTCCAGCCCCTTGCCAGCCCTGAAATTCAACAATTCCATGTCATCTGTCCTTGGCACCTTATTGGCCGTCTGGCCACCGTGCACCTCAGCCACTGCCTCTTCAGGTGGGCACCGACCTTTAATGCTCCGGCCACTGCCCTTCCCCTGCCCCTTTTGCCATCTCACCACCCACCTCTCACCTCCTGAGCCCTCCTTCTCAGTCCCCCTGCCCCTGCCCCCCAACCAGTGCCACTTAACTCTGTCCCCATGTCTCCCACTCCACCCCACACAGTGGCGGATCATCGTGGGGGCCACCAAATGCATCCCCAAGTCAGAACTGCCCGAGGAGGTAGAGGTGACCACTCTGGCCAGCACACGGCTCTGGACCCACCCCAGCGATCTCACTATCGCCCTCTCAGCCAGCACTCCACTCTACCCGCCTGGCCGCATCATCCACGTGGTCCACAACCACCCTGCGGAGCAGTGCTGGTAGGTTCTGCCAGGGTCTGCTGCTGCAGGGGGTAGCGGCCGTGGAGGGCAGGGCCGGCCTTGGCTTAGTCATCCCTCGGGGCTGGGGCTGGAGACTGGGAGAAGATGGCCCAGGGCTTCCATGGAGGGATTTCCCCAGCATCGGGCTCTGGAAATGGAACAAAAGGCCAGCCCTGAGCAGGACTCCAGGCATCTCTCTCCATAGTTTGGCTTTGCCCCCAGCGTCAGCCCTTCCCTGGTGTCCCCCAGGGCAACTCTCCCCACTCATGGTCCATTTAAAAGTAGGTGCCCTGGAGGGCTCACCCCTCAGGCCCTGGCCAGCTTACACCTCAGTTGTCACTTGGCTTCATCAAGGGGATTCCTTGAAGACAGCTGTGAGCAAGGTGGGGGCCGCGCCAGGAAAGAGAACAGGAGCAGGCAAGTGGGCAGCCCTTTCCCACCGCGCTCCTTCAGACAGCTGGGCGCTGGCTCCTCCCTCCAGGGTCAGCTTCCTCGCCTGACACAAAGCTGGTGAGCTGGGCCCTGCAGCAGGTGGAATGGGTGTGACCCAGGCCAAAAGCTGGTCGAAGGCTGTGGAGGGACCATGGCTGAGGCTCAAGGTCAGCCTTTCCCAGGCTGAGGGCAGGGCAGGAGCCAGGCCAGGGAACAGAGCCCTGCTGCCAGGCAGGCCACGGGCCTCCAAACCATGCCAGCCCTGCTGAGCAGGGCAGAGAGCAGAGCCAGGAGCTGAGGGCCAGGCCACCACCCTATCCTTAACTACCCTCTGCCCACGTCCCTCTCAGCTGCTGTGAGCAGGAGGAGCCCACGTACTTCGCCATCTGGGGCGACAACAAGGCCTTCAATGAGGTGATCATCTCACCAGCCATGCTGCACGAGCACCTGCCCTATGTGGTCATGGAGGGGCTCAACAAGGTGAGGCAGTTCCTGGCAGGGAACAAGGCACTGTCACCCCATCAGAACCCCGTAAGCACCGTTGGATCACTGCCCCATTTTACAGACATGGGTGCTGGGGCTCAGAGAAGTAGGTAGCTGGGCCAGAAAGCCCCACTCAAATACTTCAACCTCACACCCCTGGCTCTCTCCACATCATCACGTTGCCCCGTGGTGGGGAGGAGATAAGGAGACTTCCAGGGGCCTGTCCTTTAGGCAGGCTCAGCTCAGAGGCCCTGAAGGCCACCTGGCACTTAACAGATGCATGGGCAAGCAGCGACAGCCACAGTCACTCCCTGTCTGCGGAAAGGCTGAAGGCAGGCAGGGCAGGAACACTCGCCGGGCTGTGGGGCAAGTTGTGACCAGATGGGCAAGTCTCAGGCCTTGGGGAGTGGTGCCCTCAGGAGGAGGAGAGTGGGACCCAGGTGACTCCATGAGGCTCTGCTTGGCCTGAGAGGCCTGGGCCCTGGCTCCACATTGGCCCCAGAATGGGGCCTGCTGTCCCTCCACCACCCCCAGCCTCCTCTGTCCTGTCCTCAGGTGCTGGAGAACTACAATAAGGGGAAGACCGCTCTGCTCTCTGCTGCCAAGGTCATGGTGAGCCCTACCGAGGTAGACCTAACTCCTGAGCTCATCTTCCAGCAGCAGCCACTCCCCACGGGGCCACCCATGCCCGCTGGCCTCGCCCTGGAGCTGCCAACTGCAGACCACCGCAACAGCAGCGTCAGGTGAGCCTTGGCTACTCCCAGCCCCACCCCAGGGTGAGTGTGGTTCAGAGCACATAAACTTGTGTGCATGTGCATTTTGTGCATGTACTGGGCTCAGCTCTGCACACGTGCACAGGAGGGGTCAAACCCCCGCTCTGTGCTCCAGCTATCCCCCAGCCTGCTGTCCCTGAATCCCACGTGGGCCAGGGGAGGCACACAGATCCACAAACAGAAGCAAAGATTCACTCTTTTTTCTTTTTTCTTTTTTTTTTTTTTGAGATGAAGTCTCGCTCTTCTTCCCCAGGCTGGAGTGCAGTGGCGCAATCTTGGCTCACTGCCACCTCTGCTTCCTGGGTTCAAGCGATTATCCTGCCTCAGCCTCCCACATAGCTGGGATTACAGGCACCTGCCACCATGTCCAGCTAATTTTTGTATTTTTAGTAGAGATGGGGTTTCACCGTGTTGGCCAGGCTGGTCTCAAACTCCTGACCGTCATCAGGTGATCCGCCTGCCTCAGCCTACCAAAGTGCTGGGATTACAGGGGTGAACCACCATGCCTGGCCTGCACAGATTCACTCTTTCACACTTAGACCCAAACAGATGGACACCCAATTACTTCCATATTTGTATCGAAGCTTACACACATACATTATTAGTTATAATTACACATGTCACCCCCTGTAGACATGCACATGTACAAGACACACACCAGGACAAAGGTGGAGACACATATACAAGGACACACGTGGACAGGCAGCCGCTCATGGAAATGCATGAATACACCCGTGCGCAGACCCAGACACACAGGCCAGCTGACATACACAGACATCTGGTCTACACACTCATACACATGAACAGAGGCATGCACACATACAGGGGCGTGCACACGTGCTCACAGGGGCATGCACACATACAGGAGTGTGCACACCTGCTCACAGGTGCATGCACACATGCTTACAGAGGTGTGCACAGATGCTCACAGGTGTGCACACACGTGCTCATGGGTGCGTGCACACGTGCTCACAGGGGCGTGCACACATGCAGGGGCACGCGCATATGCTCACAGTGGCACGCACGTGCGGGCCACAGCACCCTTCCTATTCACACACTCTTTGAGGGTTGCAAGGCTCTTAAGTGGTAGTCCTTCCAGGGGAGGATTGTCCTGCCTTTCTAGGACCTTCCCACATAGGCCCTGTGTGCTTGGTCACAGATCTGGTCAAGAGGCTGCTTCCTGGCCCTTGGTAGGGACACCTGGACGTCTCTCCATGCCATTTGTGCATTTCCTGTGGCAGCTGCACAACCAGATGAAGAAGGCAGTGTCCATTTCCGGCTGCAGTGACTGCTGCAAGCCACCCACTTCCTGCCTCGCCACCCACTCCCTGCAGGCTGGTCTGCGGAGCCCCAGGCTCCCCACCCAGCAGAGGGCTGCAGCCCATGGGAGAGACCAGGAGGAGACCCGGATGAGAAGGGAAGTGATGAGATCCCTGGGAGTGGCACCCAGGGGTGCTGGCTCTGAGATTGGTGTACCCTCTGTCCTTCCTTCCCTCCTTCCCTCCCTCCCACTGTCTCTCTCATTCCACTGTGGCCTCATGAGTGACCTGGAGCAGCCAGTCTCTTGGAGCCTCATTCTTGCATCGGTACAATGACAGGGGTTCTGGTGCAGAGAACCCCAGTGGCACTCCTGAAGTCCTAGTGCTGCCAGCAGGGCCTTAGCCCCTTAGGGACCCCCCACCACGGCTCAACCCAGCATCAACTATTTTGTCTTCTATCTTGGATTCTTGTGAGTTGTTTTAAAAAATAATCATTCCAGCCGGGTGCGGTGGCTCACACCTGTAATCCCAGCACTTTGGGAGGCCGAGGCGGGTGGATCACAAGGTCAGGAGATCGAGACCACGGTGAAACCCCGTCTCTACTAAAAATACAAAAAATTAGCCGGGCGCTGTGGCGGGCTCCTGTAGTCCCAGCTACTCGGGAGGCTGAGGCAGGAGAANATTCCTGGCAGGCGCGGTGGCTCACGCCTATAATCCCAGCACTTTGGGAGGCCAAGGTGGGTAGATCGCCTGAGGTCAGGAGTTCGAGACCAGCCTAACCAATGTGGTGAAACTCCCATCTCTACTAAAAATATAAAAATTAGCCGGACGTGGTGGCACATGCCTGTGATCCCATCTACTCAGGAGGCTGAGACGGGAGAATCGCTTGAACCTGCCTAGGAGGCGGAGGTTGCAGTGAGCCGAGATTGCACCATTACACTCCAGCCTGAGCAACAGCGAGACTCCGTCTCAAAAATAAAAATATAAGCATTCCCTGTCCTAAACCATCAACAACTGCTAAATTAACTGTACCCTTTATTCCCTGCAAGTTCTTTTTAGCCAGGGAGCTAGGATTCAGTCCCCTCTCCCTTCTGAGTCTCATACCCCCTGCTCTCCCCTCCCTCTGCAGGAGCAAGTCCCAGTCTGAGATGAGCCTGGAGGGCTTCTCAGAGGGACGGCTGCTGTCGCCGGTGGTTGCGGCAGTGGCAGCCCGCCAGGACCCGGTGGAGCTGCTGCTGCTGTCCACCCAGGAGCGGCTGGCAGCAGAACTCCAGGCCCGGCGGGCACCACTGGCCACCATGGAGAGCCTCTCGGACACTGAGTCCCTGTACAGCTTCGACTCGCGCCGCTCCTCGGGCTTCCGCAGCATCCGTGGCTCGCCCAGCCTCCACGCCGTGCTGGAGCGTGACGAAGGCCACCTGTTCTACATTGACCCTGCCATCCCTGAGGAAAACCCATCCCTGAGCTCGCGCACTGAGCTGCTGGCGGCTGACAGCCTGTCCAAGCACTCGCAGGACACGCAGCCCCTGGAGGCAGCCCTGGGCAGTGGGGGCGTCACTCCTGAGCGGCCCCCCAGTGCCTCAGCCAATGACGAGGAGGAAGAGGTTGGGGGTGGGGGTGGTGTGCTGGCCTCCCGTGGGGAGCTGGCGCTGCACAATGGGCGCCTGGGGGACTCGCCCAGTCCTCAGGTGCTGGAATTCGCGGAGTTTATCGACAGCCTCTTCAACCTGGACAGCAAGAGCAGCTCCTTCCAGGATCTCTACTGCATGGTGGTGCCTGAGAGTCCCACCAGCGACTATGCCGAGGGCCCCAAGTCCCCCAGCCAGCAAGAGATCCTGCTCCGTGCCCAGTTTGAGCCCAACTTGGTGCCCAAGCCCCCACGGCTCTTTGCCGGCTCAGCCGACCCCTCCTCGGGCATCTCGCTCTCGCCCTCCTTCCCGCTCAGCTCCTCGGGCGAGCTCATGGACCTGACGCCCACGGGCCTCAGTAGCCAGGAGTGCCTGGCAGCTGACAAGATCCGGACTTCCACCCCCACTGGCCACGGAGCCAGCTCCGCCAAGCAAGATGAGCTGGTCATCTCAGCACGCTAGCACCCTTGTTGTGTGGCCAGCGGGCCCAGGCAGGAGCAGGTGGCCCCATGGGCACCTGGTGCCTGTCCCCTGCCGGGCAGCTTTGAGGACAGACCCCCCCAGGGGCAGTTTAGCTTCAGGCACAGGCATCGCTGCTGAGCTGGGGGTCCGTATCCCTACCTCAGCTTAGGACCCCCAGAGCCAAGGTGGCTGGGATCTGGCCCCGCAGATGGGGAAAGATGGGGAAGGGTGTGGAGTGGAGAGGAGCCTGGGCAGCCTGCTGGGTGGGCCACACTCAGCCTGACTGGCCTCCATGGGGGCATTCTGGCACCCCCTGCTCCAGGACAGGCAAGCTGCCTCCCATCACTGCCTGCATGGCTGCTCTCCCCAGGGGCCGGGGGCCTGGGTGGGAGAGCAGTGTCCCGCGCACATGTATTCTCATCTGTGGTCCCAGGCTGGCATCTGCCCTGGCCACCCCCAGATCTGGTGGCCTGCTGGCAAGCCCCTCTGGGTGCCCCTGCCAAGGTGGCCTGCAGTGGCTGTATCATGTTTACAGAAGCCTGCTGGGCTTGGCCCAGGATATGTTGTGGGCTTTGCAAGCCCCCTGCCCACTCTGGTTTTCAGTAGCCTCCTCCTGCGCAGGGCCCCAGGCAGCCCGGGGCCCTGGAGGGGCGAGAGGAGGGTGGGGTCAGGGCCGCCCCTTCTCTGCTGTGCCTCTCAATGCTGCCTCTCTCTGCTCTGGGCCCTGGGCAGCCCAGGCTGCCCTGCGCCTGCTGGCTACTTCCTGGCTTACCTTCTACCCCCAAGGATCCTGGCCACCCAAAGGGTGGTGGGCACTGCTGTGACCACCCCAGCTGCAGCATCAGTGCCCTGGGCAGAAGGAAGGCACCGAGAGCTCCCTTCCTCTGAGGGCGCCACCTGACCCCTTGGTGTCACCCCCACCATGCCTAGGCAGCTCTGGGCTGGGGATCTAGTCCCCCTCAGCTTTCCCTCCTCGCTGGCCTGGGCACCCTCCTGGGAGCAGGCCTTCCTTCCTCCCACCCTCAATGTCATGTTGTTAGGAGGTGGGGCCAAGAGTGGGGTATGGTGGGCGTTGGCTGGAGACCTCTGTCTACTGCCCAGGGAGGGCCTAGGGCTGGGAGCAGTCCTGGTTTAGCCTGAGGTCTCCATAGGGGTTCCTTCCCTGCTGGGTTTGGGAAGCAGTTAGGGAGGTAGCGACCCGGTGTTTCCCCAGAAGCGGGGTGGGAGGGTGTGCATGCTAGTGTCAGCGCGTGTGCATGTGCATGAGTGTGCACCGTTCCTGAGGAAGGGGCTGCTGGGGCCGCCCACCCTACCTGCCCTGCCTGCCTGCTGTCCCTCCCAGCCTGCCAAGGAAACGGTCAGGGAGCATGATGGGGCCTTCGAGGCAGGGCTGCAGGGACAAGCTCAGCTTTAGACACCATCTGTTCCTATCGCGCCTGCTGCTCTGACCCCTGGTTTGGAAGACTGGTGTGTACCGAGGCGCTGACTGCACGGCTGATCGCCTGCTCGTGCCTTCATTCTGCGGTGGCATGGTCCCTCCCACTCTGGCCCCGCCCACAGCCTCCCTGAGTGGCCTAGGCTCCCCTGACGAAGAGCCCCCCATCTCATGATCACTGGTACCTGGGGGCCTGAATCCTGGCCCCCAGCTCCCCACATAGCTGGGACTGGCCCGGATGGCTGTCCTGGGAACCCCTGCCCGCCCTGACAGAGGGAGCTGGGTCTCCCCTTATCCTGTGTAACTCCTACCTTCACCAGACTCGAGGACACCCTGGCCCTGCTGAGGCATAGCTTCAGCCCAGCACAGAAACAAGACAAAATCAGTGGCTCTTGAGAGTTTAGCAAACAAGATAGACTCTCAGAGGAAAGATCTGACAAGTACCCCGGCCAGTCACAGGGAGAGACTTGATGTCTGGTCTTTTAATTCCTCCTCTGCCAGGGTGGGTCCTGGGACCTCTAATGTGGGCATGTCGCCCACCCCAGGACTGAGCCATCAGGGACAGACCCCCCACCCCCAAGGCTGCAGCCACAGCATGTTTCAGGCTTGGGGCTGGGGCAGGCTTGGGCTTAGTCCTGGGCACCCAGGGGCAGCCCACCCCTAATCTGCCTCCTACCCACCTTGCCCCTGAAGGATGGGCCTGCTGCACGTCTCCCTCCTCCACCCCATACCACACTGGGGGATCTGAGCCACCCCCCTCAGCCCGGTTCGGCTCAGACCGACCCCCACTCCATCCCCAGACCTGCAGCACAAGTGTGCGGGCCTGTCCGCCCAGGGGCCTAGGCGACTCCATATGCAATCAGTAGTGAGCAGCCAGGCCCCACAGACCCTCACGCACTTTACGTGCCATTCTCCCCAGACTTTTTTTGTACTTAATGTATGAAAGATCCAAACTAATATTGCTGTAAAAAGAAGAGAAATTAATATAGCTTATTCTATAAATATATCTGTATATAAAGGTTTCTGTATATTGTATAGAGCTGTGTATAAACCGGATGTAGAAGCACGCTGGCTGCCTCGAATGTCTTTGCTTCAGGTGGGGACTGTGTAGAAACCTGATGTCGAGGTTGCAGCAGAGCAGGGGTGGGCATGGGGCGGGGGGCCAGGAGGGCCTCTGCCACTGTTCCCTGGATGGAACAGAAAGCCTAAGGGGGAAACAGATTCCTTGGGACCAGAGCCCGTTTCATCCCAAGATGGAAGGTGTGTTTGGGTGGTTCAGGTTCAGCCCTTTGTCTGTACTGGGTTAGAGCTTTGCTTCTCAGTGTTCACGGTGCTCATGACTCACTGGGGCGCTTGCTAAATGCAGGTGCAGGTTCAGTGGTCCGGGGTGGGGCAGGTATAGATTTCTAACCTGCTCCTGCTCAGCCAGTGCCCTGGCCCAGGGCCACACTTTGAGTTGCAGAGAGGGAGTAGAAGACCCTCGAAGGCCCCTGTGAATGAGGGCAGCCACTTGCGGAGTCCTGCCTGTGTGAGAGATGTGCCAGCGGGTGCACGTTCATACTGCAGCCTGGAAAGATGCAGCTTGCTGGCCACCCCTTCCTCCCTGAGGGGTCTGAGGCTCAGAGAGGATAAGCTGCCCAAGACTGCTGAGCCAGCAATTGGGGGACCAGGCTGGTCTGACCATGCCCACCTCCCTCCCCAACAATGCGGACAGCTAGGGCAGGCAGGGGTGGAAGATCCCAGTGGGACAGCACTGAAATGCAGGGCCCACCAGACGTCTTTGCTGAGGGCTTTCCTAAGAGGGCACAAAATACCTGGCCAGGGCCAGCGCAGCCCAGGAACCCCAACCCAGCCTGGCTTCGGGGCAGTGAGGCCTGGGGAGTGGCTGGAAGGCCCAGGTGGTGGGGCCTGCCCCCTCCACACAGCAGGTGGCGCTGTTCATCCAGTCAGTCCTGCCTTGGCCGCAGAGTCAAGTCACAGGCACTGACCCAGCCAAGCTGACCGGACCTTTCCCTTCCCCCTACCCTGCCCCCATCTCAGCCCCCAGTGTCCAGTGACCCTACTTGGTGAGGGGCTGGGGAGGGTGATAGAAGAATGCCCTCAGCCTTAGAGCCTGTCTTCACCCACAGCCACTGAACAGAAGAAGAAACGGGCCAAACAAGGGTGAAGACCTGCCCAAGGTCGCCTGGGAGGTGGGGACAGACTGGGGACCAGAATCAGGGCCTCCCAGCCTAGGACTCCGGCCTCCACCACACCCGATGATTTTCAGAGGTTCTTTGCCCTCAGTGGTTTCATTGGTCTGCAAATTATCCTGTCCAGTGAGCACAGCACAGGCAGAAGAAACTGAAGGCCAGGGAGGCTCTGTGGCTTGCCCGGGGCCGCAGCCAGGGTGTGGCATGGGGAGGGTCTTGAGAGGTCAGTGCTGGGAAGGGCTAGAGAGGCACTCTGCCTTGAGCTCCACTCAGTACCTGCAGCAGCCCCCTCCTGTCCTGGTGCCCCTGCAGTCAGGAAGGGGATCTACCCTGCAGGCCCCCACACTCAGGTGCACCCTTGGGCCCTAGTCCAGGGAAGCTGGACCCCCAGCCTCATGGCTTGCTGGATTGACACTCACCCCACTTTCAGCCCTTCTCTTCCTCTGTGAAATGGCCTGATGCCAGTGCTGTGTGGGTCCACGGGAGGGCAGGAGAGTCCCGGGGTGGGGAGGACAGGGCTCTACCTCCTCCTGGGCTGGCCTCTACACCCATTACCCATTAACCCTCAGGTCCCAGCATCCCTCTCCCCAGTGCTGCCTTCTGTCTGCCACCTCCTCCTGGCCCTGCTCCCACTCAAGGCCCAGTGATGGGTGCTGGGAGCTGATTGGAACTGGAGAGGGCACCATTTACTGATCACTGACCTGGCACTTTACCTCCACTGTGAGGCAGGGATACTGAGCATCCTTTATAGATGAGGCCTCTGAGGACAGAGGGCAGGCCTTGGGGACTAGGTGGAGCTGGCCACAGGGGACAGCCATGTCTTCTGGGCTAGGGCTGAAATCTCAGCCCCTCACTCACTGTGGCACGGTAGGGAAGCCAGGGGCACAGATGGGGACTCATCTCCATTGATGGGCCCCCTAGATCCTGGTATGCAAGTCCCCTGGGCCCCTTTCACCAGCCTAGCCACCTTCCTGCCCCAGCGGTACTTGGGCCCCAACTTCATTATGGAGTTGGCAGATGGCAGCCTCGACTCTTGGCTGAGCCCTTGAGTCTGGGACATTTCAGTCACCTCTTTCCTCCAGTCCAGAGATGAAAATCCCTGGGGACAGTTGCTCCTTTGCTCAGTGACCTAGTTGAACAGGGGAGATGGCAGGGCCTGAGCTCCCTTGGCCGGATCAGCTCCTATGGGGTTAACAGAAGGCTCCATTCCACCCCTTCCAACTTCAAGGCTACCCCAGAAAATGAATAATCTATAATCTTAATTGCTTATAATTCAATGGAGTTGGAGCGTTAGGGACAAAGTACGAGTCTTCCCTTCTACCTCCAGCCCTTGCTGACCAGGACAGGGACAATGTGTAGCTCAACGGATGGTGGTGAGAACTTAGATGATGGTCAGTTATGTAGCACGTGGGATATGGAGGAAAGATCCATGGGTACATGGAGGCTTATAGAGAAGCTGGTTCTGTGGCTGGTCCCAGGCAACTCATAATGTAAATCCGTTTTTAAGAATCGCATGGTGTAGGCGGGTGTCTACTTTGTCTGCAGGCAGGCCTGACCCCGGGTGGAGGAGGGGCAGGGTGGAGAATAACAATTGTCTTAAGGGAGTCTGCGGAGGGAGAAAAACCTCTGGGTGTATCAGCTGGAAAAGAATAGGAGTCTCAGTGTGGCCCCTCTCCCCCCTCTCAGCCCAGCCCCTGCGCAGGCGATGGGGGAGCTGCTGTCAGCACACACAGCTGGGGCCTCCAGCAAAATCCCATTCTATATATCTAAGAGCAACAGCTCCGAGAGCGGCCCCCAGAGGGACAAAACCTCATTGTGAGGCACCCGCCGGCCTCAGCACCCCCTCCCCCAACCCCAGAACTGTTGTGGCATTGACCCCCCTCGGCGGGCCACCACGGGCCTGCTGACTGGGCCACATCTGGGACTCAGGCACTGGCTGCCCCTCCCCCACGGCTGGCCACTGAGGACCGACAGGGAGGCTGGGGTGGCAGCGGCTTCCAGGCCTCTCACCCCATCCCCACCGGGTGGCCCGGCTTGTGCCCCGCCCTCCCCAGGGATGCTGCAAGGCAGAGGTGAGAGTCCGAGGCGGGCTAGGTTGGCATTTTGATCTGCCAACAGTCCCCCACACCTCTGGCCTCTGTTTAGTGGCTTGTCAAGCCGTGATTGGGTGAGATAGGTTTTTCCAGCTTTTACACGCTGCCTTGAAGGGTCCTGAGAGGCTTCAAGTTGAGCCACTCTGAAGTGGGATGATTCTCTAGGTTGGGGATTCCAGAATTATCTGCTCCCAAGGTTTCAGAGGTCTGGGGTTCTGTAGATTTTTGTTTGTTTGTTTGTGTTTGGAGACAGGATTTTGCTCTGTCACCCAGGCTGGAGTGCAGTGCTGCAAACATGGCTCACTGCAGCCTCAACCTCCTGGGCTCAAGTGATCCTCCTGCCTCAGCCTCCCGAGTAGCTGTATCACAGGCATGTGCCACCATGCCTAGTTAATTTTTTTATTTTTTGTAGAGACAGGATCTTGCCATGTTGCCCAGGCTGGTCTTGAACTCCTGAGCTCAAGCGATCCTCCTGCCTCAACCTCCCAAAGTGCTGGGATTATAGGTGTGAGCCACTGGAGCCTGACTGGATTCGGTAGTTTGAAGATGCTACCATCCATTCATTCAACACATTTATTGAGCACCTACTGCTTGCCAGGTCATGTTCTTGGTGTTGAAGTTATAGCAGTGACCGATACAGAAAAATATCTTGCCCTCATAGGGCTTTCATTCTAGAGCAAGAAGGATAATAACAGAAACTAAATAGGAATCATTTACATGGTGAACAAGAAAGGCCTAGGTAGGGAGAACTGCTTTAGGTAGGGTGGTTGGGGACATGACGTTTGAGCTGAGACCAACTGCTACAAAGAACTAGCCATGTGGAGACAAGCATTGTAAACAAATGGAATAGCATGTGCCGAGGCCCTGTGGCAGGTGTGGACCTCACATGTTTGAGCAATGGCAAGGAGGCCTCAGTAGCTGTTATTCAGTGAGCAATGTAGAGAAGGGAAGAGCTGAGGTCAGTGGTAGAGGTGGGGCCTGAGAAACCAGAGCAAGACATTCAGATGTTGTTTTGAGTGCAAAGGGAAACTTAGTTTTGCAAAGGAATGACATGATTGGATGTATGTTTCAGAAAGGGTGATTTGGGAGGACTGAAGGGGAAATCATTGAGACAAGAGGCTGTGCAAGTTGGGCGGGACAGAGATGCGGAGGCAGTCAGTCATAAGGGTGAAGGCAGGGGCACAAGGACAATGGCTTTATCCTGGACTTATATCGAGTTAGAACCTCCAGGTTTCATTATACCAGACAGGGCCATAGTAAAGGAGAGCTTGGATTCCCAGGGCAGCCAGGATTTGACGCTGAACTTTAATGACCTTGAAACTCTTGGCCAGGGCCGGGAGCCGTGGCTCACGCCTGTAATCCCAGCACTTTGGAAGGCCAAGGTGGGCGGATCACCTGAGGTCAGGAGTTCAAGACCAGCCTGGCCAACATGAGGAAACCCCGTCTCTACTAAAAATACAAAATTAGCCAGGCATGGTGGCAGGTGCCTGTAATCCCAGATACTCAGGAGGCTGAGGCAGGAGAATCACTTGAACCCAGGAGGCGGAGGTTGCAGTGAGCTGAGATCGAGCCATTGCACTCCAGCCTGGGCGACAGAGCAGAACTCCATCTCAAAGAAAAAGAAACTTTTAGACCTGCATTGTCCAATACCACAGCCACACGTAACTGTTTAATTACAATTAAACAAAATGAAACAATCAGTTCTTCAGTCTCAATAGGCACATTTCCAGTACTCACTTGTGGCCAGTGACTACCATACTGGACAACACAGGGAACATTTTCGTCATCACAGTCACAGGACAGGACTTCCTGGCAGTCCTTAATGCATTGAGCCTCAGTTTCCCCATCTGTAAAATGCAGGTAACAACAACGTCTCCTTGATAGGGTGCCTGTGAGGACTACATGAGATAACGCCTGTGTGGCCTGGCATATAACACACGTTCCCTAAATGCAGGTTGTTATTGTTGCTGAGCTGGGTGGGTGGCTAATGAGAGGGATGGGGGCTGTCTCTGAGGTTTGGATTCGGAATCGTGACATCTTGTCCTGTGCAAGACGAAGGCGAGGACGGCAAGGGCACACCCTTCCAGTCCCGACCCCACAGAAGCCAGGTGGCCCTTCGCCCCATCCCGACCTGGGAAGGCCCAACGCCCTGCAAACCTGGGATGACCCCGCTCCCCCGACCCGAGACGGCCTTGCGCCCCGCAAACCTGGGACTGCCCCGCGCCACCCGGATCCGGGAAGGCCCCTAGACCCGCAAGCCTGGGACGGCCCCGCGCCCCCCGACCGGGGACGGTCCCGCGCTGGGACGGCCCCAGGCCCCGCAAGCCTGGGACGGCCCAGCGCTGAGCGCCGCCTGCAGGAGTCGGGAGCGTGGTGCCCGCGACCGGGCCTGGCGCGCGGCGGGCCGGCAGGGGGCGCTGGGCGCGCGGGCGGGGGCGCGTGGGGCGGCACGGGGCCGGGCCAGGCCGCGCGGGGGCGGAGCGCGGGCTGCGACCGGGCGGCCGCAGCCGGAAGCCTAGCCGGGACTGTCGCGCGGGCCGCGCCGGACGATGCCGCGCCCCGGGCCGGGCTGTAGCGGGGCCGCGGCTGGAGTGCGCGCCGGGCAGGCGGGACATGGAGGTGGTGGACGAGACGGAGGCGCTGCAGCGCTTCTTCGAAGGTGAGAGCCCGCTGGCTGGCGGCGGCGACCCTCTGGCAATGGGAACCCCCGGCTGATCTCCCCGGGGGCTGGGGCCCCCCGCTATGCTTCCGCCTCCTCTGGCTGGGACCCTCCTTCAGGCTGGCACCAGCCCGCCAAGACAGGCTGCCGGGGCTGGAAGTCCCCTGGCGGTTACCACCCACCGCCGCTGAAGTTGGGCTCCCCCTCCCCGCTCTTCAACTCGCAGCTTCCTTGGGACTGTATCCCCTTCCAGGTCCGGACCTCCTTTGAGCCTTCCGGGACCCGGAACTTTCCCTAAATTGTGACACTCCCGCCCCCAGCAAACTTCCCGAGTCTGGGGACCCTCCACTGTTCTTCCCCAGAACCCTAAGCGGGCTAGAACCCCCTTCAAGGCCCAGACCCCAGCGTGCCTTCTAGGACCTTCCATACCTCTTGAGGCTGGACCCCAGCCTGCTTCCCAGAATCTGTGACCCCCGCCTAGAGACCAAGACCCCCTGTGTGCCCTTCAGGTTGGCGCCATCACCCTTGACTTCTAGGAGGAGCTGGGACCTCCCCACTGTGCTTCCATGAGGGTAGGACCGCTTTAGAGACTGGGACCCCTTGGAGACTGCCACCTGCTTTCCACAGTGCTGCCTCTAGTGACTCCTCTGCTGTTTGAGGCTGGGACCCCCCTCCCTAGCATGCTCTCCTAGGGCTGGAACCTTCTTGAAGCTGACGTCCCTGCCACCAGTTACCCCTGCTCTCCGAGACCCTTCTGGTGCTGTGAACTTCATCCCACCAGCCCTCTGAGGCTCCTCAGCACTCTGTCCCCCCAACCCTGGAGCTGTGCCTCTCTGACCTCACCCCCTCAAAGAGTGACCTCACCCCCCCCTTGACCCTGAAAGGAGCCCTCTGGGGTGGAATTGACATACACTCCATAATATCTTCTTCTGCCCCCACCCCTACATTGGTTTTGGAGGTCTGCACCTACATCTAACCAACTCCCTGTCTTTTCCTGGACAGCCCCTGCCCCTCCTGCAGGGCCGCCACTCCTCCTGGTGGTGGGTTCTGGAGGGATGGGACAGCCGTGGGAGGGGGAGGGGAAGTGCAAGCTGACGCCTCCCAGTTCACTGGACTTCTCAGAACCTCCCTGGAACATCTAGCCAGACCCTCTGGCCCCCTTTTGTGCCCCTGCTTACCAATGTAGCGAGCCCAGCCCCTGCCCCGAGCTCCCCCTAGTCCCTAAGGCCACATCCTGCTCCTTGGTGCACTGAGAACATTCCCTTCATGTGTGAACCTATCAGGGCTACAGGGCAGGGAACCAGGGCCCAAGTTTCAAGCCCCAGATTCCTGTGGAGTCCTGTGGAAGAGAGAAGCAGGTCTTCCAGTGCCTCAGTTTCTCTCCCTCTGTGACTTGGGAGGCGGGAACCCTTACTCACGCCTACTGGCTGAGCAGCCCAGGCAGGAGCACCCCCAAGCCTCAGTCATCCCACTTCAGGATTCTGAACACCCCACAGACCCAGACCCCAAGAATTCAGGCTTGGACTAGATTGAACGGTTGACTCTGTGCCAGCTGGGCCATCTGAGGGTCTTACGCAGCCCCCCATCTGTCCCGGGGCTCTGGCTCTCCCCAGACACTGTTGATCCATAGGAGCTCTCAAGGGGCCTGACGTGGTTTGAGGCCTTCAGGGAAGAGGGGACCAGACATTCGTGCCTGCTTGGGTTACTGTTTGGGGTGCCTTAGGCCTGCTGGGTACGCAGAAGACCTGTAGGCCAGGCTCCCTTGACTTCCACACTGCCTTCCCCAGGACGCTGGACCTGGACAGAGAGCAGAGGGGTGGGCCTGGCTGGCCTGGACTCCCTGGCTCTCTCCTGACCATGGGTTGGGGGGTGGGGGCTGACGCCACGGCTTAGCCATGCAGCGGCCTGGCAGCCTGGCGGGGGGAGGCTGAGCTGCTCCCTCCAGAGAGATAAGAGGAGACTCAAGAATGTCTGTGGGGAGCAGGGGAGGGGTGTGAGGCTGCCCGCCTAGGAGGGCTGGGCTGGAAACAGCTCCCAGCCTCTGCGATGGGGGAAGGTGTGGGTGGGCCCTGAGGGCTAGGGTCTCTGGGCCACTTGGGAGGGGAAGGCCCATGTGGAGGACCCACTGTAGGTGTGAGAGGGGGCCTGGGAGCGGCAGGGCCTGGTGTGCTTGTGAGTGTGAGTGTAAAGTGCGAGGGAGCGGGAAGTTGTGCTTTTGAGCCGTGGCTGCGTCACTCTTGAGTGCTCTCACACTCGGGACTGGGGCTGGGGACACCTGAGCTCTCATTCTGGTCCCCACTTGGCCTTGGTCATCCCTCTGGACAGTTGATAGCGGACCCTGTGCTCCCGGCTCTGGGCTGGGAGACTGGGAAAGGGTTTTACTGAAGGGTCTGCAGCACAGCGCGCCCCCTCACCTGATGTGGTGCCCCTCCCTGGGCACACCAAGCATAGGTGCTGGGTCCTGCCCTGTGCCGGTGGTGGGCTGGGGGCTAAGGCGCTTTGGACCTCGGGTGGGAGGCCGGGACAGGGCGGCCCCCTCGAGGCTGGTACAGCCGGGCCCCCGTGACCGCCCGGCTAATCCTCTAGAGAGAGGCAGGGCAGCCCAGATAGGCGGGCACGGGGCCTGCAGAGAGGGGACCCGCCGGGCAGGATGCACTGGCTCCCAGCAGGTAACCGGGCCACAGTGGAAGGGGGCCTTGGACCCCAGAGCCAGGGCAGGCACGGGACAGGGCAGCGTCTGAGAATCTGGCCAGGACCTCAGAGTTCTGGTGCAGACTGCACCACTGAGAGCAGGGTGACCGTCTGTGCCTGGCAGGGAGCCCCCAAAGAGCTCTTGCCCTCTCTAGGCCCTTTTTCCTCACCTGCAAGACAGGAGGGGGTGGCAGAGAAGAACCTCAGCTCTGAAGAAGCTCACCACCCAGCCCTGGGGAGGAGGGACATGTTAGAGTATGAATGGCCGACCCTGGAAGGGGTGGCTGCTGGCCCCAGATTGTAGGGGCACATGAGGCTGGAGTGAGCAGCCCAGTGCCCCCCAGAAAGCAGGTGGGTGTGCAGGGAGCCTTGGAGGATGGAGGGAAGTCGCCTTCCAGCAGGTGCTGGAGAGACCACTTGGAGTTTAGTGGGGCCTCTGCCTGGCCTCTGGAGCCTTACTAAGGCTAGAGGAGGGAGGCCTGGGATTTCGCCCCTTCTGAAGCTGATGGGTGGCCTGGACTAGTGACTTCCTTCTCTGGCCTCATTCCCCTCCCAGGGTAAGTAAGTGGGTTGGACCAGAGCAGGGGCTTCCAATGTGATTTTTTAACCATCAAACAAACTCATAGTCTTCTGATAGGGCAGATACAGTGGATAAGGGGGGCTGGGCTCCCCACAGCCCCTGGAGCACCAGGATACTGGTTCAAAAGCCACCCTTCCCAGCTGTGGGATGGGTGAGGGGAGGGGAATGGCGCTGGCTGAGGCTCAGAGAGAAGGGAGTTGGCCAGAGTTAGCCAGAATGGACACCTAGCCCCCAGCTCCCTACCCTGCCACCAGAACCTTGGTGTGGGGACCTACCTGTCAGGGACCAACATCTCTGCCTCTGGAGGGCAGGAAGAGGTCCCAGGTAGAGACTACCTGACGATTTGGAAGAGAGGATCCCCACCTGGACAGGAATCCGGGGCTGAGCTGGGCTGTGTGATAGAGGTGGCACTGTGGCCCGTGTCAGCCTGTCTGTCTCTGTCTGTCCCTGGTGTACCCAGGGAGTAAGTAGATGGGAGGGGTGGCCAGGCACAGGGTTTCCTGACCCCTGACTCCCAGGGAGAGGACCTGCCTCCTGGGTCCATCCAGAGCCCTGCTGAGGACTCTGGTCCTAGCCCCAGTGCATGGAGCTGATTGCCAGACCCGCCCCAGGCCCTGAGCCTGGCAGGGGAGGAAATGGTAGTGGGGGGTCTGACTCATCCCTGTGTCCCCAGCACCCAGTGCAGGGCAGGGGTGGGGAGTGGGCAGGAAGCGTTCTCAGGGTCAATGGAGGCAACAATGGGTATGTGAACAGAGGCGGTGGCGGTGGGGGACGCACCCCAGAAAGCACCTCTCTGGAGGGCTTGGGGTCAGTGCAGGGGTAAGAAGCAGGCAGTTACCAACCCTTTGGCTTCAGGGACTCTCCTGAGACTGGAAAGCTGGACGGAGTGCTCCTTGGGGTCTTAGGTAGAGCCAAGGAGGGCATTTGAGGGCAGAAAGGCCTTTTCCCTTGGGGCCTGGCTCCCCACTTACAAACTCCCAAGGGGTTACAGACTGGCGGGCCCTGGCAGCAGAGGCTGCTGGGTAACAGCCCAGCGGGGCTGCTGATTGGCTGTCACCCTTGGACTTTGCCCTCCCTGATAAGGAGCGGGGAGCAGAAATCATTAACTGAATCATTAACCGGGTGGCCCCGCCCTGCCCAGGCAGCCTGCCTTACCTTCCCACCTTCCTCCTCACGGACCTAGCACATTCCTGGGCCTCAGTTTCTCTCATTGCCTTGGGTACTGGAGTATGTGGGGGCCTCCTCTCCTATTTCCAGGCCTTCAGCCCCTGCTGCCACAGGGTGTGGGTACCTCTTGGTTGGGTCTCGGGGTGGGATGATGTAATGGTTCTGTGCATTTGCCAGCGGGGGCAGCTGGGGTCTGTTCGTAGCTCTGCTGCTTACTCACAGTCCTTCTCTTGGCCGTATCAGGGCACCGCTGTGCCTCCGCTTTCTCATCTGTAAAATGGGAATGCAGTTGTAATGGCAGGGCCTCCATCCCAGGGTTTCTGGGGTGATTAGGTAAGATAGTGCCTGGCCTGGTGAGCACTCCATTGGCCCATGGCTGGTGTTCTACATCCTACCTTGAAGATTACCGGTCCCCAGGATAGGTCAGTGCCCCTAAGCTTAGGCGGCTTGTTGAGCATGTTCTGTGGTTCTGTGCACAGGGCCTGCACCATGACAGCTTTGGCCCAGCGTGACCTGGTCCTGGTCCCTGGCACATCCAGTAGGCCCACCCCACCTCCCCCTCTGAGATTTGGGTCCTGTTCTTGCTGCCAGCAAGGGGGAGGGGCTTGACTATATTGTGGCTTCGTCTGCCGCACCCAGGCTCTTTGCATGTTGTCTTCCTGGAGTCCTGGGGTGCAGTGGAAGGGTGGGTGATGTCCTCCCATTTCTGAGGCGTGCTGTGAGGCAGGAGAGGAAGGCGATGATGTATCAGGCTCCCTTAAGGTGGCCACAGCAGAGCTGGGACTGGAGCCTGGGTCCCAGCTGGGTACCAGCCTGAGGTGGGCAGGGAAGGGGCCTCTCCTCCTGACATGCTGAGGAGTGGCTCCAGCATGGGTGGCCACACCAGATGACGTCCCTGCAGCCTCCTTGACCTCTCTAGACCTCAGAGCCCTCACTCACATGGGCAAGGTTGCACGACGTGAGCAGTTAGACCCCATGAGTGCCAGGGCCTGGAGTGCAGGGGGAGGGGCAAAGCCCCTGGGTGGGGAGTACGGTTGGGTCCGGAGCCCCCTGCCGGCCTAGATTATGGAGGGGTTCCCGGGCATTCTGTCCTCCCTGTGCCCCAGGTCACATCAGTGAGGGAAGTTCTCCCTCCAGCTGACCCGGGTCCCTGCAGCCCCCGGAGGGCACACCCACAGCATCTGTCTCTCCTTTGTGGAGTTTGAGGATCCTGTCTCCCTCGGGCCTCCCTCACTTCCCCTCTCTTCTCCCTCCATGGCTGGGGGAAGGGGATCCCCATCCCCTGCCCTGCTAGCTTGGAGGCAGGGGGCTGCCTTTAGGGAGTGGAGTTGCACCTGTGACACTGAGTTCACTGAGTGGGGCCTAGCTTCAGCCGGAGCTGCTTAGGGAGGGTCTGACAGCAAGTCGGGAGGGGGCTTGGAGGGAAGAAGAGGAGGCGGGAGCTCTTCCTGGGTGGCTACTAACCTAACCCACACATGGGATGCTGTGCCTGTGGGCCTGGGCCTGCCGTTGGGTCAGTGAGCACTTGTGTACATGCGTGTCCTGGCATACACACCTGTGAAGTCTGATGAGGTGCGAACATGCACAGGCATGCTCGTACCTCAGGGCTTTTGCACCGGCTGTCCCTACCATCTGGAACCTTCTAGAATGGTAGACATTTTACTGCTCTCGTCGTCTGACTCTGCTCCCTAGAGTGTCGAAGGTCCATGTGGGCAAGGCTTTGTGTCCCTTGTTGCTCACTGGCTGTAGCTCCAGCTGGGCACTGTGCGTTGCCTGACACAACAACAGGTGCTCAGTAAACAACCTGGATTCAAATGAATGAAGCACACAGGATGAAACGGTGCGGTGTGTGCGATGCGTGGTGGTATGTTGAGTGGGGCATGCCGCGTGGGTGTCAGTACTGCTGTATGCGGTGAGTAGGGGGGCATGTGGTACGTGATCATGGCATGTCAGTGGGCATACCTGACTGCAGGGTATCCCTCTTATGTACACGTGGTGTGTGTTGCAGTGTGCGTGCCTGGGGCCAACGGTTGCGCGTAGGCACAGATGGGGCACAGGTGGACCCTGGTGGGAGCACTCGCTGGTGGCGACTTGTGTCCACCCCAAGCTGCAGGGTCTCTACCTGGCACCTGGTGGCCTGCCTCCTCTGGTCCCTGTGGGAGAGAGTAGGAACAGGTCCTAGCCGCTGGCCTTGGTGCTGTTGGACCTGGCTTTGGAGCATGTTGGGGCTGTGAGTTCAGCCTTGTGTTGACCTGAGGACAGGGTGGCAGCTTCGTGGGGACTTGGAGTGGATGTAGCCATAGCCCAAGGGTGGCTAAAGATTTCTGGGTCTCGGGCTGGGTGCGGTGGCTCACGCCTATAGTCCCAGTACTTTGGGAGGCCGAGGTGGGTGGATCACAAGGTCAGAAGATTGAGACCATCCTGGCTAGCATGGTGAAACCCCGTCTCTACTAAAAATACAAAAAATTAGCCGGGCGTGGTGGTGGGCGCCTGCAGTCCCAGCTACTCAGGAGGCTGAGGCAGGAGAATGGCGTGAACCCGGGAGGCAGAGCTTGCAGTGAGCCGAGACTGAGCCACTGCACTCCAGCCTGGAGATGAGACTCTGTCTCAAAAAAAAAAAAAAAAAGATTCTGGGTCTCCTAGAAGAGAAGGTTCTCCGGCTGGGCCGGTGGCTCATGCCTGTAATCCCAGCACTTTGGGAGACTGAGGCGGGTGGATCTCGAACACCTGTCAGGAGTTCGAGACCAGCCTGGCCAACATAATGAAATCCCGTCTCTACAAAAAATGCAACAATTAGCCAGGCATGGTGGCACGCACCTGTAATCCCAGCTCCTTGCAAGGCTGAGGTGGGAGAATCACTTGAACTCGGGAGGCGGAGGTTGCAGTGTGCCAAGATCGCGCCACTGCACTCCAGCCTGGGCAATAGAGTGAAACTTTGTCTCAAAAAAAAAAAAAGAAAAAAAAAAAGTGAAAAAAGAGAGGGGTCTCTGCAGGCAGCCTGTGGGGCTCTTCTGCATTTTTGGTAAGAAGTTGGGAGAGAACAAAGACTACTGTGACTCAGATTGAAGAACCTGATAGAAAAATGGCTCAAGAGCCCCATCTTTGTGAGGTGTGGCTCCTGGGCCCAAGCTCACTGAGGATTTGATTTGGAGAATCAAAGGGTTGCTTGCACAAGCGAACATTTGACCTGAAGGCATTTTGACTAAGAAGGCTGTGGTGACAATTTGAAGGCTAAAGCAGGGCAGCTAGCAGTTATAGATCTTTTTTTTTCTTTTTTTTGAGACAGAGTCTCGCTGTGTCACCCAGGCTGGAGTGCAGTGGCACGATCTCGGCTCACTGCAACCTCTGCCTCCCGGGTTCAAGTGATTCTCCTGCCTCAGCCTCCTGAGTAGCTGGGATTACAGGCATGCACCACCACGCCTGTCTAATTTTTGTATTTTTAGTAGAGACGGGGTTTCACCATGTTGATCAAGCTGGTCTCAAACCCCTGACCTCGTGATCTGCCCACCTTGGCCTCCCAAGTGCTGGGATTGCAGGTGTGAGCCACCATGCCTGGCTATAGATCATATTAATAAAAAGAGAAAGTCCAAACCAAAGGAGGTGAGGCCTACTGTGCCTTGCCCCCATGTAAACTGGTTGGGAGATGAGCCACAACACTAGGGGCTTTCTGTGATTGGGAGGACGGGAGGGGCTGCCTGGGCAGGCAGGGAGGCAGTTGCAGAAGGCTGACCCACTGGAAGGGATGACTGGGGCCGAGGCCGACAGGCTGGATTGTGCTGTGCGTGCGTAAGAATAGCAGCAGAGTGCTGGCCATGCCTCAGAGGGACTTAGGAGAAGGCACGGAGGCCCCTCGGAGGCTCCGGAGCAGGTGTGCAGCCTGGGTGGAGGCGTGAGGGCAGGAAAGGAGATGGGAGTCCCAAAAGAGATGGAAAGAGGGCGGTTCACCCTGACTGCGGAATGGCCTCCTGAGGGTCACCTCGTTTAAGGCTCACTCCATGGCAGGGATTCGTGCTCCATCTGATGGAGAAGGAAGCCAGGTCTCAGGTCACTTGCTGAGGGTCACAGCCATGAAGTGGGGAGTCCACATTCGAAACTAGGCCTCTTTGACTCTGGGGATCTCTCTGGGCATCGCAGTTATGCCCAGATGGGCTGTCCCCTGACTGCTACCACCCTGGCCCTCAGCTGCTGCCTGAAGCTAGGGTACCCCTCAGGTTCAGATGCCCCGAGTGGACACTCAGAGCAACTGGGGTCTTTAGGAATACGCCTGGGCCCTGGTGCCCCCTGCACCCCAGGTTCAGATCGACCAGGCCTGGCCAGCATCCTCGGGACCCGGCCCACCCTACCCACAGCCACGTGGCTGACGGGATTTCCGCCATGTTTGGGGCATGAATTGACAAGTGCCCCATTGACGGGGCAGGGGAGGGGGTGGGCAGGGCACAAGCCTCCCACTGTGCCGTGCCCCACCCTCCCCCCGTTCCCTGGGACAATGGCCGAGACTCAGCCAGCGGCCACAGCTGGTGGGGGGCGGGGGGGGGCACATGAGCACAAGGAGGGGCGGAAGGGAGGGGTCCTGGGTGGAGGGACCACCTGGGCCCCTGCCTGCTCTCATCCTGCACCTGGCTTGGGTGCCCTCCATTCCTTTCCTGGCCAGCTGGGTGGCCTTAAGGAGAAGAGGAGAGAAGAAGAGAGGGGAGAGGAGGGGGTGCCTTCCCATAGTCTGGATCACAGCCTGCCTGGGAAGGGGCAGTGTCTGGCTCCTGTTCCAGGCAGGTAATAAAGGGCCTAATTAATGAGGAGCAGTTGAGGCGCATAGCTCAGCAGGGCAGGGTCAGGACCTGGAGGAGCCCCGGGTAGCCCCAGCCCTGACCACAGCATGGCCTGGCCGAGGTCCCTCACTGGCCACTTGGCTCATCCACTCCGTGAACATTTCCTAGGTGCCTGTTGTGTGCTGGCATACTATATCCCAGAGAGACAGAACAGGGCAGCGCTCAGAGCCCAGCACCTGCCACTGTAAGCTATGGGCACATGCCTATCCTTTCTGAGCCTCAGTTTCCTCATCTGTAAAATGAAGAAAAAGAAAATCACCTACCTTGTAGGGTTGGGATGAGAATTCAATATGAGCCATGTAAAGTGCATAGCACAGGGCTGGGCACAGAGCAGCCACTGGGCGAGTGAGCTGTGGGTGGTGGGTGGGTGGTGGACAGACACCCATCCTGCCCAACGGGTTGTGTGTAGGCGGGAGGGTAAAGAGCTGATGAGGAATTACAATGCCTCTGCCCATCCCTTGCTAAAGAGAATGGGTGAGTCAGAGATGGCCTCTTGGGGGAATTTACATTTAAGACAAAACCTAAAGCCTGAATAGGAACAGCATGGAACGGCACGTGTGAAGGCCTTGATGTGGGATGGAGGATGGAAAGGAGGCAGGGGCCCACCACGGAGAGGAGGGGAGGGAGGGGACCTGGGGAAGGAGAAAAGGCGGTCGGGGGCAGGCAGGGGACCGTGTCAGGCCTTGGACTGCCAGAGGGCTCCAGATTTCTCCCAAGCAGTGGGAAGCTGTTGAAGGGTTTGAGAAGTGAAGGACAGAGATGCTGGTTTGTGAGCTCATGGTGCTGTTTTCAGGTTATTGGGCCCTGGGCGGTGTCTGGCAGGCCCGGCTTCCCTTCTCTCAGAGAGGTCTTGAGGATCAGAGTGAGCCATGTGGCCCATGTTCCACATTCTGCCTGGCAGGTACCCCTGGTTGGGCTCCAGTCATGTTCTGGGGCTCTTTTGGGAGCGGTGGGGAGAGGCACTCCCAAGAGGGTGCCCATGGGACCCTGCCCCCATCCTGGGTTCTTGGGGGCTGTATCCCAGCCTCAGCAATCCCTGGGCTTTGGCAAGTCCCCACCCTCGTCTTGTCCACCCGGAATGTCTGTTAGAAATCTCCAGTGTGGTTCACGGGCGGCCTGGGGGCCGAGCGGCGTGGGGAAGAGACGATGTGGCCTCCAGGGCTTCCAGGAGAAGGTGTGGGGTCAGCGTTCCTCAGGAGGCCCTCCGAGCCCCCAACCCTCAAACTTCTTCCCCACCCACTGGCCTCCCCCCAACGCTGCCCCATCAGTTCCCTCCTCCCACCTCCTTCCTCCGTCCTCCGTCCGCCCGGACCCTGGCACGGGAGGGTCCCTCCTCCCCCAAAGCACATCTGGTTCTCGTTAGGGTCTCCCAGGATGCCTCTGCCTGAGGCCCCCTATCCCGAGGGAGGTGGGCAGGAGGATTAGGGGCGATTAGGAGTGCTCCTGGCCAGGAGAGGAGGGGGCTGGGTCTGTTATAAATAGCAACACTATGGCTGCATCAGCCCATCATTCACTGTAGATTCCAAGTTCAGGCTCAAAAACTTGCAGCTTCAGCGGCCAGGGTGGGGGTGATGCTCCAGGTGGGGTGGGGAAGGCACAGCAACCGCTAGCCACACCCTCCCCCTTAGAGTCAGGCCCCTGCACCTGGCTGGAATCCTCCTTGCTGTGTTGCCTTGGGTAAGAGATTTGACCTCTCTGAACCGTGGGGATGGTGATCATGTACCTATTTGAACATTCCCACTGTTTAGAGAGGGAAAATGCATAAAGCACTTAGAATCGTGCCGGGCCTGGTAGGCAGTCAGTGTGAGCTGCAGTCACTGTCACTGCCACTGTCTTTGTCATCATCACCATGATGAGTTGAGAAGCACTGGGAGATACTCACTGTGAGCCACTGTCAAGTCACTGTCTCTGTCACTATCAAGTCACTGTCTCTGTCATGGTCACCATTCTGGGCTGGGAGGATTGAGTAACACGCTGCAAGTGAAGAGCCTGCAGGATGCCTTGCGCATAAGAAACTCCTGTGATTAGGCTGGGGACGGTGGCTCATGCCTGTAATCCCAGCATTTTGGGAGGCTGAGGCGGGCAGATCACCTGAGGTCAGGAGTTCCAGACCAGCTTGGCCAACATGGTGAAACCCCATCTCTGCTAAAAATACAAAAAATTAGCCATGTGTGGTGGCGGGCGCCTGTAATCCCAGCTACTCAGGAGGCTGAGGTGGGAGAATTGCTGGAACCTGGGAGGCGGAGGTTGCAGTGAACCGAGATTGCGCCACTGCACTCCAGCCTGGGAGACTGAGCGAGACTCCGTCTCAAGAAAAACTAAAAGGTAAAGAAAAGAAACTCCTGTGATTATTAATGTATTTGACTCACAAAGTGTCTGGCACACAGTAGGCACTCAATAAATGGGACCCGTGGTTACGGCTGGGTGGGGCCTGAGTGGAGGCAGGGTCCTGGAACCCAGGCATGCAGAGTGGCCACGCCCAGCTGGAGAAGCTGCTCTTGCCCCAGGCCACACCGCCCTGGACGGCCATTGGTGGTGTGTGGTGGGTGTCCCTTGTTCCTAGCTGGGCGAGCTGGGGGTGGGGGTCAGCAGGAGGGCCCTGGCCTGTCGCAGGCAGCGCGTGACTCCTAGGAGGGCTTAGCCGCTCATTAATCACCTAAGCGGGGCTCAGCATTCTTGAAATGCCGGCTGGGGCCAGGGAGGGGCCTGGGCGGGGGGCTCCCAGGGACCCCAGGGCTCTGGGGCTGGGAAGTGAGGACGGCTATTCTGACCGCTGAGCACCCACTAAGTGGCCAGCACTTCACACACCTCATCTCGTTTCATACTCAAAACAGCCCCATGAAGCCCTAGCTGTGCGTGTCCCCATTGCACGAATGAGGAGACTGAGGCTCAGAGAGTGCGTGTCAACTGCCCAAGGTCACTCAGCAGGGAGTGGCTGAGCCAGGATTTGTTCCTGGACCTGTCTGAGCTCAACAGAAGAGGGCAGACCCCAGACTCAGGCTTCAGAGGCCTGTGGGAGGGGCCCTCCTGCCTCAGTGGGGCTGGCCAGCCCGGGTCAACTGTGTGGGTGGGGCTGTCCTCCATTATCGGGGTTGACGCATCTCCCACGTCAGCCCCCTTATCACCCCGCCCTCTGGCTCCCCCCACAAGGTGACCCTGGGAGGGGAAAGGCCAGCACCTCCCCCGTCCTCCCTCATGATGCCCAAGAGCCCTGGCTGCCTTTCCTCTAGGGGCCCCTCCCCTTGGTGGGGCCGGGGCCAGCACAGAGGGCCCAGGAGAGGGCAGCAGGCAGAGGAGTGGAGCTCTGGCGGCCATCATTCCCTGCTGGGAGACCGGGGCAAGCCCTTCCCTCTCTAGGCTTCTGCCTTCTCTGGAAAAAGGGGGCTAAGTTCCCCAGCCCATGGGTGCAGGGAGCTCTCCTGATTCTGATCCCCACTCCCCGCTGCAGCCAGGACCTGGGTGCAGGAGGCTCCCACAGCCCTGTGGGCCCCCAGGATATACGGTCCCACTCAGTCAGGCCTTGTGCTCCTGCGTGCCTGGAGCTAGGCCATCTGGAACTGACCCCTGGAGGACAGGGCAGGACAGTGCCTGTTGGGTCCGAGCCATCCCATCGAGGGCAGTGGGCACCCATGGGGCTCTCAACTCAGTAAGCACCTCATTTGTGCCTCACAGCACCCCATAAGACAGAGGGACAGTGACCCCATTTGACAGATGAGCGGAAAGGACTTGCTCCCTGTCACACAGCTAGAAAGGGGCGTGGCAGGATCGGCCTCTCTGTACCCAGATCCATGCCCTGGGCCCCTCTCCTCTGAGACTCAAGGGGGCCTTGTGCTGGGGCGGGAGTCATTATCAGCGCTTCCTGGAGGGGTGCCAGGCAGTGGAGGTGAGAGCTGGCCCCCACATGGATACTTGGGTGGAAAGGAGCAGGGGCATCTGTTTTGGATGGCCAGCCTGGGCAGGGATGGAGGGCTGGTCCTGGATGCCCAGGGTCTGCAGGGAGCTGGGCCCCTTCCCTAGCCCACCTCTCCTGCCCTGCAGGCCACGACATCAACGGTGCCCTGGAGCCCTCCAACATAGACACCAGCATCCTGGAGGAGTACATCAGCAAGGAGGATGCCTCCGACCTGTAAGTGGCCCCCTTGCCTGCCCTGCACCTGCCCAGCCCCCAGCCCTTTGTCTCTCTTCTGTCACCAGGGAGGTCTGAGGGCCGGACCTGGGGTCTCCCGTGGTCCCACCTGTGGTCCCACCTCTGAAAGCTGCTCCTCGTCCTTTCCCAGCCACTGACTCCTCCGAAATCTCCAGAGTTCCCTGCGGGGAGGGGGCGGCTACTTCCCTGCTGGGGCCGGGGTCCTGGCTGGAGCTGAGCTGCTCCCCTTCCCTGCAGCTGCTTCCCTGACATCTCTGCTCCAGCCAGCTCGGCCTCCTACTCTCACGGGCAGCCTGCGATGCCTGGCTCCAGCGGGGTTCACCACCTGAGCCCCCCTGGGGGTGGACCCTCCCCGGGACGCCATGGTCCCCTCCCACCCCCGAGCTACGGCCCCCCGCTGAACTGCAACAACAACAACGGCATGGGCGCTGCTCCCAAGCCCTTCCCCGGGGGCACCGGGCCCCCCATCAAGGCCGAGCCCAAGGCTCCCTATGCCCCAGGGTGAGTGAGGGCAGGGAGTAGGGGGATACAGAGGCATAGGTGCAGGCAGGGAGCAGGGCTGTGGCCATGGCCTGGGAGGTCCTGGACAGTGGCCTGGCATGGGATGGGTTGGGTGACCGGCTGTGTGTGGGCAGGTGAGGGAAGGGAGGTTGGGTCCAGGCCGAGGGGGGACTTCTGGGCTTTGTTCTGAGGCAGTGGGCAGCCACGAAACTTCTAAGCAGGGGAGTGATGAGGGCTGACGTAAGTGCTAGAAAAATCTCGGTGCTGTGTGGAGAGTGGACAGGAGGTGGCGGGACTGGAGGCTGTGACTGTTTACCTTCATGGGAACACCTGCATACCCGCGCACACATGCCGGGCCCACTCACTCACTCATGCATCCAGCTGACGTGTACTATGGCCACAGGAGTTGGACCATGGCTCAGATGTGGCACCTTAGTTCCCCCTACCAAAGCAAGCCTCATGGAGCCCAGAACCCAGGCCCTTCCCCCCATCTTTCTGAGGAGTCCACACCAGGGGTCTGACCCAGGGCTGAACCTTGGGACTGGCTTTGGCCAAAGGTTCCAGGCAGCCACCTGCCCAGCCAGACGCCAGGGCAGCCCCCGGGGCACATGTTCACAGTGGGAGGCTGGGAGCGTGGGTCTGCAGGGGAGCTCAGGGCAAACATGGGCGCCCCTGTCTCTGGGTAGAAAAGCATGAAAACACTAGGTGCATGAACACTGTGTTCAGACAGCCTGGCTCCAACTTCAGCTTTCCCACTACCAGCCATCTGCTTCACTAACCCATGGCCTCAGTTTCTTCTGCAAAGTGAGCCCTCAAATGCTTACCCCTCAAGATCATCGTGGGAAGCAAGCAAGGGCACAGAGGAAGCCCTGGGTGCATGGTGGCCATGGACACATGGCCGGCCGTGCTTCCTGAGCTCCTTGGCTTCTGTGGGGAAGGGAGTGGAGGCCAGGCTTGGGGTGCCAGGGGTGAACCTTTGCTGCAGAAGGCAAACTGTTTGCTTGAGACGGTGAGGCTGTAGGGGGCAGAGGGAGAAGAACTAACATTTGGTGAGCGCCTGCTGGTACCCACTGCTGTATCACGTGCCTATGGTTGTGTGAACTCATCAGCCTTCCCGGGTATCCAGCTCCTGGGAGACCCCACAAGGAGCCCTGACCGCTGCTCCTGTCAGGATTTTAATGGCACACTGAGGCTCAGAGAGGGAAAGCGGCTTGTCCAGAGCCACACAGGGACTCTGTGGCCAGGGCCACTCTAGGGAGGGACCCAGGGCCAGACCTGGGTCTAGGTGATAAACAAGAGAGACATGAGGCTGGGCGTGGTGGCACACACCTGTAATCCCAGCACTTTGGAAGGCAGATTGCTTGAGCCCATGAGTTCAAGACCAGCCTGCAACATGATGAAACCCCATCTCTACAAAAATTACAAAAATTATCTGGGTGTGGTGGCATGTGCCTGTAGCCCCAGTTACTCCTGAGACTGAGGTGAGAGAATAGTTTGAGCCAGTGAGGTCGAGGCTACAGTGAGCTGTGATCTCGCCACTGCTGGGGACAGAGTAAGACCCTGTCTCAAAAAAAAAAAAAAAAAAAAAAAAAAAAGGCCGAGCACAGTGGCTCATGCCTATAATCCCAGCACTTTGGGAGGCCGAGGCAGGCGCATCACCTGAGGTCAAGAGTTCGAGACCAGCCTCAACATGGAGAAACCCCGCCTCTACTAAAAATACAAAATGAGATCCAGGTGTGGTGATGCATGCCTGTAATCCCAGCTACTTCAGAGGCTAAGGCAGGAGAATTGCTTGAACCTGGGAGGCGGAGGTTGCAGTGAGCCGAGATGGCACCATTGCACTCTAGCCTGGGCAAAAAGAGCGAAAGTCCGTCTCAAAAAAAAAAAAAAAAAAAAAGGGCTGGGCACGGTGGCTCACGCATTCCAGCACTTTGGGAGGCTGAGGTGGGCAGATCACTTGAGGCCTGGAGTTCGAGACTGGCCTGGGCAACATGGCGAAACACAGTCTGTGTTAAAAATATAAAAATTAGCCGAGTGTGATGGTGCATGCCTATAATCCCAGCTACTCGGGAGGCTGAGGCACAAGGATCGCTTGAACCCGGGAGGTGGAAGTTGCAGTGAGCAGTGATTGCATCACTGGACTCCAGCCTGGGCGACAGAGCGAGACTCTTTCTCAAAAAAAAAAAAAAATACAGACACACGGCTCTGCAGTGGATCCTGAAGCCTAACTGGGTATTCACCAATACATCCCCAAGTAGAGTAATAATCAGATGCCAGAGGAACTTAAGAAGAGAGACACAAGGTGCTGTGGACTTGGGGCATGGGACTGCAGGGACTGCAGGGTGTGAAAGCCCTTCACACATTACAGAAGTCCCGGGCATTGCCAGGGAAGTGCAGGATGGAGTGGCAGCGCAGGGCGCCTGAGGCTGTGGCAAGGAGTATGGGTTTGAGTCCCATCCATGTTTTTGTATCATTCACACAAAACCTGCAGAGTCTGCCTTCTTGAATAGTTGTATAGGTCTCTACACGAGGCCCCGAAGGTGGGTGGGTGGCTGGCACAGGGTGCAGGGGGACTCTGGAACCAGTCCTGGGGCTGTGTCCACAACAGGGCCATAGCCTCTGGCAGTTCCCTGGGCATGGGAATGGGGAGTTGCTCCAGATGTGGGGACCAGGGATGGCCAAAGAGCTGGATCCCATATGGCCACAGACTCCCACTTGCTGGGCGAGCTCAGGGTTCACACAGGACGTGTTGACCTCTTAGGTTGAGTTTGTTCTTTTTCCTGAACACTGATAAAGTGAAACCTGCAAGAAAAAAATAAACCCAGGCCCGGTGGTGCTGGCTCTCTTCCCAGTTCACACCTGCCTCTGGTGGGGCAGCCCCCCGCGACCTGCTGAGTGCCCCAAGGCCCAGCCCCCTAGGGCCCTGCGTTTCCAGGAAGCTGTGGGGCTTCAGTGGGTGCAGGAAGAGAGAAGAAGGCCTGGCCCTCGGTCTGGGGCGGGAGTCTTTGAGTCCCTGTGCCATCATCAAGGACACTAGTAACTGCCCCCCAAGTGCCTTGTAGGTCTAAGGGGATCCTGGGCAGCCCCCTACCCACAATTCAGCCCCAGGCCCTGCCAGGCACCCCTATGTGGGTGATGCAGAGAAATGCCCCTAAGGGTGGATGTGAGGAAACCTCAGTGTCCCCAGCTTCTGGGGGGCTCTGGGACCCTACCATGCAGAGGAGCTGCCCAGCTGGAAGGCGGGGGCTCAGCTGCTCACCCCCCGGCCCCTTCCCCTGGCTCTCACAGCACACTACCGGACTCTCCCCCAGACTCGGGCTCCGAGGCCTACTCCCCCCAGCAGGTGAATGGTGAGTCCAGCGGGCACCGCCCTCCTGCTCCAGGGTTTGGGCAAGTGGTTGGGGCGGCCTTATCAGGGAGGTAGGGGAGGAGGGAGGGGGCCAGCGGCTGCACAACGGGCCGAGATTATCGCTGGTCAAATACTCCCTGGCGCTTGGCTATTGTTTCCCCACGGGCGGTGGGGAGCCTGGCCCTGCCTCTGAGCAAGTATCCCCGCGGTGATGCCACCCGCCTGGCCGCCTGCGCCATCATGGACGCACCCTTCAGCGGTAAGTGGGTGGCTGGGGAAGGCCGTGGCCGTGGGTGCAGCCTGGGCGCAGGCTTCCCAGGCCGGGCCCACCTCACCTTAGAGGGTGCTCAGGGGTGCCCCGGCCCCCAGGTGGCCAAGAGCAGAACCACCACGGGAGCAGGCTCCCCGCAGTCCGGATTGGGGTCAAGAGTTCTGTTTATCTTACCAAAAACATCCCTGGAATGCCTCCTGGGGAACAAAGGGAGCTGGGGCCTCCCCGCTCAGGCCGGGGGGCTGGCCCCTGAGAGCCCAGAAGAGGGGCTGCCTGCCGGAGGGAGGAGCACCGGGCAAACCTGGGCTGGGGGTCTCTGGAGACTCCTTCCTGAGGCCCAGAGAAGGAGCAGGCCTCAGAGGAAATGAGGACGGAGGGGGACCTTTAGATTGGACTTGGATCCTCCTGGCCCAGCCTGGGGGCAGGAGGTGGCTAGGATGGGGTGAAGGGCTGCCTCTCCTTGGGCAGGGTTGTGCCTCCCTGCTCAGGCCTCTAGTAGGTGACTGACCAATGGCCCTTCCACCTAGGGTAGGTGGGGGACAGTCCCCGGGCTTGGCTCAGGACGGAGTGGAAGCAGGAGACTCTGCCTTGGGGAGGACGGTGCGGTTGGTCTCAGATGTCTGCTCCCCCATTTCTCCTGCAGAACCCCATCTCCTGCGCACGATAACCCCTGAGACGTTGTGCCACGTGGGAGTCCCCTCCCGCCTGGAGCATCCGCCCCCACCTCCAGCCCACTTGCCAGGCCCCCCGCCACCCCCCCCACCTCCACCTCACTACCCTGTCCTGCAGCGGGACCTGTACATGAAGGCCGAGCCTCCGGTTCCCCCCTACGCTGCCATGGGGCAGGGGCTGGTGCCCACTGATCTCCACCACACCCAGCAGTCCCAGATGCTGCACCAGCTCCTGCAGCAGCATGGAGCTGAGTAAGACGTGGGCGGCTGGCTCCCTGGGGTGGGAAGGTGGGGTGCAGGAACCAGGGTGGGCAGGGCGGCGGGCAGGCCAGAGAGGGAGGTAGGGACCGGGATGTGCCCAGGGAGGGCAGAAGGCTCTGCAGGGCAGATGGGGGTCAACATATTTACACACGTTTGCCCAGCAATACCTTGAGGAGTTTACAGCCATGGCTAATTGCTCACAACTACCTTATCTGGTAGGCACAGGTAGGTAAACTGAGGTTCTGATGGGGGAAACGTCCCGCCCAGATCATAAACCAGGACTGGGCCCGGGGCTGTGCTCTTACCCACACCCCAGTGATTTTGCAGCTGTCTCATGGAACCCTCAGGTTTCTGAGGAGTCTTCTTCCTAGACCCAAGCCCAAGCCCCGCACTCTGACTCAACCTGCACGGTTGTCTTTTCATCTGTTTTACACATGGAGATTCCATGAAAGGTTTAGTTCAAAGGAAGGTTCTGCTGTCAAAGCATTTTGTAAACCAGAAGAGGAAGGAGTGCTGTGCAGTCCCCTTTAAATTCCCTGCCCCAGGAAGCTCCCCTTCCCTGGCTTTTGTCGCCCAGGCCCTCTGTGGCTTGTTTCTGATCACGGGGTCTGCTGTCCGTAGAGCCCCTACTATAAAGGGTGACCTTGAGTGTGACACTGCAGGCAGAGACAAACCCATTCATTCCTCAAGCGATTGCTGTGATTCTGTGAGCCAGCCCAGTTGCTGGGCATGATGGAGACACCAAGTCAGGTGTGGCTCCTGGCCACAGTCTGGGGGAAGCAAAGAGTGGTGGAAGCAGAAAATGACAGTACAGAGCAATGGGGAGTAGGAGGAGGCAAAGCCTGAGGGCTTCCTGCAGGAGGTGTCCTCTGGGAGGGGCATATCCTGGCCCAAACAGGCTAGAGAGAGGAGAGAGGTGGATACTACCCAGTGGGAGGGGCTCAGGGAAAGCCAGCCCCCATGGTGCACACTTCTGTCCCCCCAGGCTCCCCACACACCCCTCCAAGAAGAGGAAGCACTCCGAATCCCCCCCCAGCACCCTCAATGCCCAGATGCTGAATGGAATGATCAAACAGGAGCCCGGGACGGTGACAGCCCTGCCTCTGCACCCCACTCGAGCCCCATCCCCACCCTGGCCTCCCCAGGGTCCGCTCTCCCCGGGCCCTGGTTCTTTGCCTCTCAGCATTGCCCGTGTCCAGACACCGCCTTGGCACCCGCCAGGTGCCCCCTCCCCAGGTACATGGCTGGCCAGCCCTTCAAGGTGGGGTGTGGGGCCCAATGTGCAGGGCCCACATGGGCATTCCCTCCCTCCAGGCCTCCTGCAGGACAGTGACAGCCTCAGTGGCTCCTACCTGGACCCCAACTACCAGTCCATCAAGTGGCAGCCCCATCAGCAGAACAAGTGGGCGACCCTGTATGACGCTAACTACAAGGAGCTGTGAGTGCCTCGCGATATTCCCCACTCCTCCAGCCCACCCCATCTTGGGACGCCCCAGCCCAGGACCCCATCAAGGTCCTAGAGCAGGGCCTGGGAGCACTCATTTCACAGAAGAGCAAACAGGCTCAGGGAAGAGCCAGGACTGGCACTCAGGGCTCCTGACTCCTAGGCCAGCCCCAGGCCTCCCTGAGAAGGTGATGATTGCAAGGGAGGAGCAGCTGGGAACCAAGTCAGGGAGAAGTGGGCAGATGGGTGCTTTTTCCCGGCTCCTCCTTCCCCGCCTCCTCCCCCTGCATTCCAGGAAGGTAGCCGGAAGCTGAGCCCCAGCGGGACCCTCCCGGCAGCCCCTCCCTAGAGGGAGGGAGGAGGGGCTGGGGAGGATCAGGTCAGAGGCTGCCCCGAGCATTCCTAGTGCCCCCTCAACACCAGAGGGCTCCATCTTTCCAGGCCCCAGGCCGGGAGCCCTGTAGGGACCACTCCCGTGGCTCCCCCAGAAGGCCAGTGGGCCAGTGACAGGGTAACTGTGGATATGGCCAGGCCTGGGCCAGCAGATTAGAACAGCTGCATGGAGTTGGGTGCTCCAGGCTTTGGGGGAATTCTTAGCCAGCAGCCCCAGGGCTGGGGGCGTCTGGCTGCTGGGTGGCTGGAGGGTCCCGTGAAGTCCTGCCAGGTGGGGGTGCAGTCGTATGGCACTCCAGCCTCTCTGACATGGGGAGGAAGCCCCCTACTCTTACCCCCATACTCTTTGGGCTACCCTTGCCACCCCAGGCCCTAAGGCCAGGAAGCTTGGCAGCTGCAGCCCCGGAAGTGGCCCAGGCACTTCCTGGGTGCTTTGCTAGGTCAGGCAGGTGAGTGGAGCTCCGGGAGGGAAGAGGTGGTGAGCCCAGGCCTTTGGCAACACTGGCCAGGCCCAGAGGCCTCTTCCCACAAGTTTGGAAGCATTCTCCCTGCCCAGCTTCCTCCGGGCTGGCACTGGGCATTCCTGTGACCACTCTTGTGCCTGGGGACCTGAGTGAGGGTGCGCTAAGCCACAGGCCAACAGTTGCTTTTTTTTTTTGAGATGGGGTCTTGCTCTGTTGCCCAGGCTGGAGTGCAGTGGCGTGATCTCGGCTTATTGCAACCTCCGCCTCCTGGGCTCAAGAGATTTTCCTGCCTCAGCCTCCCGAGTAGCTGGGATTACAGGCGGCTAATTTTTGTATTTTTAGTAGAGGCGGGGTTTCACCATGTTGGCCAGGCTGGTCTCGAACTCCTGACCTAGTGATCTGCCTGCTTCGGCCTCCCAAAGTGCTGGGATTATAGGTGTGAGCCACCGAGCCTGGCCCAGTTGCTCTTTTTACTGTCAACTAGAGGCGTCCCAAAGGGGCCAAACGTGGGACACTAAACCCAACAACAGATGGGCAAACTGAGGCTGAGTCTGAGGGAGAGTCCAGGAGTGCCCCTTCCCTCCCCGGGCAGATGGAGGGAGTAGGAATGAGGAGGGAGTGGGAATGAGGGTGTCTGGGGACTTGAGCAAGCCGGTGGGCAGGGGCTGGGTCTGCAGCAGAGCAGGCGCCTGGTTCCACCGTTTCCAGGGCAACTAGCTGTCAGGCTCCGTGAGGCTCTGCAGACACAGTCCCTCTCGGGTGAGTGAGGGGGCTTCAGGCAGCCTTCTGGGAAGGAGCCAAGTGTGGAGAGGGCAGTTAAGCCCTCCCTGGCTCAGGAGTTCCCTCCCATCTGGTGGGCCTCAGGGTCTGGCCCTGCTTCCCCCATCACCAGGACAGGGCAGTGGCCTGAGGCATGGGGTAGAGGAGAGAATGTTGTCTAAGGAGTTTGCAACCCTGTACCAGAATCCTTTCCGGGACTCAGTTTCCATTTCTCAGGAGTGGGGGCAGCTGCAATGGTGGTTTGAGGATGCAGGGGTGTGAGGTGGGAAGTGGTTTTGCAACCTAGCAGGTGGGAGGAACCGATGTTCCAGGCCCGGCTCTGGGGCCTCAGGGGAGTGCCCTTACCTGTTCCCAGACCCATGCTCACCTACCGTGTGGACGCGGACAAGGGCTTCAACTTTTCGGTGGGCGATGATGCCTTTGTGTGCCAGAAGAAGAACCACTTCCAGGTGACGGTGTACATCGGCATGCTGGGCGAGCCCAAGTACGTCAAGACGCCTGAGGGCCTCAAGCCCCTCGACTGCTTCTATCTGAAGCTGCATGGAGTGAAGGCAAGTTGGGGCTCGGCAAGGAAGGGAGGGCAGGAGGGCCCTTTGGGGGGCACTGAAAGACCCCAGAAAAAGCAAGGGTTGGCTGGGTGCTATGGCTCGCGCCTGTAATCCCAGCACTTTGGGAGGCGGGCAGATCACTTGAGGTCAGGAGTTCAAGACCAGCCTGGCCAACATGGTGAAACCCTATCTCTGTTAAAAATACAAAAATTAGCCGGGCGTGGTGGTGCGGGCCTGTAATCTCAGCTACTCGGGAGGCTGAGGCAGGCAGGAAAATCGTTTGAACCCAGGAGGCGGAGGTTGTAGGGTGCTGAGATCGTGCCACTGCACTCCAGCCTGGCAACAGAGTGAGACTTCATCTCAAAAAAAGAAAAAAAGCAAGCATGTGTGCGAATGTGTGTGTGTGTATGTGTGTGTAAACTAGATCCTGCCCTGCCACCGCTGCCCCACCCTCCCACCTTTTCTCCCTGTGCCTGCCCCTCAGCCTGCCTCCCTCTCGCCCTGCGCCTGCCTCTTAAACACTGGGTTCCTGAGCCTGCCTCCCTCTCGTTGGGCTCCTCAACCTGCCTTCCTGCCTCCCTGCCTCCCTTTCGCCCTGTGCCTGCCCCTTAAACGTTAGGCTTCTCAGCCTGCTTCCCTCTCACTGGGCTCCTTAGCCTGCCTCCCTGCCTCCCTGCCTCTCTGCCTCCCTCTCGCCCCGTTTCCTGCTCCAGCCTGTGATTCCCAAGTCTGCAACCCTAGTCAAGACCCATCTCCTGAGCCCTCTACCAGGTGCCTCAGCTCCAGGTCCCAAACTAAACTCCCTGCACACTTGCCTCCCACCCTGGGCTCCCCTCTCAGGGAATGGGGCGCAGGGCCTTGGTTACCCGAGCCACAAATCTGGGTCAGGGCCCTCTTTCCCCTCTCATCATGCATCTGGCCCTGCTATTGCCCTGGAAGATCCCTGTACCTGGTCCGGTCCTTGCCTCTTTCCTGTCCATCCCCTGGTCTGGGTTACCTCCCTTCCTTGTCAGAATGTCCATGACAGTTGGGACCCCCAACTCCTGGCCCACTTGAGACTCAGGCGGCCACAGCACTCCCTATCCTTCCAAGGCCCCCACTGTCTTCCTATCAAAGCCCCGGCTTCCAAGCTGCACCACGGGGGCCTTGGGGGCCCTGCCCTCCAATCCAGCTCTGCCATGTGTGGTACCCCAAACCTCTCGTGCCCATCACAGCCCCTGCCCTCCAACCTGCAGCTCCCTTTGCCTTGGATGTCCTTCCCAACACGCATCCTTCCTCTCCGGGCAGACTCCATGCTGGTCCTCTCCCCAGGGCCCCTCCTCTGAGGCCTATTGGGAGGCACCACAGCACAACCCCAGTAGTGGCTGATTTTGAGTCTATGAGCTCCCTGGGGACATGGCTGGGTCTGTCGATTTCGGTGTCATAAGTGAGCCAGGCATGGCACCTTGGCATGGCTCTGCCAGTGCACATGGAGGAGTAGAGGAGACGTGGGTATGGAGAGGATCTGGGGAGTGAGTGGGCCTGGGTGCAAGTGGATGGGCTTGGAGGCTGCTGTGAGGTGTGTGGGTATGGACGTGAGGGAGGGTGGGGCTGTGAGTGTGTGTGTGTGTGTGCGCGCACACATGCAGAGGTGGGGGGAGTGTGTGGGTGTGGAATGGGGGTGTGGGTGTTTGGGGAGTGACTGTGCATGCGCAGCTGTGCAGAAGTTGGGGGAGTGCTATGCTGTGAGGGGGTGAGGAGGGTGTGGGTGTGAAGTAGGGTGTGAGGGGATGTGACCATGCAGAAGGCATCTGAGCTTGTGGGAAACACGGCTGAGGGCTGGGTGCTGCCCTGTTTCCTGGTGAGCTCTAGCTGGGCCAGGCCTGGCTGAGAGGGGGCAGCAGGGCAGGACCACCTGGGTAACCCCATCCTGAGATGCCACTGGCTTCACTCCCCACAGCTGGAGGCCCTGAACCAGTCCATTAACATCGAGCAGTCCCAGTCAGACCGGAGCAAGCGGCCCTTCAACCCGGTCACGTGAGTGTTTGACCCTGTTGGGGGTGGTACCTAGAAGGACCCACACTAAAGCTGGCTTGGGAATGGAGGAGCCAGGGAGGCACCCAGGGTGTCCGCCTTGCCTACATTGCTAGCCTGGGTGCCCCTGAGCGGCGTGGCTCTTGCAGCCTCCCTCCCTGCCCCCTGAGCACCCTGCCTCTCCTCTGCAGGGTCAATCTGCCCCCTGAGCACCCTGCCTCTCCTCTGCAGGGTCAATCTGCCCCCTGAGCAGGTCACGAAGGTGACTGTGGGGCGGCTGCACTTCAGCGAGACCACCGCTAACAACATGCGTAAGAAGGGCAAGCCCAACCCTGACCAGAGGTGAGCAGGTGGGAGCCTGCCCCTGAGCCCCTCCATTTCTGAGGCAGGAAGACACCGCCCTGTGTGGCACGCCAGTCACACAGTCCTACAGGCTGAGCCATTGCACAGATGAGAGACCTGAGATTTAGAGCCCTTCATTGACTTAAGGGTGGGAAGAGCAGAAGCCTGGCTTCTGTGTTGAGAAACAGCCCTGGCTTCGTGCTGTGGGCCCTGGGGAATTTCTGCCCCCTGGCGGAGGCTCAGGTTCCTCCTCTGTAGGATGCGGAGAGATGAACATGCATCTGGCCAGGGAAAGGGTGGCTCTGGGGAGGGGGCAGGCCCTGAGTACTTCTGAGACCCCTGTGTGTCCCAGGTACTTCATGCTGGTGGTGGCCCTCCAGGCCCACGCACAGAACCAGAACTACACGCTGGCTGCCCAGATCTCAGAGCGCATCATTGTGCGGGTGAGGGCCACCTCCTCCCAGGGCATAGACAGCCCTCTCTAGGGCTGGGAGAAACAGCAAGCAGAAGTACCCGGGTCCTGAGAGTCAAGAGTGGGCATGCTCATCCTGCTAGGCACTGGCTGTGTGCCCTTGGGCAAGGCTCCCACCCTCTCTGGGCTGCAGGGTCTTCACAGTAAAGCAGGGAGGTGGACAAAGACCTGGTAGCTTCTGGGATCCCACAAGTGACAAAAAGTTGTCACAATGGGAGGGACAGTTCAAGTTGGGCTTGGTGCAGTGAGAAGCCCTGGCTGGAAGGGGAGGGGCTGCTGTGGAGTTTCCCCTGCTCCCAGGGCCCTGCAGGTCCCCTCCCTATCCCCCAGGACTGATCCAGCCCTAACTCGCGGTAGGCCTCCAACCCAGGCCAGTTCGAGAGCGACAGCGATGTGTTGTGGCAGCGGGCACAGGTGCCCGACACCGTCTTCCACCACGGCCGCGTGGGCATCAACACAGACCGGCCGGACGAGGCGCTGGTTGTGCACGGGAATGTCAAGGTCATGGGCTCGCTTATGCACCCCTCCGACCTGCGAGCCAAAGAACACGTGCAGGAGGTGGGGACGGGGCTGTGGGGGCCGGGCGGGGCTAGAGGCTGCGGTGGGTCGCGGGGCGGGGCTCCTGGGGAGGGGCGTGACCGCGCGGAAAGGCGGGGCTGCCGGGGAAGGAAGGGAGGGAGGCTGGCCTCGAATCCCGATCTAACGACTCCAGTAGTGGGATCTCCTCTCCACACTGCAGCCTCCAGGTTGCCGCCCTCCTGGGCTCCGGGGTCTGCTCCAGGACCGCCGCAGGAGGGGAGGGGTTCATTCCCGGGCCTGGCTCCCCGCAGGTGGACACCACCGAGCAATTGAAGAGGATCTCGCGCATGCGGCTGGTGCACTACAGATACAAGCCCGAGTTCGCCGTCAGCGCGGGCATCGAGGCCACTGTGCCAGAGACAGGTAGGGACCGGGCTGGCGCGGACTGGGGTCCGGGAACCCAGAAACCTCGGTCTCAGTGACCTCGCCCCCTGTCACCTGGAAATCCTACTCCCAGAAACCCCTCCTCTTGACTCCTGGAACTGCGCCCCTGGGAATCATGCCTTCTAGAAGTCCCTCCCCTCAGACCTTGGAAAATCGCACTTCTCCAGGTCCCCGGAACCTCCCCCCATTGTCAGTGGAAATCTGAGAATCCCGGCCTAGGGACCCTCGCCCTTCCCTAGATGAATCCTGCCTTTAACCTGCCGGAATACTACCCACTCCCCTTGGGATCCTTATCCCCAGGAATCTGCCCCACCCCAGCCCGGGAACCTTACATCTGAGCCCTGGAATTGCAATCCTGTGAACACTTGTTCCGGGATCCCCCTGCTCCAGGGCTCCTTGGAATCCAAATCTCTGGGTTCCAGAATGTTACCCTCTCCAATCCTGCCCTTTCCCACCCCCCACCCATCTTTGGCTTGTCCCCCACCTCCAGGTGTCATCGCTCAGGAGGTGAAGGAGATCTTGCCTGAGGCTGTGAAAGACACCGGAGACGTGGTCTTTGCCAATGGGAAAACCATAGAGAACTTCCTGGTGGTGAACAAGGTCTGTGGGTGGGGCAATGGGAAGGAGCCCAGAGGCAAGGGGGGAGCCAGCTGGGGGACACTTATCACCTCCATAGATACTGGGGAGGGGGCACTGCAGGAGCAACCTCAGCTCTCATGCTGCTTCCAGAGTGCCCTCTGCACCCCACAGGGAAGGGGTGAGTGTTCAAGGAGATGACTGGGTAGGGATTTGGCCCCTGGAGCCTGTGTGATCAAGGGCAAGAGAAACCCTGTGGAGGGCCATCGCCTTCCACCCCCAGTAAAATGAGGGCAGTAATAGAACTGCAAAGACATCCTCATATGGTTACCTGCACGCTGAAATACGTGATTTATTGTGAGGATGACTTTTGTCACCTGTCCTGAGTCTGGGCACCAAGGTGGCATGTAATGGGTCTCCACCCAAGGTGAATAGTGAAATGCTGACATGTGAGACAGCAGTCATCAGAGAGGGCAGATCTCGGGGCTGCAGACTTCAGGCTTAGGGGAGGAGAGCTCTGGCAGGGAGTGGGGAGGGCCATTCAGGCAGGTGGGACAGCCCAGGTGAAGGTGCAGAGGTGAGCGTGTTGCTTGGAGACAGGCACAGGAGCTGTGGGAGCCGAGGCTGGACTGGAGGGGCCCGCCCAGGTAGGGAGGCTTTGAGGGCCTCCCGGTGGCCAGGGACAGTGGCCGCCCCTCCTGCCCCCTGAGGTCTGGCAGTCTGGGGCTCCCGGGCCTGACTGGGCCCTCTGTGTTGGCCTATGGCCCATGGCAGGAGCGCATCTTCATGGAGAACGTGGGGGCTGTGAAGGAGTTGTGCAAGCTGACGGACAACCTGGAGACACGCATTGATGAGCTGGAGCGCTGGAGCCACAAGCTGGCCAAGCTGCGGCGGCTCGACAGCCTCAAATCCACCGGCAGCTCAGGCGCCTTCAGGTAGGGGTGCGGGGTGAGGGAAGGTGAGACCCTTCTTCCCAGGGACACCCCTGATCCTGGCCCTCTTGCTGCAGCCATGCAGGGAGCCAGTTCAGCCGGGCAGGCAGTGTCCCCCACAAGAAGAGGCCCCCTAAGGTGGCTAGCAAGGTAAGGGTGAGCAGGGATGGCAGGTGGGTTGGATGGGCAGTTCCCCATCCCTGTGGCCTCCCTTTCCGGGTTGCAGTTCTCCAGCCTCACTGCCTCTGGCGCTTCCCTCTCCTTGTGACTCTGTAGCCCTGCCAGCCCCCAGTTTCTCTTTCTTCTCCCTTTGCCCCCTGGGGGAATGGGGCACCCACTTAACCACCCACTCCCCCGCCCGACCTCCAGCAGAGCCCACTGCAGGCAGCCTCAACCTGGCCCTCTTTGCATTTGCACTTTTCCTCTTGGTCCTCAGTCATCGTCCGTGGTTCCAGACCAGGCCTGCATCAGCCAGCGCTTCCTGCAGGGAACCATCATTGCCCTGGTGGTGGTCATGGCCTTCAGGTGACTTGTCCCTTGGGCTCTCAGGGTGGCTGACTAGGGGAGTGGAGCTGCCCAGTGGAGTCACCTGCCCATGGGCTCAGGCCTAGGGGAAGAGGAGGATGTAGCTCGGGAGATCAGGCAGCTGAGGTCTCAGTGAGGTGGGCCTTTCTGCCTCCTCCCTCTGGGGTGACCCATTTTGCAGGCATCACCTGGGAGCCCAGCTTCAGGAGCAAGGACCACAGCCTTGTCCTAGAGAGAGGGCACTGGCTGGTGGCTCCAGCTCTAACGGTCACCCTTTTCTGTGGCTCCAGCGTGGTGTCCATGTCCACACTGTACGTGCTGAGCCTGCGCACAGAGGAGGACCTGGTAGACACTGACGGGTAGGTTCCTGGATGCCACGTCAAGCCTCCAGGCCAGGTGGGGCTTTGGTGGGCAGGCCCAGGTCAGAGAGCCATGAGACTGTCTTCTCTAAAGGAGTTCATCCTTAGCCTCTCAGCCTGCTGGGGTGCTGTGGGGGTTCAGGGAGAGCCTCCTTGGAGGGTGGGCAGCCTTTGCCAGTCCCTGCTGACACCGATGTTTGTGTCTGGCCTGTTTAGTGCCCCTCCAGGTAGCCGGGCCTGCCAGTCAGGGCTGTCTGAGGGGCTGGGGTTGGAACATGGGGTAGGCGGAAGGAGGGCCAGGGCAGGGCCTTGGGCTCTGTGAGCCCACTGTCACCCCCAGCTCCTGGGGCCACCTCTGACTGTGTCTTCTCTTCTCTCTTCCCCTTTGCCTGTCTCACCCTTTGCCTCTTTGCTGCCCCTTAGCTCTTTTGCCGTGTCCACTTCCTGTCTCCTGGCCCTGCTCCGGCCCCAGCCCCCTGGGGGGAGTGAGGCCTTGTGCCCATGGTACGTGCTGACCGGCACCCCTCTCCTCTGGCTCCTGCTGCCCCTCTTCCTGCCTCCCTCCCCTCCCTCTCTGCCTTCTCCTGCCCTCCTGCCTCTCCAGGACTGCCAGGCCCTCTCCCCTCAGGCTCTCCCAGCCCCTCTGAGCTCAGCCCATCCTTCCCCAGCAGGTCCAGCCAGAGCTTTGGGACCACACAGCTCCGACAGTCCCCCATAACCACTGGGCTACCAGGCATACAGCCCACTTTGCTGCTGGGTGCGTGTCTGGGCAGGTCTGGGGTGGGACGGGGAGGTTGCTATGTTCTCTCTTGGGGGCTCCTCCGGCTCACACAGCCTCTGGCCTCCTCAGTGACCACCAGCCTCACCAGCTCGGCCCCAGGTTCTGCCATCCGCACCCTGGACCTGTGTTCCAGCCACCCCTGCCCTGTCGTCTGCTGTTCCTCACCCACCACCAACCCTACCACTGGTCCTAGTCTTGGACCCAGCTTTAACCCTGGCCATGTTCTCAGCCCAAATCCCAGCCCCAGCACCAACCGTTCAGGTAAGGCTTTCTCTGGGCTGGGGCTTGGGGCGAGGGCTACCTGAGTAGAGAGAAAGGCCCAAATATTCATTGGTGGGAGGGTCTCCTGGAGCCCAGAAAGAGGCTCTGGACAATGACTGGGAAGTTCCCCTGAGAGGACCAAGAGACACATGGGGTTCACTCAGTCTTATGGAGCCCTAGAGACAGCTGGACAGGAAGCAGCCAGCTCCCTGCTTCTCAGCCTGTCCCTGGTTCTATCCACAGGCCCCAGCCAGATGGCCCTTCTGCCAGTCACCAACATCAGAGCCAAGTCCTGGGGTCTTTCAGCCAATGGCATTGGCCACTCCAAGCATCACAAGAGCCTGGAGCCTCTGGCCAGCCCTGCAGTCCCCTTCCCTGGGGGGCAGGGCAAAGCCAAGAACAGTCCCAGCCTTGGTTTCCATGGCCGGGCCCGCCGAGGGGCCCCCCAGTCCAGCGTGGGCCCTGCTCAGCCCACCTGGGCCCAGGGCCAGTCAGGTACTTGCTGCACCCCTGATAATACCCAGCCCAGCCTGGCAAGGCTCACTGGCCAGGGCCCACCTCAGCCCAGTCATGTGACTGTCTGGGTTCAGACTTGTCAGTCAATAGACGTTTGCTGAGCATAGAGTAAGGGTCAGGGATCAGGCCCGCAGCCTTACATAGCTCATCTCATTTAGTCCTCACAGCACTGCTGCAAGAAAGGAATTGTTCCTATTGTTGAGCTGAAGAAATGGGATGGAGACTAAGGTGAAGTGACCTGCCCAGGGTTATACAGCCCCACTGAGGCAGGGCTTATATTTGATCCCGAGTCTGATGCCTCCTTCACCATGCCAGCACCAGGAGGGTGCTATACCGGGTCTTGCCTATTATTTCCCAAACCTCGTATCTTTGGTTTTAACAAAGCTACAGAACCTTTTATTCAGTTTTCAAACTGGGTTCCTCTGAGGCACCCTGAGGGCTGCCCTGGGGGTTGAAGGGGAGGGTGGGAGGCTTCCTGGCTTCAACCAGGCAGCTCTGCTCTCACTAACTTTCATTTGATGGGCTTTGTGGCTTCAAGAAAAAGAAACCCTGGAAAATGTGGCTTACAGAGATGGAAATTCAAAGTGATGGGGAACCCCATGGGGGAGATGTTTACAACACCCATTTACTGAGCTGCCTGCCACTCTGTGGCCGGCTCTGTACAGGGGACTGGGGGTGATGAAGACGGATACGCTCCTGTCCCCAAAGACCTCACAGAGATGAAAACACAGCAGTGTGATGAGGCTCTGAGGGGACATGCCGGTAGCTTTGGGACTGGGGAGGACACTTAATCTGGACACAGGTGGGGATGATCAGGGAAAACTTCTCTGGAGTTGGTGACATTTGAGCTGACTCTTTAAAGGATCTTTGGAATTTGCCCAGAAGGGATGTGGGAAGGGCACCTTCCATCTCGTCTGTATCTGATACACCCCACACAGGGTGTCCTGGATCCTGTTGGGGTCCTTGGGTCCCTGGGTCATGCCTCAGAGCTGAAAACATACCAGGTCCAGCAAATGTTGAGTGGCCCCAGCTTCCCCGTTCCTGGGTGGATAGTCAGGCAGCAGCAAGACTGTACGTAAACGAGATGAGCAAGAAGGCCTGTCTCCCCCATCTGGCTTGTCACACTTCAGTCCCACCTCTACCCAGCCAGCCAGCCTGCAGTGGGTCTGTTCAGGGAGGCTGCGAGGAGCAGCGTGCTGGTAGCAGTGTAATCATCGGCCTCGGGGCGGGGGGAGCCTGATTTGTGTGATGCTGTCACCACCGCTGATTTCAAGCTACCAGTGTAACTGATGTTTCTGAATCCAGAACTGGGAGAGATGCCCGCAGTCAGGAATGGAGGCCTTGAGCGGGCTCCTGTACACCTGGCAAGGGATGTGAAGACCCATCCCTCCTTCTGGGTGTTCCAGTTCTTTTGAGGCGGCAGATGTCAGGCTCATGAGAACTGGGTAGTCCTAGGGCTGCTGAGGGAATGGTGTAGTGTGATTCTGGCCATTGTGGAGGTCTGGGAAAAAATAACTTGGAACTTATTCATACTAAGGTGTGAGTGACTGATCCAAGTCTGGCAAGGAAAGACTTACCTGCTTCTCACTTGTGTCCTGCCTTGTCACCTTACTCCTGCCCCAACAGCCTCTCTCCTTGCAGAGCCAGTGCCCTCCCTGACCTCCATCCAGGTGCTGGAGAATTCAATGCCCATCACCTCCCAGTACTGTGCTCCAGGGGATGCCTGCAGGTGGGCTGGGCTCCCTCCCTTCACCCAGGGAGGGCCCTTCAGGTGACATGAGCCCAGGTGGTACACATTGCCCAGAACTTGCCCCCTCAGTGAGAAGCCTGTCCCATAAGGCAGGGCAGCCCCTTTCTAGGCCTCTGCAGGGCTCCAGTACAGATTGGGGGCTGAGGAGTCCACGGGGGGTGGTGGCAGGGTGCCCTCAGGCTAAGGTGCCAGTTTTGCCCCTGCAGGCCTGGGAACTTCACCTACCACATCCCTGTCAGCAGCGGCACCCCACTGCACCTCAGCCTGACTCTGCAGATGAAGTGAGTGCCAACATGGGGAAGCGGGAGGCAGGAGGGGAGCCAGGGAGAATCTCCCGCAGAGCCTCAGAACAGCCAAGTCTGAGGATAGCTGGAGAGTTTCTGGTATTTCCTACATGGTGGGATGAGTGCTGACTTCATTGCCTGCTTTGTGGTTAATTGGCTAAATGACCTGATCGCCTGGCCTGAGGACCACGTGGGATGGTCGATGGGAAAGGTTTTGTTCGAGGGCCCTGGTTATTATGCAGTGTTTCAGGCTGGGTGGAGATTCAGAGGCAGGCTGGCTGGAAGGGGGCTGAGGTTGAGGGACTCCAAAACCTCATTTCTCTGCTATCTGGGCCTGTCTCCAGTTCCTCCTCCCCCGTGTCTGTGATGCTGTGCAGCCTGAGGTCAAAGGAGGAGCCATGTGAGGAAGGGAGCCTTCCACAGAGTCTCCACACCCACCAGGACACCCAGGTAGGTGGGACTAGGAAGCTGTGGGCTGGCCAGGCCCGAGCTGCTTTTCTCTTGGCACAACTGGGCCCCCAAATGGGCAAGGAGCAGGAGCTGGGAGTTATAGAGTGAAGCCATCTCCACAAGGGACACTCTGGGGCCTGGGCCTCTGTGTCCTGGGGAGGGGCATGCATGCCCGTGTTTGTTCCTTCCACTCTGCTGAGCATCTCCTGGCCCTGCCGTGCTGGAGAGCTGGGGAAGAAAGCAGATCACAGGGGTTAATGTGGATGAGTGCAATGATGGAAACAGGCGGGTGTCTGGGAGCCCATGGCGGGGAGGGCTGTGGCTCACTGGAGGTGTCTGCAGAAGCAGGAAGGAGCTGACCTCATGCTCAGGTTGGGGAAGTGGCACAGCTAGATGTGCAGCATTACAGGACCCCTCAGGCTCCATGTTTGGCCACCTCTTCTGGGAGAACTGGATGGCCAGCTCCTCCCTGGCCAACTAACCGGAAGTTATAGCTGTCCCTGTGGCCGATGGACCCCCAGTTTCTCCTTGGGCCTGAGAGGCCATGGGAGAAGACTCTCAGGCCAAATTAAGGGAAGTAGTGATTATTTTTTCTCGCCCATTCATGTGTTTACTCAGAAAATATTGATTGGGGCCCCATCTGTCCCAGGCCCTGTGCTGGGTGGGCCCAGCTGCAGGGGAGAGAGGTGGAATAGACACAGGTTTTGATTTCTAAGAACATACTCTATAGTGAGGGAGAAAAGACGTGCAGGAAGCACCTGCAACAAAGGAGGGGGTGCTTCTGAGGGAGGCCCGAGCCCTGTGGCCCTGCAGAAGAGACAGTGTCTGAGAGAAACGGAGAACCCAGCTAGACATGCAGCAGACATGGTGCTTGGGCCTGAAACCACATCACAGACGCGGAGCCAAAGCCTCAGGTAGATGGGCAAGCTGCCTGCGGCCAGGCTGCATGCCACCCTGAGGGAGACAGCCAGACAGACCTGGGTTTGAATCCCAGCTGTGTGATTTTGCCACACTGTGATTTTTAGGCAAGTGGCTCAGTTTCCTCATCCAGAAGATGGGGCTAGTAGCAGCACTGTGTCATTGGATTGTCCTGAGGATGGGGCTAATGAAATACTTTCATGTGCCCAGAGCATAGCGGGTGAGGGAACCCAGCACAACAGGACTGGGAAGGAGGCAGGGGCCAGGCGGAGGTGGCTGTGGACCTGCCAGTCCCGGGCACAGTCTGCATGGAGTAGCTGCCATTGCTCCTTCTGCCAAAGCAGAACATGCTCCTTCCCATTTCTTCAAAGTTCTCTGCTTTTTTCCTTCATAAAACTCCCCACAGACCCCAGAACTGCAACAGCTGTGGTGAGATGCTGGTTGGGATAAGGGCAGCAGTTTGTCCTGACCCCTCTCTCTCTTCTCTCCAGGGCACCTCTCACCAGTGGCCAATAACCATCCTGTCCTTCCGCGAATTCACCTACCACTTCCGGGTGGCACTGCTGGTGAGCAGGGGCATCCCACCTACCCCGGAGGTCTGGGTACCCCTGTCTGCGACGTGGGGCTTGAGGAATGGGGGGTTTGCACAGTATGTGGTAGCACTGGGGGTACAGTGTTAAGCAACGTCAGCAGGGAGTGCCGTCTGCCTTGTACCCCCAGAGCTGCCTCACCTTCCCACTGCCCTTCCACCCAGGGTCAGGCCAACTGCAGTTCGGAGGCTCTCGTCCAGCCAGCCACAGACTACTACTTCCACTTCTACCGCCTGTGTAACTGAGCTGCCCTCCTGAGGCAGCACTGCACCAGGGACCGGGGTGCCCAGGCACCCCCCAATACTGGATGCAATGGTGTTACACTGGAGCCTGCTGCAGGCCAGCTCTGCTGTTCACTGGCCCTACCCAAGACTGGTGAAACTGGAAGTCTTCACACTGGAGTTACTGTTCCAGCTGGTCGCCTCTCACAGCACAGAGGGAACCTGAGAGCCAGAGACTTCCTGGGCCTTCCTGCCTGCCACCCCCTAGGGGCCAGGACAGGACCAGTTTACCTCTTTCCAGATATGGTGGTTGGAGGGCTGGTTCAGGGACCCTGGAGGGAACGGGAAGCCTGCGGCCCTGATTAGTTCAGAGCCCACTCTCCCCTGCCTCCCCTTTTGAGACTGGAGCCAACCCCCTTGGAGAGAGGACCTGCCCATCTTTGAGATCAGCAGGGGACTTGGATCCAGCCCTAAGAGACTTGGGTGGACTCTCGTGAGTCAATGGAGGGCAGACGGCTCTCCCGCTTAAAGCTGTTCCCTGGGGGATGGCTTGGTAGTGGACTTTCTGGGGTTTGCCTGTTACGCCAGACTCGGATTTCTAAGCTTTAAGTGTGGCCCAGGAGGTTTCTTCTCCCTGGGAGAGCTTGGCTCCCAAGAAGTCCCAGGGCAGCCGAGGCCAGCCCTGGATGGGTTGGAGAAAATGAAAATGACTTTGTGCCTTAAGTCTACTCAGTGCCTGGTGAAGCCACCCTCAGCCCTTCACAGGCCTGAACCAGTAGGGGCCAGTGGGCCAGGTAAGCCCTAGAGCCTTGAACCAGGAATATCCGGGAAGAGGAAATTCCCTTTTGAGCGCCCAGATGGTGTTGCAGCTTCATTGCCTGCGTTCCTGGGAGCGTCCAGAGCTCACAGTGATCAGTGACCACATCATTCTCTCTCAGCAGAGGAGCAGGAATCCCTCAAGCAGCAGCCTGGTCTTGGCTGGTGGGCAGATGCAAATAGCTTTTGCTGTTATTAATGAAGTAATTACTAAATGCACTTAAACCAGGGCAGGAAGGAGTGGAAGGATGCAGCTAGAAAGCTCCAAGTGGGCCAGAGCAGGGGTGTGACACTTGCAAAGACAGGGCTCTGACTCTGATCCCTCCCAGGGAGCCTCAGACACCCATCCTACTCTCGACCACCAAGACCCTGGGTTAGGGAAGAAGTTGTATCTTAAGTGCCAACTTCAAGTTTCTTAGTGGTGCCTGGTACATTCTGAGGCTACATCCAGGCTCATGGAAGGAGTGTGGTATTCATTTAGTCATGTCTGCCATGGGTCCAGAAATGGGAAAGGGAATTGCCGTCCTTGCCCTGTGGTATGCTGCCACCTCTTTGGGAAGCAGGCCTTGCCCCTGTCCCACCACTCATTCTCAGCTTTGAATGGGAGGCCTTTCTATAGTGGAGCTGAGTCCTTGAAGCCTATGAACTGCAGGCCCCCTTTTGCCACTGATCTCAAAGCACTTGTCCTCAGGATAGGGAACAGCAGGGGGATGCAGGAACAGCAGGGGGATGCAGGAATAGCAGGGATAGCTTCCTTCCAGCCCCCTCCCCAATTTGGTTCCGCTGACATAGGAATTTTATGATTCCCATACCATGCAGGGGCCGAGCCTTCCTTAGGATGACTTTGTTCTCCTTCCCACTGGGGGAATCCTCCCTATGCCTTAAAACTGCCGAGCCCTACTCCATGTAATAGGATTCCTGGGCTTCCTCAATGGGACTGCGGCCCCTCAGTCCTTAACTGGAAAGTGACCGTCCACTGCCCCCTGGAGCCCATCTGGACACAGCACAGTCCCAAACCCATTAGCAGCTGGCTCTGTTTCCATGCCTGGGGAGGGGTTCCTCAGTGCAGGAGTTGGGGCCAGGCTGGGGCTCCGAGCTGCTTGAGGGGGTCAACCTTGGACCAAAGTTGCCTTAAGCCTGTGGTAAAAGGGCTTCAGGGAAGGTCAGTGGGCCACCTGCTAGAAGCTGCCAGCTGCCTGGCTAGCAATGGTGTGTCTTGGCCCCATCCCTGCCCTGGGGTCCAGCAGGTCATCCCTCCCTTCTCTCTCCTTTGGCGTTTGTTCCTGTAGCCACTGGGCTAATCTCCCCCTAGCTTCAAGCTGTACATAGGGCCTCCCAGTGCAAATCCTCCTGCCCATTCTGTGCCCCCTTAGAAGCCTGCGTGTGCATAGAGCGCCCCCTACCTCCCAGTTAACTCCCAGTTCTTCTCCCTGAGCTTGGTATTTATCGTGTGCCAACTCTGACTCTGAGGTGGGCAGTGAGGGAAGCAGCCCCGGGCCTGCTTGCTTCCTGTCCCCGAAATGTTCTTTTCTCCTGAAGTAAATATACATATATAAATAAATGTATAAATACTGCTTTGTATCTGAGCTTGCCTCCTTGTCTCTTCTTGGGATTGGTCTGCTGGGAGAGGAGTCACCTATGAGGCTAGGGCCAATTGGAATTCAAAGTTCTTCCTGAGAAGCCTGGAATCTCTGAGCTCCTGAGCCAGAGGGCCAAATGGATGCTTCATACCCCTTATCCTCTTAGCTTCATACTGGAGTTAGGAGTAGATTCAGCAGCCCCTCCCGTGGCCACACCTTTCCCCCCCATGCACCCGCTGCTGCCCACCTGCGTTAAAAGTAGCCACCGAGGGGAAAAGCCTTCTTAGGGGGACAAGCCGAGCCTGGTGAGGATGCCCCAGCACAGAGAAGGGTGGCTATGTTTATGGGAGGGACTGGCCTAGGGCAGAAAGGACTGATGTGGGTTCCTAGAGAAGTTTGTCCTAGAAACAATAGAAAAGGGTAGGCCCAGACCCTTCCTATCCTCAGGTGAGCCTTAAATTCCAATGACAAAACACCTGTGCCACACAAATCTCATCCCCCTGAAGTAGATCAGCAGCAGGAACTGCGAAAGGCAGATGAAAAACGGGAAAGGGAAGAGATTGGGGAAGGAATGTAGGTCCCAGCACCCTGCCACCCCCGCAGAATGGACCCCAGACAGGACTGCCGTACATCTGCCTTTATTATAAGCAGCAGGCGGGACACTTCCAGCAACAGTAAAAAAAAGTAATTTACAAAAGCAGGGGTTCAGTGAAGCCATCTGGTTGTTACCTAAAAGAGGAGAGGGGTATCAAAATGAGACCAATGGCCCTTCTTTCTACCTTCTCTCCCTGCATCCCCGTGCTCCTGGGGCAAAGGCTGTCGAGCACACGTCTTTGAGGATGAGCCACCAGAGCTGATTCCCAGTGGCCTGTTTGATGGATTGTCTGCAGCAAGTTTTAAGCCCTGGATCTTGACCCCCTTTCAGCCAGCCAACTTCCCAGCAGCCTCTCCAAGTCACTGGGGTCTGACTTCTAAGAGCATAAATGTACAACCATGGGAAGCCTGCGTTCACACTCCTACGTGGTATATCCCAAAGGCAGATTGAGGCCTTGGGCTATGTGAGCTCAGAATTGACAAAGTCACATTTGGCTCAAGTCTGTATGAGGGGCAGGGAAAGAGGCACAAATGTCTAGTGTCCCTACCCATTCAACTGAGTCTGTCTCCGTCAACCAAGGGGTCATGCTGGTAAGAGCTTTAAGGACCCTGCTGACCTGAGTATGGGGAGGCTTCCCTGGCTCATCATTCATCCCATTGCAGCTCTTACCCTTGGGCGCTCACACGTAGATGCCAACCCAGAGCAGCAGGAAAAGGACTCCAAAGCCCATGAAGAGTGAGGCCACCAAAGAGATGAGGAGCTCTTTATAGATATCACGAGTGTACTTGGTAGAGGTGACCTCGTAACTGGGCACAGCAGTTAAGGCAAAGTGAAGGGATGGACTGTGGAGTGCAGAGAGCTCAGCCAGTGGCACTCTGAGGAGAAAGGTATTGGCTCAATGCCTCCTGAGAGGCCTATCCAGCCCAGAGCAGCCAGGCAGAGGGGCCTAAGAGATGCCTTGGACTCTGGTGCTCCACTGCCATGAAGAAAATAAGACCCAGAGGAGTTAGGTCACTTGCCCCAGGTCACATAGTTCATGAGGGTCGGAGCTGGGACTATCCCTCAGACCTCCTGACACCTGAGTGCACCCTTCCTTATACCACCTTTCCAACTGTAGCACCCCTATTCCCCACCTCCACTCCAGCCAGACCACCTCCCTGCTCACTGTCCTGAAAATCCAAAGGACAAACTGAGCTCACCTGAACTTGGGAAATAAGGCCATAACCTGCTCCTGGGCATAACCAGCCCTCCTCCCCTCCTTACCTTCTCCCAGCCCCAATCCAATGTACAAAACTGGCGGGGTCCATGTACTTGGCATGGTTTCTCCCTCAGCCTCCCAAACCACTAATCACTGGTCCTCTGGCTGCTCAATGAAAGGATACACGAAGAACCAGGCGGTGAAGAACATGCCGATGGCCAAAAGCACCACGGTCAGATGGGGGAAGACAGCCGGGTTCACTGGGCTGGTGTATCTGCTCATGGCCTCGAGCTCCTAGGGGAGGGCAAGAGATCAGAGCTATCAAAGAATTCCATGATTTCAGCCTGGAGAGAACATGGGGTTATCAAGGAGCCTGGTACTGCTGTGAAACAGAGGCTGATTTTGGCCTGGAAATGTAGCTGCAGATCAATGGTCCTTATCATTTTCTGAGGCCAATGATCTGACCACTATGAAAATGTGACTAAAGGTACGAACTCTCTGCCTGAGAAAAACCACATACAAGAAAAAGTTTGCCTACAATTTCCGGAGCTTTGCGGACCAGTGTCTATAGACACCAAGCTGAGAACGCCTGCTGTAAGTCACTGACTGGTGGTACCCAGATCTCAATTTTTTATTTTTTTGACGGAGTCTCACTGTCACCCAGGCTGGAGGGCAGGGGCATGATCTCGGCTTACTGTAACCTCTGCCTCCTGGGTTCTAGAGATTCTCATACCTCAGCCTCTTGAGTAGCTGGGACTACAGGATTACAGGTGCGCGCCATCACACCTGGCTAATTTTTGTATTTTTAGTAGAGATGCGTTTTGCTATGCTGGCCAGGATGGTCTTGAACTCCTGACCTCAGGTGATCTGCCTGCCTCAGCCTCCTAAAGTAGTGAGATTACAGGTGTGAGTTGCCACGCACAGCCTCAATTTCTTTCTTTCTTTCTTTTTTTTTGAGACAGAGTCTTGCTCTATCGCCCAGGCTGAAGTGGCTGAAGTGCCTGGAGTGCCGTGGTGCGAACTCGGCTCACTGCAAGCTCCGCCTTCTGGGTTCAAGTGATTCTCCTGCCTTAGCCTCCGGAGCAGCTGGGATTACAGGCGTGAACCACCATGCCCAGCTAATTTTTTGTATTTTTGGTAGACACGAGGTGCCACCATGCTGGCCAGGCTGGTCTCGAACTTCTGACCTCATGATCCGCCCACCTCAGGTTCCCAAAGTGCTGGCATTACAGGCGTGAGCCACCGAGCTTGGCCCTCAATCTCTAATTCAGTATTTTCCTCACTACATATACTATTATGGAATCTTGTGAGCTACAGGGAAGGCATTCAAGTTCTGGTTCTACTGAGTAATCTGAGTCTGAGTAAAGTGACTGTATTATCTATTTCACAGGACTGATGTATAAGAAAGATGATGAATCAAAACTCTAGTGCCTGGCAGGGAGTATTCTGCTCAACAGGTATTTGCTTCCTTCCTAAGGTTGTAGGGAACATGATGACATAATGCCTATGAAAGAGGGCTGTAAACGTAAAGATCTGTACAAATGTTAACTTCATTGTCACCCGTCAGCCAACGCTTCTAAAATCCAGAACATAACAACTCTAGAGAAGTAAACTGCCCCCATTGTTCTGAGGCACTGGAATTCAATTCAGTAAACAATCACGGCTCCCTTCCCCCAAAATGATAAAGACAATCACTGCCATTTATTGAGCTTCCAATTGCAGCCCCTCTGTTTGGCACTGGGAACACAAAGATGAATAGACATCATCCCAGAGCTAGATGCGCGTCAGACGGTGGTCACTAGGAGGCGCGGCCGCAAACAAAGGAGTCCATGGAACGTGTACAGAGGCTGTGGGCGCTCCTAGGAGAGTCTGGCCAAGTGCCTCAGAGTTGGAAGTGCCTCACCAAGAAACAACATTTGCCCAGGGCATTGTAGGATAGGCACGAGTTCGGCAGAAGAACTTTCCAGATAAAGATAACACACCACAGATAACAGATATACAAACTGGAAGGTATTCAAAATACGCCCCACGCCTCTCATCCTTAGAAATCGCGAGCTCGGAAACCTAAGGAGTTCATGGCAAGGGGCTTCCCCCTTTCCCACCCTTCAGCCCAAGCCAGAGTTTCCAGGAGCGTCTAGCCCTCTGGATCTCTGGCGTCTGAGGAGAGAAGCGCGGTGTGTATCAGACCCCGAGGGGTCCTCGCTTCTCCGTCGGGAGCTCCCCTTAACCCTCTCACCATTTCGCCCCGCGCAGGCTAATCCGCCGCTCCGCCACCGGAAGCACACGTCGGCAGGAGCAGGCGCCTAGCACAACCAGAAAAGGAAGTGCCTCCGGCGCAAGTGGCATTGGGGGACTTGTAGTTCTGCGATTTCGGGTGTAGCGGGAGCAGGGGCCTGCGGGGACCTGGTGTGGGTGGAGTAGGGACAAGCGGTGGAGAAGGGTACGCCACGGTCGCTGAGAGACTCTGTTCTCCCTGGAGGGACTGGTTGCCATGAGAGCAGCCGTCTGAGGGGACGCAGCCTGCACTACACTCCCCAAGAGGCTGTGCGTGGCGGGCAGGTCACGTGACGGGAGCGCGGGCTTTGGAAGGCGGCTGAGCGTAAGGCGACCCGCCGCTAAGCTGAGGAGGGAGAGCGGGCTTAGGAACCGCCTGCCCGGGGCAACCCCGAACCAAGCTTTAGCCGCTGAGGCCTCGTGTCTCAAAGGCCAGGTGAGACCCTATGGGAAGCGCCTCCGGGAGCGACGGGGTCCGCTTGGTGCTGGGGCCGTGGGGAGCCGGGGTCTGGAGTGCGCGTGATATGCAGTCAAGAGGTCCCGCCACTTTTCCCCCTGTGAGCCGTGGGCCAGTCGCGTAAGCTCCGAGCCTCTCTTTCCTCCGTTGTAGAAAGGCGGTAATAAGTTCTACCTTATGGGGTCGTGTTGTATTTTTCCTAAGACCTTGGACGAGAAAGAGTTCTGACACTTGAGTTGTTTAGCCGCTTTCCTGCCTGCCTGCCTGTCTGTGGGACGCCGCGAGGGGATCAAGGGCTACACGGCCTGGTCCTCAGTCCACACTCCAGCAGCGCCGCCGGCTTGAGGCAAGAGCCGACGGGTTGAACAGGCCTGGAGAGGGGACGTTAGGGGTTTCCGTCTGTTGTCTCAGTTAACCCTGGTAGCAACCCTGAGAGACAATCATGGTAATCGTTCTTCATAAACCCCAGTGGTTTGGTAATGTCACACGGATGGGAAATGCCGCGCCTGGATTCAAGGCCAGAGCCTTCGCCGTTGCAATTCACAGGGGAATTATTCATATTAATCAAATGAATAATTCATTATCAATTAATTATTAATTGATTAATCCAGGGATGGACCTGGAAGGACGCGTGAAAGGATGGCGAGAGGAGGGCATAGCTAAGGAAAAGTGGGAAAAGGCGGGCCTTATTCCAGCTTTCTGTTGAGATCCCAGAATGTAAGGTTAGGTTGGGAACCAGAACATGAAAGATCGTGATGCCATGCTGAAGTGTTTGGACTGAATTAGAAGGAAGAATTGAACAGTCATTGATGCTCTAGAAAGAACCCTGTGAAGGAAGAATGGGAACAATGAAAAGTCCTGGTGGAGTCTTCCGTTTCTTCTTTCTCTTTTGTTTTGTCTTTTCTTCTTTTCTTGACAGGGTCTTGCTCTGTTCCCCAGGGTGGAGTGTGGTGGCACAATCATAGCTCACTGCAGCTTGGAACTCCTGGGCTTATGTGATTCTCCCACCACGGCCTCCCGAAGTGCTGGGATTACTGGCCAGTGCCTCTGTGCCTGGCCCTGGTAGAATATTTCTTGGAGTATTGGACACATACCGCCAGTGGGTACAGGATGAGTTTTTATTTTTTGAGACGGAGTCTCACTATGTCGCTAGGCTGGAGTGCAGTGGCATGATCTCGGTTCACTGCAGTCTCTGCCTCCTGGGTTCAAGCGATTCTCCTGCCTCCGCCTCCCGAGTAGCTGGGATTACAGGTGTGCACCACAACACCCAGCTAATTTTGTGTGTGTGTGTGTGTGTGTGTATGTGTATTTTTAGTAGAGATGGGGTTTCACCGTGTTGGCCAGGATGGCAAGATGATTTTAAATTGCACCTCCTAAAAATCCTTTTTAATAGCTATACATTTAACACATATTAAAATATAACTAATAGAACCCAAATATTATTGCTTATGAGTTTTCCAGTTTAGTTTTTAAAAAAAATACTAAGTGAATGAAAGTACAGGTTTTAGCTGGAAGTGGCAAAAATCATGAGGGTGATTTGGGAAACACTGCTATCTGGGAAACACTGAACTCTGAAGTGCAATACTCTTTTGAGCCCAGTGACTACAGCATGCCAGACCCCTAAATCAGGATCTGGGGAGGAGCCATGGAGTTAACATTTCAGACTGAGTGGTGGAGAGAAAACGCAAAGGGAAAGACTTGAAACTCTAGCAACATCATAATAAAAGTAGAAACTCTTATGTGCTGAGGCGATGATGAAGAGAGTTTAGAGAAGCTTGTGAGAAAGCCACATCACCTCCATTCAGATATGTTTGCAGTCCTTTTTCAAGACTGCCTTATCGGTCAGGGTTCTGCAGAGACTCAAAACAAGTCAGATCTATTTGTTTAGCTGGTATTTGCCTGTCTTTCAGGTCTGCCATTATGGTCCCTGGACTCCTCAAGCTGGGCCGGGCACCCCGGCCTTCTGTGGTCATTGATAGAGACCCATGTTGTAGGGTTTTTTTGTATAATAAATAATGCTGCTACCTTAGAATATCAACAATATCTTATTTCTCTAAGCACCTGGTTCTATTTCTGGTACTCATTAAGCCTTACTATTGAGTAAATTATCCTGCTAGACTGAGTTTTTTGAGAATGGGGACTTTGTCTTGTTCGTCTTTAGCAGTGCTGACTTGGTGTCCGTTTTGTTGTGTGGAATTTAGTTGAAGGCATGAAGTTGGTGAGATAACACCAATTATAACCCTTCTTCTTTCCTCCGTCTCTGACTTGCCTTTCTTTTTTAGTCATTCCTCTTCTGTGTTGCCATGGGAATTCAAGGCCTGGCCAAACTAATTGCTGATGTGGCCCCCAGTGCCATCCGGGAGAATGACATCAAGAGCTACTTTGGCCGTAAGGTGGCCATTGATGCCTCTATGAGCATTTATCAGTTCCTGATTGCTGTTCGCCAGGGTGGGGATGTGCTGCAGAACGAGGAGGGTGAGACCACCAGCCACCTGATGGGCATGTTCTACCGCACCATTCGCATGATGGAGAATGGCATCAAGCCTGTGTATGTCTTTGATGGCAAGCCACCACAGCTCAAGTCAGGCGAGCTGGCCAAACGCAGTGAGCGGCGGGCTGAGGCAGAGAAGCAGCTGCAGCAGGCTCAGGCTGCTGGGGCCGAGCAGGAGGTGGAAAAATTCACTAAGCGACTGGTGAAGGTCACTAAGCAGCACAACGATGAGTGCAAACATCTGCTGAGCCTCATGGGCATCCCTTATCTTGATGCACCCAGCGAGGCAGAGGCCAGCTGTGCTGCCCTGGTGAAGGCTGGCAAAGTCTATGCTGCGGCTACCGAGGACATGGACTGCCTCACCTTTGGCAGCCCTGTGCTAATGCGACACCTGACTGCCAGTGAAGCCAAAAAGCTGCCAATCCAGGAATTCCACCTGAGCCGGATTCTTCAGGAGCTGGGCCTGAACCAGGAACAGTTTGTGGATCTCTGCATTCTGCTAGGCAGTGACTACTGTGAGAGTATCCGGGGTATTGGGCCCAAGCGGGCTGTGGACCTCATCCAGAAGCACAAGAGCATCGAGGAGATTGTGCGGCGACTTGACCCCAACAAGTACCCTGTGCCAGAAAATTGGCTCCACAAGGAGGCTCACCAGCTCTTCTTGAAACCTGAGGTGCTGGACCCAGAGTCTGTGGAGCTGAAGTGGAGCGAGCCAAATGAAGAAGAGCTGGTCAAGTTCATGTGTGGTGAAAAGCAGTTCTCTGAGGAGCGAATCCGCAGTGGGGTCAAGAGGCTGAGTAAGAGCCGCCAAGGCAGCACCCAGGGCCGCCTGGATGATTTCTTCAAGGTGACCGGCTCACTCTCTTCAGCTAAGCGCAAGGAGCCAGAACCCAAGGGATCCACTAAGAAGAAGGCAAAGACTGGGGCAGCAGGGAAGTTTAAAAGGGGAAAATAAATGTGTTTCCCCATTATACCTCCTTGACCCCAGAATACCCTTAAGAGCTACAACTAGAGAAACCTTCACAGGGGTGGAGAGAGGATTCTAAGGCTTTTCTAGTGTGACCCTTTTCAGTAGTGCTAGTCCCTTTTTTACTTGATCTTAATGGCAAGAAGGCCACAGAGGTACTTTTCCTTTTTTAGCTCAGGAAAATGTATCAGGCTCAAACCACTTCTCAGGCAGTTTAATGGACACTAAGTCCATTGTTACATGAAAGTGATAGTTAGCAACAAGTTTTGGAGAAGAGAGAAGGAGATAAAAGGGGGAGACAAAAGATGTACAGAAATGATTTCCTGGCTGGCCAACTGGTGGCCAGTGGGAGGTGATGGTGGACCTAGACTGTGCTTTTCTGTCTTGTTCAGCCTTGACTCACCTTGAGAGAGAGCCATCAGGAAGGTGCTTCTTAGCAGATGGGAGGAACTGCTGAGAGAAGATAGGCAGAGAGCTGGAGCCCCTGGAGTTGACTGTCTCTGTGTTTATGACTGATTATTGGCTATGTCTTGGGTGGGCAGAAACTCGAACTTGCTATGTAATTTGTGTCTGGTTATTCAGAGGAGTAAGATAGTGATGTTCATCTGGCAATCAGCTGAGTTGAGACTGGGATAAGACACTGGTTTTCATGCGCTGTTTTTGTTTTAAAGTTATGAAGAAAAAAGATCAATAAAATTATAAAAGTGACCAAAATGTCATGTTCTTTGAGAACATTTGAAAATGTCCTAAGTGACCATGACTCCAAATAGTTTTCCTTTTCACTCAACATGCTGTGTAATTGCACCCGATTAACAATGGGTGGTTTGAGAGTGTCCACAAGATGGCACCATGCTCCATAAAATGGTCATAGCAGATGGAACTTCAGCCATTAGGAGGAGGATGCTTTATTTTATCTTGCTGGGAGAGGAGTTTTAATACCTTGAATAGATTTCTAGATCTCTTATGTGAGATCAAAGGAGTGCCTTTAAGAAAGTCTCACAAGTTAGATCATCTACCTCATAACATCCAAGCATTTACTTTGCCACTACTTGTAAACTGAAAACTGCCATTCAGAAACCATTTTCTTGTTCCTTTTGTAAACTGAAATCCAAGGTATTATTTCCCATAGAGATCGCATGTTTTTGAACTTTGAAAGTTTTATAATCCTGAGAAAGCTTGGTGGGGAACTGGCCCATTTGAATGTCCGATGTTTTAGCATTCCTGTCAGGGCCATTTGAAGTTAACATGGACACTTATGTAACTGTCCGAAATTTAAGCTGGCAATGTCTTGACAGATTAAACAGGTAGGGAGCCTGAAGACCAGTAGTTTTCAAGTTTTTTAATGGAGAAACCTATTCTTCAAGTGTAATCTTATGTGAAATTTCAGTATATACAAGTGCCTCTGGTTGAAGCTGGAATGGGATAAAGTTTACCCAGCAATGGCCTCATAACTGGGGTACTTTTTGAAAACTCTGGTGTTGACAAAAAGTTCTATCCCAAGGGCAGGTAACTTTTGAAACTGATTTTCCCAGATTATACCAAGCCACACAACTTATTTGAGCTCTATTTTCTGATTCAGGTAGACTGCTTCTAAATCTGCAGTAGTAGTGATAGGAACTAAAGATGTAAAGATGGTAAGATTTCTTTTTTTTTTTTTTTTTTTGAGATGGAGTCTCACTCTGTCGCCCAGGCTGGAGTGCAGTGGGGCGATCTCCGCTCACTGCAAGCTCCGCCTCCTGGGTTAAAGCGATTCTCCTGCTTCAGCCTACCAAGTGGCTGGGACTACAGGCGCCTGCCACCACACCTGGCTAATTTTTTTGTATTAGTAGAGACAGGGTTTCACTGTGTTAGCCAGGACGGTCTCGAGCTCCTGACCTCATGATCCACTCGCCTTGGCCTTCCAAAATGCTGGGATTACAGGCGTGAGCCACCATGCCTGGCCCTTTTTTTTTTTTTTTTTTTTGAGACAGAGTCTCTCACTCTGTCACCCAGGCTGGAGTTCAGTAGTGTGTTCTTGGCCTTAACCTCCTGGGCTCAAGCGATTCTCCCACCTCAGCCTCCCAAGCAGCTGTGATTATAGTCTCAGGCCACAATGCCTGGATAATTTTTCAATTTTTTGTAGAGATGGGATCTCACTGTTGCCCAGGCTGGTCTTGAACTCCTGGGCTCAAGCAATCCTCCTGCCTCGGCCTCCTAAAGGCTAGGATTGCGTGTGCCATCCTCTCCCAGTGCTGGGATTACAGGATGAGCCACCTTGCCTGGCAAAATGTTAAGATTTCTTAGGAGTTATTGCCTCAGTGCAGTAACTCTTGATAATTAAGGGCTTATACCCTGTGGTGGTCAAGATTGTAGTGGTTTTCTTTTGTCTTTTGAAGGTAAGTCTGTCTCCTATAGAATTTTCTTAATCTAACTTTCTGTGTGCACACTGCAGGGAAGATTAATGATGCCTACAAATGTTTTTGCTCAGGAGAGCTGTCTTAGTTGGATGGTTAAGAGGCATTGCTCTGCAGTCCAGCTCTGAGGGATCACACTTGCAGAGAAAGAATTTAGGCAGATAGGTCTTAGGGAGACTATTTGGAAACTAGAAATGAGTTTAAAAGTAAAGAGAGGCCAGGCGCAGTGGCTCATGCCTGTAATCCCAGCACTTTGGGAGGCCGAGGCAGGTGGATCACCTGAGGTCAGGAGTTCAAGACCAGCCTGGCCACCATGGTGAAACCCTGTCTCTACCAAAAATAAAAAATTAGCTGGGCGTGGTGGCGCATGCTTGTAATTCCAACTACCCGGGAGGCTGAAGCAGAATTGCTTGGACCCAGGAGGCGGAGGTTGCAGTCAGCTGAGATCACGCCACTGCACTCCAGCCTGGGCAACAAGAGTGAAACTCTGGTCTCAAAAACAAAACAAAACAAAACAAAAAAACAATTAGCCTGAGGTAAGAAGATGACTTGAGACTGGGAGGCAGAGATTGCAGTGAACTGAGATGGCAGCACCACTGCACTCCAGCCTGGGTCATAGAGCCAGACCTTGTCTCAAAACAAGTAAGTAAAAATAAAGAGAAAATAATTCAGAATGGAAAGCTGAAGGACAAAAGGGCAAGGGCATTGCCTCATGAATAGGAGGAAGTGATACATGTGAAACTTGGTGAGATTACTGACAATCTCACATTTGAACACGGGAGTCATCAGAAGGACTTTGCCTTCCTCTTCCTTGCCATACTCCACCCTTGCCTTGGTGTTTTCTGGAGGGTCCTGATGTGCCTTCCTTTGCCCAAGGAGCTTATACAAAGGGGAGTCTAGTGATTAAAGAGCACAGAGAGGTGAACAGTAACTCGTAGCAGAGGCACTCAGGAATCCTGCGCACACAGAGGAACATCATGGGTTACAAATGAAGTCTTTTGGTCAAAATTAACTTTATTTTTCAACTTCACAGGCATGTGATAATAAAATTGGCACACACAAAAAGGATACTGATATTGGGCCTGATTAAAAAAATGCCTCTGGCCAGGTTGTAAAAAAAATGAACAAAGATAAACATAGAAGTTGGAGTTGTAAAAAAGTGAGTTGGAATTCGTTCTGCCATGATCTATTTGACCAGAGGCAGCTTTTCCTCTCTAAGCCTATTTTACATCTGTCAGTAGATTTGAGATCACTCATTTTACCACTAACATTCTGAGCCTTTTGTCACTGTGTCCCTTTGTGGCCATGTGAGAGACCACTGTGCTGTAGGCTAAGGCCACAGTGGTTCAGGTGCTTTGAGGACCTGGTCTTGGCTCAATAGAGCCTCACTGGTGTTGGCTCAGATTGGGCAGCCTAGGCCCAAAGCCATTTGGCTAAACAGGCTGGTGACACCACAAACAAACCTTAGGGGGCAAATAGGAAGGATCAGCACCTATTTTGGAGTCAGGAAGCCAATGAGGTACAGCGCCTCAATTCTGCTTCTATTTTTTATTCTTTTTCTTTCCTTTTTTTTTGAGACAGGGTCTTGTTCTATCACCCTAGTCTGTGGTGCAGTGGAGATCTCAGCTCACTGCAGGCTTGACCTGGGCCCAAGCGATCCTCCTGCCTGGACCTCCCAAAAGTGTTGGGATTACAGGCATGAGCTACTGCACCCAGCTTGCTTCTAATTTTCCTACCCAGGCTGTTTTAAACCAAGTTATCCAGCTAAGTTAAATGTGCCCAAATGGAAAACATCTAAATCTTCTGCAGCCCATTCTTCCCGTGTCTTTGTGTTGACAAACCTCTAACCTTCCATGTCTTTGTGTTGCCAAACCTCTCCATGGGTGGTGCCTCTGACCCTATCCCAGCATGCCTTAGGACGCTCATCTCCTTGCTGTCTGCCATCCCCTCCCAAAACTAAATGTAGGCTCTGTCTTCCTAGTTTGAGGTTCTCTTCTCCCAGTGTCCAAAGTGATCAGTATGCCTAGAGTAGATGCTGTTGAAGAGGCAAAGAAGTAATCCCCCCACCTGGAAGCAAAGACTGTGGGTTGGAGGGGGAAACGGGTATGAGGGCTGATGATAAACCCTAGGAGTAAAGGCTCCTGAGGCATATTCCTATGTTTGCTCTCTGGAGAGATGGGCTAAACTGTGTTTATCTTTTAAAAACCAGATGATTAAAAAGTTATAGTTTAATATTACACTGATAGGAATTTAGGATAATCTCTTCTAAAGCCTACTTGGTCTCCAGAAGAGTTAGACACTTGAACAAGAGTGGACAGAGTAAGATACCTAGCTATAGCAACGGCAGTCACAAACTGTTCTGTGGTTTTAATCTTCCTATTTCTGATTTAGAAGTATGAAGTGATCATATTTAATCTTTCTGCTCCTGCTAAAAAATACTAATGCTATAACATCATTTAGGTTATAGAAAGTTTGTGCTTATAGCCCTTACATTCTTTATGACTGAAATGTGTATCTTTTCTCATGACTGATAATTATCTCCCAATTTGGTCACTTATGCTAACTGCTATTTTATTAAACTTGAAATTTTAGGTTGGGAAGCAAAGGGAAACCACCAGACATCCCCTTTGTTTCTAGGGAGAAAAGACTAACCTGTCCCATCTGCTCACTTGCTTATGGAGCTAAAAGTAAGACTCCCAGTCCTAGGAATGTTCTGTTCCTGTGGGGTGGTTAAGAAGTGAAAATAAGTGAATTAAAAGATGAAAGGGCTTTTAAATAGCCAGCAACTCTCTACCATCTGTTTTGGTAAGAGCTAGCACCTCTTGTTCTCTTTAGACCCTGGAGGGAATAAACCAAAATCAGTGGTTCCAGGATCCTTCAGAGCCAAAAGACTCCAGTTACCACAGTCTTGACCTTTGCCCTGCCTGCTTCTGAAACTGGAGAATGGCTTCTCCCAGCAGCCTAAGGCAGACATAGGTCATACCTATCCCTGGGCAGGGAGCTGAGCTCCTAGAGACTGAGTTGTGCTGGACCTCAGAATTCTAAACATTAATGATTCCTTGCTGTTATAATTCTTGCTCATCAGGTTCAACTGCTTTATCCCTCTGAGGTTTGCAAATGAGGATGGAGAAGGCACTGAGAAGTGGACCAGTGAGCTGAGCTCACCCTTTATATGAGTGGATTTTTGTGGTTTTTTTTTTGAGATGGAGTCTTGCTCTGTCGCCCAGGCTGGGGTACAATGGCGTGATCTCAGCTCACTGCAACCTCCACCTCGGTTCAAGAGATTATCCTGCCTCAGCCTCCTGGGTAGCTGGGATTACAGGCGTGCACCACCACACCCGGCTAATTTTTCTCTTTTTAGTAGGGATAGGGTTTCACTATGTTGGTCAGGCTGGTCTCGAACTCCTGACCTCGTGATCTGCCTGCCTCGGCCTCCCAAAGTGCTGGGATTACAGGTGTGAGCCGCCACGCCCAGCATTTAACATTAGTGTTAAATCTCTTCCTGACTCTGGGTTCAGTAGGTCCCTCCTCTTCTGTTACCCTCCTGGTTCTCTCTGCTCACCAACCACCTGCGTGTGCCAAACTAGAAAAAGGAAATAATTTACACCCCTGCCCCAACAGCTCCTTCCCTCCTTCTGGGGACTTCTGTGTCCACCAAACTTTGGGTCTTAGAACTGTGGCTAGAAGATAAAAGGGAGGAGTTTGAGTCAGAGCCTTTATGTCCCCAAACCCACCCCCCTCTGAGTATTAAACTATAGTGGCATTGTCCCTCAAGCTCCCCTCTGCTTTGGCTCCAGAGTCTTCCTCCTCTTCTTCCAGACTGGACAGGGTGGCTGTTGTTATTGGTGAAGATAGGCATCTAGCCAGAGCTGCCCTGACTCCTTTAGTGAGCTGCAGGAACAAAATGGGGGCAGACAGTGAGGGAGACAAGCGGAGCTGAACCCACCAGAGATGCAGCAGTGAGGTTAAGGCCTTCTTCCAGCTGGAGGCTTTCCTCCCCTCTACTTTAGAGAAAGCTAGCTTGGGCCATGGTACTGAGGGGAAGCCCAGTGAGGGCAAAGGCCTGACCTGGCCACAGGACCAATAAAGAATCCTGCCTTTGCCATGGTGAACTCCATCCCACACGACTGGGAACACCTTCTGTTCACTCCCCACCCTACCTGTCATCATTTCCATTGCCCTGCCCTCTTCCCTCCCTACCAGCCATCTTCTTGGGCTCAGATACTCACCGGACGATGTCGGCGAAGGCTGATAGCAGGGGCTTGGACTGGTACTCTATGCCATGCTTGGCACACAAGGACTGCACCAGGGGAGCCACTTTGTGGTAATTGTGTCGAGGCATTGTGGGAAAAAGGCTTCAGGGAGAACGAACAGCAGAGAGTCAGTTCCTGCTTCTCGGCTCCCACCTGTACCCTACACTTATACCCTCCCCAGGACCCTGCTTCCCCAGGCTCCCTACTCACTGGTGCTCAATCTGGAAGTTGAGGTGTCCACTGAACCAGTCATTGAAGGCAGACTTGTGGACATTGCATGTGGCCTGGAGCTGGAGGAAAAGGTCAGGGGAGAGCATGTTGAGTATCAGATGAAAAGGCCAGCCCAGCATTCTCCAGGTAAAGCTGGCTGAGGCAGGGACGTGAGACTGTCTTGGTCACTCCCTTCACATGGTAGCAGACAAGAGCCTCAGGCTAATGAGAAAATGCTGTTTGGGGACTTTTTGTTTTTTCTGTTTTCACCTACCCACCCTTTTCAATAGTTACCTTATGCTCCAGTCTTCTGAGTGACTGTCCCTTACCTGGGTGGAAACCCAGTCCATGTTCCGGTCATGATCAATGTGCATGGGGATATGGTTCATCTGTGAAACCCACACAAACCAGTTGCTTTCCAGGAACCTATTGGATGTTATACAGACAAAAACAGTATACACAGAGCCCAGAATTCTGATTTCCCCCTCAGATAACTGCTCCAGCCTATCTACTTTCCCAAGCCAACTCCTGAAACACCCACTGTTACCCAAAGCCCCAGCACGGCCCCTAGACCAGACTGGTCACTCCCCAACATTTCCTTCACCAGTCCCTACCCGCCCCCACCAAATACTACCTGACTATGAAGAAAAGGCCCAGGAAGGCTTTCAGTCCCAATAGTGGCACATAAGTGAGGAAGAAGCGGATGTAGAAGGTGATCATCCAGGCCAAGTCCTATAGTGAGGAAAGCAGTGAGCCTAATAGTCACGAACAGCTCTTCCTCTTCCTGTCACCAGCTCTTTCTTTGTATGGTGCAGCCATTCTCCTGGGTATCCAGACTCAGTCATCTTCAGCTTCTCAGGGGTCCAATCCTGCAATATCTAGTGCCACTGCTCCTTTCTTCCATTCCCATTGGCACCCCCCAGCTCTTCTTGCCTGTCCCCTTCAAAAGTACCAAGGCCTACAAGATCTCCTTGCCTCTAGCTCTTCCCAGCCAATCTAAATCCTTCAGCGTGCCGCCAAATGAATCTTCCAGGACCATGGCTCAGTCCGTGCCAGTGCCCTGATCAAATCTCTCATTGCTTTTCTGTACACTGAACCAAGCACCATACTCTTCCCCTGACACTAGTCCTCCACAGTATGTCTGGTGGTCAAACTTACCCCCCATTTCCAGCTTTTCTGCTTGGAGTTCATCCCCACTGCCCCACCTCTGCCTGTCAGAAACCCCGCCCAGCCTCAAGGCCAGCTAGAAAAGTGACTTTACAAAGTCAGGTGCAGTCAGGCCCCTTTTGGAGTCCCCAAAACCTATTGCCTATACCTCTTTTCTGATTTAACAACCACATTCTGCTTCATCAGAAGTTTCCTTGAAAGTAGGTATTATCATTCATCTTGCCCATTCCCAACTCAGCCCCCTGGCATTATGCCCAGTACAAGAACCTCTGGAGACACTGGCTGCATGAAATTGCACATTGGGAATCAGGCTGCCTGCTAAGCTCAAATCATTTTGTCCCACTTAGAGAAGGTGAGGATCTGTGTCTGGTTCTATTAGTTTGCTCTAAATTAGGCCTGGAGTCAGCCTCAGTTTCCCCTGGGGAATCCCTATCCCCTACTCTGGGTGCTGGAGACAAGGACGTGGGCTTCTTGGGTCATGGATACTCACCACCCACTTCTTTCGCTGGATAACAAAATAGAAAACATACCACTGGAAGTAGAGAGGCATCAAGGCTGGGGGCCCAACTGGGGAGGAAACCAAGAGAAAGAGGAGGCATGAGCACAAGACGGTCATGAAAGGGCCAGTTGATGCTGGAGAGATGGCCTCTAGCAGGGGACTGCCTCTTCCAATCATCCCTTCTGTCTCCCCTCCAGCTGCTTGAGTGCTCTGCAATCTACTGGAAACAGCAGGCACCGAAGGTGGGCATAAATCCAAGTATGGGGAGGGCAAAAACTCCCAAGAGGATGCCAGGGAAGGTGAGGGGTGTGAGTGGCACTCTTCAGTGACAGGCAGCCTGGGAACTGAGGCCCCACGCATCGGACTTGCTCTGCTCCCACACCTTTATTATTTTTCATTTTTCTTCACTTTTCTACATACACACTCCATGGATCCCACACCTTTAAAAGGGTGCCAATACTCTCTTACTTACCTTGGCCACAGCCCTGTCCCTACAGTCATCTGCCCTTTGTTCCTGGCAGCTCCACCACGCAGGTGAAGGGGCAGGAGCAGGAAAGTGTGTGTGTGTTGGGAGGGACGCTGTGGATCTTTCACAGGCTGTGAAGCTCACTTCCTTAGACTAGGGAGATGGGCTTGTGCCACCCCAATCTGAAGCCCTGGAGGTCAATCGTGGGAAGGAACAGAGGGGTCTCTCTTGAAAGAAAACTGGGAGTTGAAGAAGTGTTGCATTCTACATGCTGCCTCATTTCCTTTTCTGTAGCCCTTCTCTGTGGCACCTGATGCTACCTATAACTCCTAGCATGACAATGACCACCCACGGCTCCTCCATCTTGATGTGCCATGGATTCTAAAATCATTTCTTCCAGAGGTCTCTGGTCTACCCTTCTGCCCCATCCACCTTTCTCTATTAGTGATAGTTGGTGATAGGCAGTTAGGATGAATTCCTTCAAACTAAAATAAATCAGTGGACTCCTTCCCTTCCTTCTTTAAAAAATTTGAAAATTTAAAGGCGTTTGAAGCTCATTTTAGGCCTTACGGAGCAGAGTTGTTGTTGTTTTAAGAAACAGGATCTCATTCCATTGCCCAGGCTGGAGTGCAGTGGCACAATCAGAGCTTACTGCAGCCTCAAACTCCTGGGCTCAAAGGATGCTCCCACCTCAGTTTCCCTAGTAGCTGGGACAGACTTTTAAAGCTGGGAATATATGGAGTCATCAGAAAGATCTTCTCAGTTCTAACAGCAATTCCTGTCTCCTCAGGACCCATCCTTCCGGAACTATCTGTCCCTTTGTTCCTCTGGGGTTGGACTGGGCTCTACCAGGTTACCTTGGCCCATCTTGACAAAAGTTTAAGATAAGGTTGAGGGTAAAGCAAGAGGCCTCTCTATACTCCAAACACCCAGCTTCCTAGTGGAAACGGGTTGGATGGGAGGAACTAGTTTGCCCCAACCAAATAACCTTCAGCCAATCATCAGCCTAACTTCACTTCCCTCAGTTGAAATGGCAAACTGCTGTCATGCAGGGAGTAACTGGGGTGAGGGTGGGGTACTTCCTGTAGCCCCTTTCCTTAAAATACCATAATCCCTTGGAGAGCCACATCCTCCTCATTCCCTCAGCATTCCCTCCTGAGGCAGCTCCCCTGTGTTGGATGGGGACACTCACTCAGGAAGAAGTATTTGTGCTGGTGGTTGTACGGCATATATTTTTTCTTCTGTTTCCCAAGCTGTGAAGAAAAGCAAACACATGAGCATTCAGAGACCAGTGATTCCTCCCTCTGTGACCTTGACCTTTCCCTGCTTGGAAGTTTAGGCCTCCTCCAGGGCTGACAGCTTGTTGGTGCTATTGGAAAGCTCCAAGAGGCCCAGCCTTACCTCCAGCACATGGAACATGAAGCCCTAGGCTGTAATCTGCAGAGCGTGTCACACCATGGCCTGCAGCTGGATGGCCCATGCTCACATGAGGGATGTGCCCAGCACAGAGTCTACAGGACCACAGGCCCTCTTGTGTTCATTCTCTTTGTCATAAGGTTTCCAGGCCCCACTGCCCTCTCCCCTTTCTCCCATTGTGCTTATTTATTTATTTATTTTTTAGACGGAGTCTCACTCTTGTTGCCCAGGCTGGAGAGCAATGGCATGATCTTGGCTCACCACAACTTCCGCCTCCCTGGGTTCAAGTGATTCTCCTGCCTCAGCCTCCCGAGTAGCTAGGATTACAGGCATGTGCCACCACACCCAGCTAATTTTGTATTTTTAGTAGAGATGGGGTTTCTCCATGTTGTTCAGGCTGGTCTCGAACTCTTGACCTCAGGTGATCCACCCACCTCAGCCTCCCAAAGTGCTGGGATTACAGGCGTGAGCCACTGTGCCCAGCCGCCATTGTACTTTTTGACATCAGAATGTCCATGGACAACCATATCTGCCCCTATACAGGTTAAGTATTCCCTCTATATCCAGCCCTTAATCCTCCCCATCAAAATCTTTTGGTCTCTTGACTTCAACATGGTCTCTTGACTTCAGGGGATTTTATCAATCCCCTGAAGGCTAGTTTGGCAAATATTTCTGGAAAAGACACCAAGAACAATTTGGCAATCTGAAGGTTCCAGCAGTTTTCCCTAGTAGGTGGTGGTTATTTTTTATATTTTTATAAGCTGAGCTGCTGAAGAGATAGGCTGGGGCCACCATGTCAACCAGCCAGCCTAGAACCCCTGGTGTGGGCTCACAAACAAGACAGCAAAGTTCTGCTGTCTCACTCCATGACTGTCTGTATCGCACTCCAGTTAGTTCAGGTAACCAGACTAACCACAAGGGCACAAGAGGAGCACTCAACCCCTGAGCAGAGCACTAGCTCACCCTTCCATGTGTCCACAGTTCATTTATTGAGAGCTTATTCTGTGCAAGGCACTTCAGCTAAACGAAGCATGCTTTCTACATTAACAGATTCAAGTACTTGAGCACCTACTGTGTGCCAGGCTATGTTCTACATGCTCAGGATACAGAGGTGAACAATACAGACTTCCCACCCTCTTGGAGCTTATAACCTTAGGGGATGAAGCTAGTGATAAATTTGTAAACAGAGACTGGGTGCAGTGGCTCACGCCTGTAATCCCAGCACTTTGGGAGGCTGAGGTGGGTGGGACTGCATGAGCCCAGGAGTTCGAGACCAGCCCGGGCAACATGGCAAAACCACATCTCTACTAAAAACACAGAAATTAGCCAGGCTTGGTGGCATGCACCTGGAGTCCCAGCTAGTCAGGAGGCTGAGGCAGGAGACGCTCTTGAACTCGGGAGGTGGAGGTTGTAGTGAGCTGAGACCGCACCATTGCACTCCAACCTGGGTGACAGAGCGAGACTCTGTCTCAAAAAAAAAAAAAAAAAAAAAAAAAAAAAAAAAGGTTTGGGACCCAAAATAGCCTTTCTTCACCTCTGCCAGCTATGAGGCTAAGGATGGGCTGCCTGTTAGTGAATGCCTGGGCAACAGGCTGCTTGGTTCCATCCCTCTGGGGATGTTGATGCCTGTGCTGACCCCATGACATCCACATCAGTGCCTCTCAAAATTCCTGGAGGACAAGGAAGGGCAGGGGACACTGACCGAAATAGAACCCTTCTGACCACCAAGGATCTAAACATAATGGGGCAAGTTATAGGGGTCATAAAGGCATTTGCCATTCAAGGAGGAAGCAATGGATGGGGCTCCTTTCCATAACAGTTCCACAATAGGAGGCCACCCTGGTGGGGTGGGGCTCTGCCCCACTCATCCCACCAAACAAGGGTGCCTCTCTTTCAGTTTTCCCTCAGTTGTTCAAGATGGGGTGATTTTCACCACCACATCCAGGTCCTCAGCAAGCCTTGTTTACACTGCCTCCAAAACATATCCCAAATCCATTGGCTTCACCTGCTCCTCCCTGGTCTGGTCTGGACTTGCTCCATCCTCCTCTCTGAGGTTACATCTGTGAATATACCTGCCCTCTATAATTCATCCTCTCCACCTCCAGCCAGAGCAAGCCTTTTAAAGTGCAAAGCAGATTGCTGTACCCACCAGAAACCCTCCAGTGACTTCCCATTGCTATTGGAATAAAATCCAAACTTCTTAGCACACCATTACCATGGCTTTCTAAGGCCCTATATGATCTGGCCCCTCCCTAGTTTTCTGATCTTCTCATTCTCTCATTGCTTACTGTCCCTGAACATCCAGGAGCCTTTGTACTTGACTGTTCTCTCTGTTCCAAATGTTCCTTCCCTGAATTTTTGCAGTGCTGGCCCTTTTCATCATTCAGGTCTCAGTTCAGATGTCAGCACCTGAAGGAGGCCATATCTGATCATGACTACCTCTCAGTTTCTGTCATATTTTACTTTTTTAAATCTGTAAGTCACCTTGAGCTCTGTTTACAATATTTTTTGGTTTTAATCTTTTTAAAAAATTATTATTATTTTTACACACAGGGTCACGCTGTTATCCAGGCTGGTGTGCAGTGGCGTGATCATACTCACTGCAGCCTTCACCTCCTGGGCTCAAGCGATGCTCCTACCTCAGCCTCCCAAGTAGCTGGGACCACTGGCACGTGCCAATTGCGTCCCTTCATTCTCTATTTTTTTTTTTTTTTTTTTTGAGACGGAGTCTCGCTCTGTTGCCCGGGCTGGAGTGCAGTGGCCAGATCTCAGCTCACTGCAAGCTCCGCCTCCCGGGTTCCCGCCATTCTCCTGCCTCAGCCTCCCGAGTAGCTGGGACTACAGGCGCCCGCCAGCACGCCCGGCTAGTTTTTTTTTTTTTTTGTATTTTAGTAGAGACGGGGTTTCACCATGTTAGCCAGGATGGTCTCGATCTCCTGACCTCGTGATCCGCCCGTCTCGGCCTCCCAAAGTGCTGGGATTACAGGCTTGAGCCACCGCGCCCGGCCCATTCTCTATTTTTGATGTCTGCTGATAGGAATTTCCTGAAAACCCAAGTACCAGGAAGCAGTAAAGGTGGTGGTGTGAGATGGTTCCCTTCCACTTAACCTGCCCTTGTCTTTTTTTAAACCCTCTGTAGTGATAGTAGAAATGCACAAGTCCCATGCTACTGCCCAGCAAATAACCACACTGCCCTTGAAGCAGCCACGGGAGTCAGACGGCGGGCAGGGCTGCTTCATCTTCCACACAGTACTGACCGTAATGGTATCGGACATGTAACAAGCCCAAGTCCATGCTCATGAGATGGGAAAATAAGAGCATTATGGACAGGTGGGGCATGAGCCTCAAGCTATGAGCTCCTCATGCCAGGCCAGCCAGTGCTGCCAAAGCACTTTCAAAGTTCTCACGGCTGGGGCGAGAGGAGAGCCAGGCTACCTTGGACTCATGCCTAGAACTGAAATGTGTTTTAACGACAAATTAATTCCTGGCGAGCTGAAACGTCATAAAATGGAGGAGGGGACCTGGAAGAACTCTGCAGCCTAGAGGCTTGGGACAAAGGGCTTTAAATTAACTTTCCCAAGATCGCTGCTGGCCTTTCAGAACCTTCCATTGCCTAATGCTCACTAAAAGTTCACCAGATCTCCACCCCCAGGCATTCAGCAGCTACATTATTTCTGCTTACAATCTCAGATGACAACTCAAACCCAACGCTGACCACCCAGCAAGTCAGGCTGGGGATCAGCAGGGTGGGAAGAAGTACTCAGTGAATGAATGTTCCAGATAACTGGACATCAAAGAAGAGTAAGACAGTCCAACCCTGGACAGAGAAGACTGTGACAAGAAGGCTACCTAAGTGTGGGAGAGAAATACAAAGTGCAAGGGGAATGCTTGCCTGGGACAAGAGTGTCAAAAAATCACCTCCAGGAGGTGCCATCAGCACCTTCAAGGATAGGCCATCTCATCCTTTGGATGCTTCTGGTCATCCTCTGGATCCTTTGCAAAATGAGGTGCCTTTTATGCAGAAACGGTTTGCTGACTGAACGGTCTAGGGAGGATGGTGATTCCCTCCTGGGCAGCCCCCATTTATTGCCTGTTGCCTTCTAGAACTTCCAAAATGGCAAAAGCCCCAGCTAGCCCAGCTCTAGTGTCTTGCCCACATTGACAACATTGTGGGCACCTTCCCCAACCCCCCTATGTTGGCTGCCTCCTATTCCCCAAGACCTTTCCACTGATACCTCCACTCACCTCCACAGACAGGATCTTCCCCAAGGCAAAGAAGAAGGGATGCATGTTGATGTCTGGGTCTTTGCGGAAGCAGTTGGGCTTGGCATGGTGCTGGAAGTGCAAGTGGTTCCACCAACTGGCAGGGGCCCCCTACAGAAAAGCAGGGACACGAGTATGAAAACCTTCCCCCAAGGCAGCCCTTCATTGCCTGGAGTTTCAGAGAGCCCCTCCCCATCCCACTGACCTTCAGGTGGCCAATCACAAAATGATGTAGCAGATGGTTCCACTTTGAGGTGCTGAAGACCGACAGGTGCCCAAAGTCATGCTGTAGCCAGCCAGCCTGGACCTAGGTGAGAAGAGTCAATGCTGAGAGCAGCCCACCAGCCCCATTGTCCCCTTCACTGACCTCTGTGCCTCCTTCAGCCTCTCCCACTTCCTTCATCTGCTAAGGCCTATGATGCACCTCAGGAGTCAGGAAACACGGGTCCTAGTTCTGCCTCTGCCACTGACTCACACGTGAGTTGGGGCAAATCACCATCCCTTCTCTGTTCTTCAGTTTCACCAGCTCCAAAGCTCATGACTTTTTTTTTTTGAGACAGTTTTATTCTTGTTGCCCAGGCCGGAGTGCAATGGTGTGGTTTCAGATCACCGCAACCTCCACCTCTTGGGTTCAAGTAATTCTCCTGCCTCAGCCTCCCAAGTAGCTGGGATTACAGGTGCCCGCCACCATGCCTGGCTAATTTTTTTGTATTTTTAGTAGAGTTGGGGGGGGTTTCACCATGTTCCCCAGGCTGGTCTCGAACTCCCAACCTCAGGTAATCTGCCCACCTCGGCCTCCTAAACTGCTGGGATAACAGGCGTGAGCCACCACACCTGGCCTGTTTTGAGAGCGAGTCTCGCTCTGTTGCCCAGGCTGGAGTACAATGGTGCCATCTCGGCTCACTGCAACCTCTGCTTCCCAGGTTCAAGCAATTCTCCTGCCTCGGCCTCCCGTGTAGCTGGGATTACAGGCACCTGCCACCACTCCCAGCCACTTGTTGTATTTTAATAGAGATGGGGTTTCACCATGTTGGCCAGATGGTCTCGAACTCCTCACCGCAAATGATCTGCCCGCCTTGGCCTCCCAAGGTACTGGTATTACAGGCGTGAGCCACCGTGCCTTTTTGTGTGTTTAGTAGAGGTGGAGTTTCACCACGTTGGCCAGGCTGGTCTTGAACTGGTCTCAAGTGATCCAACCACCTTGGCCTCCGAAAGTGCTGGGATTACAGGCATAAACCACCACGCCCGGCCTGAAGCCCATGACTTATGATGGACTACATCCAGAATACAGAAAGGACTCAAACATGAGCAGAAGGTTTGCCAAATGGGTCCTGACGGTCAAGAATTAGCGCTCAATCATTATTAACATGTTGGGCAATGTCAGTGGTGGGGAGGGAGCCAGGCTTTGCTAAAAAACCAGAAATTTGGTTCTTGGCACAGGTGGGCTGTGGCAGAGGACAAACCATGTAGAAAGAAGGGAACCCTCGGAGAAGCAGCTAAAAAGGCAGTGAGAGAAATGAAGATGCCCATGTAGCTAAAGAGCAGACAGGCCAAGACAGTGGAATGCATGTTCCTGCACTCTCCCGCATACCTTCAGATCTGCCCTACTTGGAGGGCAGGAATTCTTGGCCTTTCTCAAATACCGAAGGAGCTTTCCCCAGGGATACTGAGCATTGATGTGTACTTGACAAGCCAAAGGCTCTCACCTGAACTGCACTGAGCAGCACCGCACAGAGGAGGAAGGGCAAAAAGGACGTCCCAAAGATCCAAAGGGTGAGCCAGGCTGCACCATCCAGCAGCAAGATGTGCAGCAGGTACAGTAGGAAGAACACATGGTTGGCCTTCATGAGCCCCATCCGCTCCACTGTGGCCCGCAGCTCCCGGAACTCATCAGTCAGCTCTTTCTGCAGAAGAGGAGGAGCTGTTATTCTCATCTGCACCCCAACACTACTGGAGACAAGGGCCCTCTCAGGCTCAAGGACCTCCCACTGAGGTAGCTGTAGGAAGTCCACAGTCCTAGGCAAAGATACCATGACAATAAGGATGACAGGAGGAGGTGCTATGGGATAGTGCCTAAGAGTTCAGAGGACTTAAGTCCTTGCTCTGCCATTTACTAACTGTGTGATCCTTGGCTGTGTTGCTTAACCTCCCTGAGCCTGTTATCTCATCTGTAAATGTGTGAGAGTTATGAGTTTATGCTTGGCGCATAGTAAGTGCTCATATTGATGATGATAACAATGATGGAAGCCATGGTAGTGGCAGCCTTGGGAGAGCCATAGGTTGCAAAGTTACGCTTTCTTGGGCCTGTGACCTCAGGACTATGCAAAAGAAGCAGGGAACTCAAGACTCCCCAGAGCTACTACTGACTGACTACTATGACTGTGATCCCATCTAGACTGTCCTTCTATCTCCTCTCTGTCCCCCTCAACAACCAAGAGTTGCCACATAGCAAACACCGGGTCTCACATTCTTGGTGGGCTCAAAGCTGGGCTGCTCCGGAGACAGTTCTCCAATCAGGAGAGAGTTCATATACTTCTTCACAAGGCCCTTGTTGATGTGGAAGGCCACAAAGGGATCCTGCAAGTGCGGGGAGAAGATGAAAGGTGAGGGAGCCAGCCCCCTGGACTCTGGCAGTGTTCACACCAAAGGCCATTCTCCTGCCTGCCAGAAGGCTTTACCCAAGTTGAAGTGAGAGGTGAAGCCAGATAGACTTCGTGGGTTGAGTGGGGACTTGGAGAACTTTTCTGTAGCTAGAGTTTTATAAAATGCACCAATCAGTGATCTGTAAAAACACACCAATCTACACTCTGTAGCTAGCTAGAGGTTTAGTAAAATGGACCAATCAGTGCTCTGTAAAATGGACCAATCAGTAGGACATGGGCGGGGACAAACAAGGGAATAAAAGCTGCCCCCCCCCCCGCCCCCCCCCCCCCCCCACAGCAGCCACAACCTATGGTCCCCTTCCACCTGTGGAATCTTTGTTCTTTGCTCTTCACAGTAAATCTTGCTGCTGCTCACTCTTTGGGTGCCACCTGTAAGAGCTGTTAACACCACAAAGGTCTGTGGCTTCATTCTTGAAGTCAGCCAGACCACGAACCCACCTGAAGGAACCAACTCCCGACACAGAAGCACAGGCCATCTCCCTTGGCCCAGCTGCCTTTTGAGGGTGCTCATACCCTTCCCAGGTGTCCATAGTTTAAGATCACCCAGCATCTGCTCTAGTTAGAAGGGTCCATCAAGGATTGGGAAGCACTGCCTGGGCTGGCCTTTCTCCTGGGTGTGTCCACAGAGAGCTTTTGCCCAATAATTTCGGTATAGGTGAGAAACAGGAGGGATGGGTGGGGCTGTGTCGGCAGTTGGTTCCTTCAGGTGGGTTTGTCTCACTGGCCAAGAATGAAGCCGTGGACCTTCGTGGTGAGTGTTACAGTTCTTAAAGGTGGCACAGACCCAAAGAGTGAGCAGCAGCAAAATTTAGTGTGAAGAACAAAGCTTCCACAGTGCTGAAGAGGACCCAGCAGGTTGCCGCGGCTGACTGGGCTGGCCAGCTTTTATTCTCTTAGTTGCCCCTGCCCATGTCCTGCTGATTGGTCCATTTTACAGAGCACTGATTGGCCCATTTTACAAACCTCTAGCTAGCTACAGAGCGTCGATTGGTGCGATTTTACAGAGCACTGATTGGTGCATTTTACAAACCTCTAGCTAGCTACAGAAAAGTTCTCTAGGTCCCTACTAGACCCAGGAAGTTCAGCTGGTTTCATCACCTCTCAGGGCTATGAGACTTCCATCTCTTCTTGCCGGTCTTTTAATAAGTCCCTTTCTTCTCTTAGCTGGAGTTCTCCAAAAACCACAAAGAGAAAGACTGCCCTATGTCCGAACTGGGGCACCTGCATTTCTTCCTTTTCCCTCCACCGTTGTTCTGGGTAGGGCTCCACATTTCCCTTAGCACTGTGGCCACCTCCTGCCCCAAGGCAGCTAATTTGGGTTGTGCAAGGTAAGGTCCATAGCGGTAAGATTCACGTCCACCGGTCAAGCAGCCCCGGACCCTGTAAGCGATGCGGCGTGTGGGGCGGGGGGGCGGGGAACGGGGGCTGGGGCGGAGCCGGCGGCCGGTGGCACCACACATCCGGACCAATGGCCGTCCCCGCCGCGGCATCCCGCGCCCCAAATCACACTGCGGGAAGCCCCAGCGTTGGTGCCTGTTTCGTCTGCGCATGCGCCGGCCCACGCCTGCGCCCTCGGCCGCAGTCAGGGCTCCCGAGTGGTCGCTCTGGTTGACCCGCGCAAGCTCTGGCCTCGCCTTCTAGGCTGGTCGCCTGAGGGTGGGGCGGGTCTTCGCCCCGCAGCGTCTAAGCTCTGCTGCGACGTTATGGGAACCCTGGTGACCCGCGGCGCACTCTGGGACGCCAGGGTAGTGGATAGGGACAGTGGAGGGCGTCACGCTGCAGGGCACGAGATCAGAAAGGGATGTAAGAGGAGGGGACGCCATTCTGGCCGCCAAGGGGGAAACGCGGTGAAGCGAACGCCCGGACTTTCGAGTTCCCAGGGCTGAGTCCCCAGCACTCCAACCCAGCAGAGGCGCCGGGGCCTTAACTCTTAGGGCTGTGGTCTAGAAAGACAAGCAGCAGGCCCGGGGCTGGGATGCGCGCCGACCCCACAGTGAGACCAAGGGAAGAAGGGACGGGACCCCGCGAAGGGCCTACCGCCCCAGAGCGTAAACAGCGACCCGCTCCGCGGAATAGCTGACGACCTCGCTGGCCTGCGGCTCAGTGGCCTCCCCGGCGAATCGAGGACAGCTCTGGGGGTCCTCGCTAAGTGTATGCCATTCCCAATCCCTTCTGTGCGCCAGCCGACGCTTGCCCTCCCCGAACAGTACTGTCCCTTTCGCGTCCTCCAGTCTTCACACGACGCAGAGGTCCCCAAGGCAGCGGTCTCCCCAAGCTTCCCGTTTCAGCCCCATCCTCGAGAATGGGCTCCTTTCCTGCTCCCTTTCCGCTCCTGCTGGCGAGTGGAGACCAGCACCTAGGTCCAGACGCGGCTGCGCTGCCCCTCCTAGCCATCGAGACAGGGTGTGACTCCCTCCCCTGGCCACTGACCCCCTCCCTCCCCAGGCGGCCTGCATCCTTGCTCTCCTTGCTCCTAGCGCACCCAGCCCGGGGTCCTGTCCTCGCCCGGAGACCTGAGGCTCGGGGCTGCAGACGGGATGCACGACTGGGCGGCGGGGCCCTTTGTTTGTGTGTGCGTGTTGCTGGCCTCCATCCCCACTCCCCAGACTCCACTTCTCAGGGCCTCTCTCTCGCCTTTGCATCCCGCATCAGCAGGACACCCAATCACCGGGCAACAGGTATGCTCAGGCGTCCGGGCTTTCCTCCGAATTAGTCGGTGTTTGGCTCGGGGTGCGTAACTCTGTCTCGCCTGCACTCTGCCTCCGGTCCCGCCCTCTCCTGTGCCCCCGCCTGGCTGCGCTCACCGTGGCATCCTGCCCGGCGTAGTGGCTGATGACCCGGGAGCCCCCTGGATGCCGACGGGTGAACTCGCTGATGTTGTACACCTTACGGTCGATCACTAGCCACCGCTCTTCGCACCCCGAGCGCTGCGCCACCTCGTCCCAGGTGAAGTAGCGCGGGGTAGGTCCCTGAACCGGGGTCTCGGCGGCCACCGGGTCGGGGGCCATGGCTAGCCTGGCGACGTCGGCCGCCGGCTCAGCAGGGCCTGTCAAGCGCGTGCTCTGGGTCCGCGGGCTGCAGGAGTGGGTTTGCTGGCGCGCGCCCACAGCCAGCCGCTTGCGCGCGGGGTTTTCAGCACCGCGGTGCGGACCTCCGGACCTCGCAGCGCGCGTTCCCATTGGCCGAGCCTCGTGGCGCGGGGAGCGAGACCCCGCCCCCCGGCGGGTCTTGGGCAACTCACAGCGGGGCGGCCAACACGCGCCCCCTCGCGGGCTCCCTAAAGGCGTCGCCGCCGGATTCCACTTCCTGACGTCAGGCGGGCGTCACGGCGTTGGCTCCCAGGGGGCGCCGCGGTGGGAATAGCGGTTCCCGTGCAGGCCCCGGGTGCCGGGCCTGGCCGGATCGGGTCTGGCGGGGCCGCGTTCCAGGAGTGGATGGACGGAGGGTCCAGGGCTGCGGGGTGGCCGCAGGAAGGGTGGTCGGCGACGGGGCCGGGGCCGAGACCTTTCTTGCACGAGGCTGCCCGGGCGGTTGCGGACATCATCTGTAGGCTTTGGAAGCCTTCGCCGGGGTCTCCAGACGATGACCTTCCAGGGATGGAAACTATTGCCTACTCGCCACGTCGCCCCGCCAATTGTGCTGCCCGAAGTAGAAGCCTGAGAGCCCTTGAAAGTTGCAGTTATCTTGTGAACAACATATTTAGGGTTTCTTGGGCTTGGTGGTGGTTGGGGGAGGGCTGTTAATGCTTTAATTTGTTCAATGAAACATTTAAAATGCCCCACAATTTTTATAACCCTGTTTGCCTTTTTTTTTTTTTAAATATATATATATATTTTGAAAAAAACACTGGGATCCTTGAGTGATGATCGTAGCATCTCCTGACCCTTAGGTGTTTCACCTGAAAAACCTGGGTCTTCAAGCTGAGGCATTTCTGTTCGAGCCTGGAGGCGCCTGGGAGCCCTGGGAGACTTTTTAAGCAAAGAGATTTGGCATTTAGATATCTGCGTTTTAGAAAGAGGAGTGGGAACGCACCCAAAAGTGGGGATGCCAGTTAGGAAGCTGTTGCAGTTCTAAAGAGACCCAGAGTTTAGGTCCAAAATTTTATTTATTCAACAAACACTATAAAGCACTTACTGCATTTTGCAAACCTTAACTCAATTTAATTCTCCTAGCAACCCTATGAGGTAGGAACTATTAACCTCGTTTACAGTGAAGAAACTGAGCCAGGGAGAGGTTATTTTGTCACACAGCTTGTAAGTGGAGGGCTGAGATTTGACCCTACCCTGTGCTCTGAACTCCCAGGCTCTGCCATCTTTCTGATTACACTGGTATTTGGGCACTTGAAAGGAAAAGGAAACATAACCGTCCCAAGCACTGAGCTAGATTCTGAGGAGTCAGGAGAGAGTGATACAGAACAGACTAGGTGAAATATGGCTAGGTTTCTGGTAGAAAAGGATTTAATTCATTCCATCCAAATTATTCATTTTATAGACAAGAAACTTGAGGTTCGAAATGGAGAAGGGACTTCCCAAGTTCCCATAGGGAAGTTTAGATGTCCTGACTTGCAGGTAAGATGCCAGGCTATTGGACCCTGCTCAAGAATGATGGTGCACACAGCTGCACCTCTGTACAGCCAGTACTCCTTTTTTAAAAACCTTGCCCAACAACTTGGCAATGTCTAATGAGAGCTACAAAACATTTTCTATTCTTTGATCAAGCAGTTTCACTCTTGATAAAGTTGGGGAGACTGTGCAAAGTTGCAGAAATAGCCAATTTAATAGCAAAAACTGGAAACAACCCCGAGTTCTGACAATAAGAAAATCACCAAGCTTATTGGGATCTGTTAGCACAATGAAGAATTAAAGAATGATTTTAAATGGCCAGAATGCGAACTATATTGATAGATACAGAATCCTTCCCCGTGAAATAAGCAGAACCCAAAGTAGTATGGGTTCACTGATGACAACTATATAAGAAATTCAGGGCCCGGCGCGGTGGTTCAAGCCTGTAATCCCAGCACTTTGGGAGGCCGAGACGGGCGGATCACGAGGTCAGGAGTTCAAGACCATCCTGGCTAACACTGTGAAACCCCGTCTCTACTAAAAAATACAAAAGCTAGCCGGGCGAGGTGGCTGGCGCCTGTAGTCCCAGCTACCTGGGAGGCTGAGGCAGGAGAATGGCGTAAACCCGGGAGGCGGAGCTTGCAGTGAGCTGAGATCCGGCCACTGCACTCCAGCCCAGGCGACAGAGCGAGACTCCGTCTCAAAAAAAAAAAAAAAAAAGGAAATTCAGGGGTATTAAATAACAGAAGAGAGGTCCTTTACATAAACCATTTTTCCTATAGTGATGGTGCAGTGGGATAAAAGCTGTCATACTGCTGTTAGAAGTGTAAGTTGGTTAATTGGGAAAAAAATAGTTTGACAACTTTATATCGAAATTTTAAGGTTTTTTGTTTTGTTTTGTTTTGTTTTTTTGAGATGGAGTCTCACTCTGTCGCCTAGGCTGGAGTTCAGTGGCGCGATCTCAGCTCCCTGCAAGCTCCGCCTCCCAGGTAGCTGGGACTACAGGCGCCCGACACCCCAACCGGCTAATTTTGTTTTTGTATTTGTAGTAGAGACGGGGTTTCACCGTGTTAGCCAGGATGGTCTCAATCTCCTGACCTCGTGATCTGCCCGCCTCGGCCTCCCAAAGTGTTGGGATTACAGGCGTGAGCCACCGTGCCCGGCCTGAATTTAGGAATGTTTTGAATACTGAAGAGATGAAAAAAAAATTGGAAAAAAAGAAAATATTCCCAATAATTCCGTGTTTAGGAATATAGCCTAAGGAAATTTTTTTTTTTTTTTTTTT